>NW_025334188.1:798094-1149047 GCF_014858855.1 Bufo gargarizans | reverse complement strand
ACGCGGCGAGAAGGGGACACTCCTACAGGTTGCTGGAAAGGTTTACTGCGAGTAAACCTTTCTGGGATATATTGTTTCACATGCGGGCATCAGGGAGCCGCTATCTAATAGCGGGAGACTCCCTGAACGTCCGGGAGACTTGAGATCCCTGCAATGCATGGAACAGCAGGCACACGTTCATGTGCATGAGGCCTAACTAGGATTTTTGGTCGTTGTCGTTTTCATTGGATTTAACAAACGTTTTCGGCCGTGTCCATGTGGTTTGTTCGATACAGGGAATGAGCGCTGGCCAATAGCTTATTATTGGTTTCCCATTAACCTTGTCAGGAGAATGGAGGACGGGAACAGGTTGAACAGCCTTATCCTCTCATCCTAAAGCCTACAAACTAAGGCCTCATGCACACGACCGTTGTGTGCATCCGTGGCCGTTGTGCCGTTTTCCGTTTTTTTTCACGGACCCATTGACTTTCAATGGGTCCGTGGAAAAATCGGAAAATGCACCGTTTGGCAGCCGCATCCGTGAGCCGTGTTTCCTGGCCGTGAAAAAAATATGACCTGTCCTATTTTTTTCACGGCCAACGGTTCACGGGCCCATTCAAGTCAATGGGTCCGTGAAAGAACACGGATGCACACAAGATTGGCATCCGTGTCCGTGATCCGTGGCCGTAGGTTACTTTCATACAGACGGATCCGAAGATCCGTCTGCATAAAAGCTTTTTCAGAGCTGAGTTTTCACTTCGTGAAAACTCAGATCCGACAGTATATTCTAACACAGAGGCGTTCCCATGGTGATGGGACGCTTCTAGTTAGAATACACTACAAACTGTGTACAAGACTGCCCCCTGCTGCCTGGCAGCACCCGATCTCTTACAGGGGGATATGATAGTACAATTAACCCCATCATATCCCCCTGTAAGAGATCAGGGCTGCCAGGCAGCAGGGGGCAGACCCCCCCTCCCCAGTTTGAATATCATTGTGCGGCCCCCCCCTCCCCTGTTGTTAACTCGTTGGTGGCCAGTGTGCGCACCCCCCTCCCTCCCTCCCTCTATTGTTTTAATACATTGGGGCCAGTGTGCGCCCGCCCCCTCCCTCCCTCTATTGTTTTAATACATTGGGGCCAGTGTGCGCGCGCCCCCCCAACCCCCCCTCCCTCCCTCTATTGTTTTAACACATTGGGGCCAGTGTGCGCACCCCCCCCAACCCCCCCCCCCCTCCCTCCCTCTATTGTAATCATCATCGGTGGCAGCGGAGTAGAAGATTTTCATACTTACCTGGCTGCTGCGATGTCTGCGTCCGGCCGGGAGCTCCTCCTACTGGTAAGTGACAGCAATGCGCCGCACAGACCTGTCACTTACCAGTAGGAGGAGCTCCCGGCCGGACACAGAGATCGCAGCAGCCAGCAGCCAGGTAAGTATGAATCTTCTACTCCGCTGCCACCGATGATCGGGGGGGGGGGGGGGGGGCACACTGGCCCCAATGCTATTATTACAATAGAGGGAGGGAGGGGGGGGGGGTTGGGGGGGCGCGCACACTGGCCCCAATGCTATTATTACAATAGAGGGAGGGAGGGGGGGGGGGTTGGGGGGGCGCGCACACTGGCCCCAATGCTATTATTACAATAGAGGGAGGGAGGGAGGGGGGTGCGCACACTGGCCACCAACGAGTTAACAACAGGGGAGGGGGGGCCCACTGGCCACCAATGAGTTAAAAACAGGGGGGGGGGTCTGCCCCCTGCTGCCTGGCAGCACCTGCCAGGCAGCAGGGGACAGTCATGTACACAGTTTTTTTGTATATTCTAACCTGAAGCGTCTCCATCACCATGGGAACGCCTCTGTGTTAGAATATACTGTCGGAAATGAGTTTCACGATGTAGCTCATATCCGACAGTATATTCTAACATAGAGGCGTTCCCATGGTGATGGGGACGCTACAAGTTAAAATATACCATCGGATTGGAGAAAACTCCAATCCGATGGTATAACAGAACTCCAGACTTTACATTGAAAGTCAATGGGGACGGATCCGTTTGAAATGGCACCATATTGTGTCAACATCAAACGGATCCGTCCCCATTGACTTGCATTGTAATTCAGGACGGATCCGTTTGGCTCCGCACGGCCAGGCGGACACCAAAATGACTTTTTTTTCATGTCCGTGGATCCTCCAAAAATCAAGGAAGACCCACGGACGGAAAAACGGTCACGGATCACGGACCAACGGAACCCCGTTTTGCGGACCGTGAAAAAAAACGTCCGTGTGCATGAGGCCTAAGAGAATTGATTTCATGTTGTACACAGTAAGTGAGATAAATGATATCATTTGCATCATTTTAGATACTCTCCATATACAAGCGCCGTCTCCAATGCAGCCCTCCATCGCTGGTCGAGTCTACTAACACTACATGGTGTGAATGTGTTTCTAGCACAAGATATGTAGGAAAAGCTATTTTAGAACAAATCAGTAAAGACTGATACAACATAGCAGTGTTCTCACCATACTGTAGTCAATACTGGGAAATTAGCCACATGCAGCAGCCTCCACGTACTTGAGGCAACTCCTTTGAAATCACAAGAGTCATTAATAAGCAGAGGAATCAATGCAAACAGAAGAAGATGACTGCCACCTGCCTTGCTCAGATGTGGATGGCATTGTCTTTTAAAGGGAACCTGTCACCATGAAAATGCAGGGTAACCTGCAGACAGCATGGTATAGAGCAGGAGGAGCTGAGCAGTTTGGTATATAGTTTTATGGGAAAAGGTTCCCTATAAATTGTACTTAAATCATTTAAAGGGCATCCGTCAGTAGATTTGTACCTATGACACTGGCTGACCTGTTACATGTGCACTTGGCAGCTGAAGGCATCCGTGTTGGTTGCATGTTCATACTGTATGTGCCCACATTGCTGTGAAAAATGATGTTTTAATATATGCAAATGAGTCTCTAGGAGCAAAAGGGGCGTTGCCATTACACCTAGAGGCTCTGCTCTCTCTGCAACTACACTTTGATTGACAGAACCAGACAGTCAAAACATCATAATGCCTAGCCCTATCAATCAAAGTGGAGAGGGCACAGCAATTGCAGAGAGAGCACAGCCTCTAGGTGTAAAGGTAATTCCTCCATTGCTCCTAGAGGCTCATTTGCATATATTAAGACATCTTTTCCCCCCAGCAATGTGGGCATATGAACATGGGACCAACAGGGAAGCCTTCAGCTGCCAAGTGCACAGACAGTTTTATAGATACGAATCTGCTGACAGATGCCCTTTAAATTCCTGCTCATTCCAGGCTTTGAAGTCAAGGAGGTCCTATCATTGATTAACAGGTATCTCTATACGCAGCTTTATAGAGGGTAGGCTGTCAATTGCTGAAAGGACAGCATCAATCTGCTCAGCTCCTCCTGCTCTATAACATGCCACCTGCAGCTCAGACACCATGTTTAGGGATGAGCCAATCGACTTCGGATGAAACATCCGAAGTCGATTCGCATAGAACTTCATTTGAATACTGTACGGAGCGAGCGCTTTGTACTGTATTAGAACGTATTGGCTCAGATGAGCTGAAGTTATTAATTCGCGAAGTCTCGCGAGACTTTGGGTAATAACTTCAAATATTAATTTCTACAGTAAAATACCTTTTCCCGAACTCAGGTTCAGTTCCAAGTGGTACACTAATCATTCCTCTAATTCCTCAGCTGTAATCTACAGGAAAGCCAGGTATCAAGAGTTCAGTTCCCCTACCATATGCACCACCATAGGGGAAATAAAGCACTATAAAGTGCCCATACAATGCGGAAATATGACTCTCCTGGGCAAAGGACTCTCTTTGTAGCCGCTTTTCGCTCTGGCTAATAGATCCTGAATGAAGAACTTTGTCTCTTGAAGGAGTTCTCTGAGCTGCAAATATTGATGACCTACCTTCACGATAGGTCATTAATATCAGACACCCCCACCACAGTTGTTTCAGGCACCCGCTGAGTTGGAAGCTAACAGTGAACAGAGCTGTTGGTAGACAGCTCCATACATGATCTAGTGGCCATGTTGGGGTACTGCAGCTCAGCTGAGATAAAGTAAGCCAAAAACTACACAGGGAATGAAACTTTCTGCTTCTGCTTTATACACTGTAACACTGCAGCTTCCCGAAACAGCTCATCGATGGGGGTGCTGGGTGTCAGACCCCACTATCTGATATTAATGACTAATCCTGAGGATAGGCCATCAATATCTGTAGCCCGGAGAACCTTTTTCACTCATAATGCCCCAAGAGAGTATTTAAAACATAATAACTAAACTTGAAAACTTCTTTAAACACTGGGCAGATTTGTTAATCCTGTCTAATATTGAGACAGTGTAAGGTTGGACCAGGCTCCAAATCTATGACAGTGGCTCCTGCTGTAGGATAGGTTTGGTGCATCACTTTAGAGTCTAAAAACACATAATAAATATAGTGCAAAGCATGTGGGCAAGTTTTTGGGCACCAACTAAGTCACAACTTTAGTGCATTAAACTTAGTAAATCTCTCCCGTTGTATGATCAATAACTTCTCATAAAATTATTTTATAGCAATTACAGCACATTACTTGATAGTAATACAACACAGTGGGTTGGTTTGCAGGTTAGGCAGCGTGTCACCAACCACAGTTCATAGCGGACTAAAGAGTAATGTGGATTTTCTGGCGCCCACAGCAGTTGGCACTAACCATGATTTTAGGAAAGTTGAGGAGCCATGTTATAGATGTTGGGATCCATAAAGTCACACCTGTAAGGAAAGAGGATGAGTATAATAAATTGCATTATGTCATTCCTTTTTATGTTGATTTTATACAGCAAAAATACTTTAGGAAAGACAAGGAGAATGCAAGCTGTTGCTGAACTTTGACACCTGGACCTTCCTTGAGAATATTATTTTCATGCAGCCTATTGTGATGTAACATATTGAATAAGCCTAATATTTACCTGAGGATTATTACAGGTGTTACATTTATAACCTAATAAGCCCTGGTGCCGTTTCAACAAGCCATAAATGTAAGAAATAATGCTTACGAAAATAACCGTGCATTCTTGGTTTCTAGAAAAAGGGAGTAAACTGTATTTCTGTAAAAACTTTTTGTTTCCTTTTACAGGGTTGTATGGTACAGATGTAGCAGAGGTAGCGCTCAAACTTTTAACTCAAATTTCTTTGTCATCGTGATATCCCAAAACAAAAGCCATTGAAAAGCATTTGAAGATGTTGGCTTAACGCAACTAGTTTAGTTAACACTTCTAGTTACGCATGTGTGTTAACTCTACTACATCTGTATATCAGCATCCTGCGGTCCTTGATACCATTCTGTGTGGCCCCCAAACATCAGGCAGAAGACTTGTATGTCTATGTTTGGTGGCTGCTCACATGTATTTCCCATGTATTTCTTCCATTAGATGGGAGCCCTGAAGGTGCAACTAGACATTAGTGGTATATACTGTGTGTTCAACATCCCATAAATACTGTATTTCAGTTGTGAATAACCCTTTAAATGTTGTTTTTGTCCCTGGTCATTGGTTCAGTCTGACAATGTGGCCCCAGGTTGTGCATCCCTGCTGTAAACCAAGGATGTGCATAGAAAGGAAGGGCTAAGAGGAACTCGGTCCTATCTGCCCCTCTTATACTTTTAGGTTCCATTAACTCTAGATTCCTATCACGGGTTTACGTGTCACTCCCGATGCTATACCCTAGTTGTAGCGGTTGCGGCAACTCCACAGACTTCCACATACCACAGCACGGCAATTACCCGATAATCATCCTTCTCTCCCTGGTAGTCTGTATTGTTGTAATGTAGTGTAATGCTCTACAGGCACTGACTTCCTGGGGAACATGTGACGGAAGTGTTTATACACAGCAGCCAATCAGAAGAGGCAGAGCAGCAGGGGGAGGGACAGAGCAGCAGCCTGAACCAATCATGTGATAAGAGGTAGATTTCAGACTACTTTAGAGTCCCTGCAGGTACTGTAGTCACAGATCACAGCTTTAAATCAACCAAATTCGGATCACCATAGGAATCCATGTCGTGTAGTCATAACGCAGATGTCTAAATGAGGCTGCATTTTGGACATCTGAATAAGGTCATACTGGTTTAATGCTATTAAAGGGGTTGTACATGATTAGAAAAACACTTTAAAGGGATCTTACCACACTGAACATGGTGTCTAATCTGCAGGCAGCATCTTATAGAGCAGGAGGAGCTGGATAGAATTGTGTATAGCTTTGTCGTAAAGATTCAGTATAATTAGCTTTCTATTTATCTATGACCCTGTTCTCTTGAAGTTTAGGAATCCAGTGGGCGGTCCTATTCAGTGACTGACAGCCTTTCCTCTATGGCTGTGCATAGCAATCAATCACTGAATAGAACCACCCACTGGACTCCTAAATATAATGGAACAAGGACTTGAAGTTTTACTGAATCTTTTCCCACAAAACTATATATCAATCTGTTCAGCAAATCCTGCTCTATAACCTGCTGCCTGCGGAAAGGACTGCACGTAAAAAGGAGATATTCCCTTTAATGGTTGGTCAATTGACTAAATATTCCAAGAAACTAAAGAACTATGAATATTCTGAGAATGCAAATCAATTGTTATGACTTGAATCAGTTAATTAATCAGCTTATTGAACGCATTGAATCCTCTGCTTTACTTCAACGTCTCCTTTGCTCGCTGAATTTAGACAGCAATGATACCCCGGCCATGTGCGGGAACAATTTCTGTTATAGTAGTGGTGTTGTATGGCAGGCCTACCAGCCAAAGCAATTATGTGTTGAAATTTCAGGGCATATGCCCACAATTGCACTCTTTGTGGTGCAGTCGGAATTAGGTTCTTGAGACAAAGGGCAAGGCATTGGCGGACCACTCTCCAATCAGAGGTGTTGAAAGTTAATACAGTACAGTGGAGCTATTGCACTGCACAGAATGTAATCCTGCTGCATTCAGAAATATGGAACAAGAGATTGCAGGTGTAAGGTTTCATTCCGAGCACAGGAAGAATAGAGCAGGTAAGGTTCGGGGGGTTAGGAGGGGGGGATCAGTTTCCGTGTTTCTCTGTAAATTAATAAGGGTAGGTGACAGATATAAACATCAGCTTCCTCCATTTTTCACTAGGTCAGGACAAAAGAAAGGTGGTTTACAGGGGAAACAATAGACTGCAGCGAAAGCAAACAAAAAATGGAAAGGGATTTAACCAATTCGACTTTTTTACCCATGCTTGCCAAACGAGGGGGGGTCAAAGGCCCCTCTCCCACTTTAGAAAACACCACTATTATAAAAGGCATATGTCTTTTTATATATATATATATATATATATATATATATATATATAGATCCGGAAAAAAGAGCGGCACTCCAATGAGTAAAAGCAAGTGAACCCTTTATTCACCCAAGTGAATTTAGTGGTTTAGCACCACTTGGGTGAATAAAGGGTTCACTTGCTTTTACTCATTGGAGTGCCGCTCTTTTTTCTGGATCCATTGATTGGGGCTACAAGTCCATTCCCCTGGAGACGTGCACCCATATTTCTTTGTTTGAGCTAGTGCCGCCATTTTTCTTCATATATATATATATATATATATATATATATATATATATATTTATGTATATATATCTTTTTAGTTTTTTCTAAATGTACTTTACACATATATTTCATCCAATTACCATCTAGTTTGTCTCCGCCTTCAATCAGAACTGAATATAGATAATATATATATATATATTACACAAAATACAACCAATGCCAACGAGCCATGTGTATACCCCGTTACCCAACATTACTCCCTCTGGTTTGTTTTTTGTTTAGTTTTTTAAGAGATAGTCTGTCGGTCATTTAAAACTATCCTCTGACAAGTATCAATGGATGTCTCATGGGTGCCCATAAGCTGCCACTTCTCTGCCAAGTCCCAAAGTATAGGACTCATGGCTCCCTGAACTCTTTTTGTACCTAAACCCTTCAAGATTCTGACACCCTCGACATTGGCTTCTCGGGGACATAATTGGTAAGCACACCCCCTGTTCTAGCAGTCTGCGCCTCAAGTCCAGTGGGACACAATAGTCTAATGTAGTAATGACCAAGGGTGAACAAAACACATTGCTTCTCGAGGACTTTAATTCACTATTCCTTAAAGAACACCCTTGCCAAAACTGATACAATGGGGGTCATAAATTATTACTCCCTATGGCAGTTTTTGGGGTAAAAAAAAGTTGTACTGACGAGTTTTGCAACTTTTTAAATGCCAGTGTTCCTAAGTTTAAGCGGCCATTGTGTTTTTCACCATTCTCGACACTGGGGAGCAGTAAGGATGGTGTGGGGGACTGGTGTAAATGATAATTGAAATCTTCTCCAGTCAGGAGCTGGAGTGATTTTCAATCTAGGTGCAGTGACTGGCAGATGATGTGCCCAGTTTATTACGAGGCCTGCAAATTGTCATTAACTAAATGCATCCTCTGGCAGTGCAGGGGATATCGAAAACCAGCATAAAACGCTATTCTTTGATAAATGACCCCAATGTCTTATGCCTAAATGTGCCCATGTACCATGAATATCTATTCTTCCTAATTCTTCCATATGTCTTTTTAATGGAGAGGGGAATAAGCCACTGTCAGACTCCCTTGGGTAGCAGGTTGCCTCTTTTATAAAGAAAGGATCAGCTTCTTGAAATCCAACATTCCCTTATCCTTCTTTGCCCCAACATCTGCCATTGGGTAGAGTTGGGACACCCCAAATACATGAGATAGTTCAATCATTTTGATTCAGCCACCTTTCCTCTGAGATGAATGGCTACCTTAATGCAGGCCCTTCTGGGTTGTATATGAAACCTCTTTGGTGTCCTTTGAGTTATATTCAGGCCCTGCACTGGACATAACACAGTGGGGGACATTTATCAATAATGGTGTCATTTGCGCCCAAAAATACTAACATTACAAATTAAAAGTATGGATTTGCTTCACCTCATATAAAGGTGCACACTACTTTTAAAATGTGACTTAAAAAAAAAAAAAATCTTGATTATTCGCCTATTTCTCTTGTTTTGCGACATTTTAACGCCAATAGCACTAATATGCAACTTTTTTAAACTGAAATGCGCCATTTCAGCCATCGCTGCAAGACCCCACTTGCTACTTTTGAAACATATTTGCAACTTTTGAAGCATATTTGCGACATTTCCAGTGGTAAATTGCGACTTTTTTCTCAGACTTGGGACGTTTTTGTTATTGTTTTTGTTGAATGTCAAATTACTGACAAATCCTGCTGTTTAGCTCATTTATATTAGATAAAAAATAAACACCTCCTGTTGTAATACTTACCGATCACTTGTATTTTCATAAGGCCTCATGCACACGGCCGTGCAGTTTTTTGCGGTCCGCAAACCGCGGATCCACAAAAAACGGAAGCCGCCCGTGTTGCCTTCCACAATTTGCGGAACAGAACGGGCGCTGGCAATATAAATGCCTATTCTTGTCCGCAAAGCGTGAACAAGAAAAGCACATGTTATATTTTTTTAGCGGGGCCGCAGAATGGAGCCACGGATGCGGACAGCTCACGGAGTGCTGTCCGCATCTTTTGCGGTCCCATTAAAGTGAATCGGTCTGCATCCGAGCTGCCAAAACGGCGGCTCGGATGCGGACCCAAACAACGGTCGTGTGCATGAGGCCTAAGGCTACATTCACACGGTCCGCAAAACACTGATCCTCAAAAAATACAGATGACGTCCTTTTGGCATCCGTATTGCATCCGTTTTTTTTGCAGATCCATTGTAACAATGCCTATCCTTGTCCGCAAACCGGACAAGAATAGGACGTGCTCTATATTTTATGCGGGGCTACGGAACGGACATACGGATGCGAATAGCACACGGTGTGCTGTCTGCATTTTTTGCCGACTGATTGAAATGAATGGGTCCTCATCCAATCCGCAAAAAAACGTAGCGGACACGGAAACAAATACGTTCGTGTGCATGTAGCCTAAATGTGACTTTTTGACAAAAATTTGCATCTTTCTGCCACAAATGCGAATTTTTAGGCAAAACACCACCACATAAGCTGGCTTAATTGTCCGCAACAATTTGAGCCGATAAGAGGATGAGAAATGAGGCGTAATGTACGCCAATTTGATAGCCCCTCCCACTTTGACTGTATAACTCATTTTTGGCACGATGCATTCTTTATGGCGAAAATTCTGGAGGAAACAGTTGATATATATGGCGCAATTTAAAACACAATTCTTTTTGGCACATTTTACACCATAATTCTGGCGCAACATGCTTAGTAAATGTCCCCCAGTATACGTTTCTTTAATGAATGCAAAAGTGTTGTAAAAAAACCATAAATGATCCAGTACAAAAAGCATTGCAGAGTAACGAGATCATTTCATGATATCTTCAGCATCGCGCTGACATATCCCAAGCGGTCTAGGATAGCAGGTTGTCCCTCATTTGCTGTTCTCTTAAGAATCTGAGTCTCAGTATGGAGGGCTTTCTACTCGGCTCAGCAGTTGACGCACATGTCATATGGGGCCTTGGGGCTATGATGAGGATGAAGTGCTGACATACACTTTCTCAGGGCATGCTTTGCAAATTCTGTGAAGGCAAGAAGACCTCAGTGGAAAAGAACATGCTGGTATGAAGCGTCTTGTAAAACATGGTTGTTCCAATGCTTCTGGATTGCTAAAACCAATAACTTACGAATGGGTGTGAACAGGTATACGTATCACCTTGATAATGGATTCGACTTACTGTCATATTTGCAATTTTTTAAATAAAATACATCCAAAAATTTAGTTTTTCCCCCAGGATGCATGAAAAATATTGATGGAACCTAAAGATATTTTTCAGAGCAAAAGATATGGATCTTCCTTTGATCCTTAAAGAGGTTGTCAAGCATTAGAGAAAGGGTATGATTTTTTCCTCAAAAAACAACGCCACTGTGGTCCACAAGCTTTGTCTGTTATTAAAGCTCTTCTTTATTAAAATGAATGTCACTGAGCTGTAGTGATGGACGAACATCGACTGGGCGGTTCACAAACGCAAACGCGCGTTCGCGATAAAATATTTGCGAACCGCACGTTTGCGGCGGGCTCCATTGACATTAATGGCAGGCGAACCTGAAAAACCTTCAGGTCATATTAGCAGCCACTAAATACTTACTAGAAATGCACAAAAAGTCCCACAACATGGACAGTGACATACCAGAAGGGGATCATTAGTAGAAATTCCCACAAAAAATATGTATTTTAATCAAGGGCCATTTTTATGCGTCTTAAAGGGAATCTCTAAAATCTCAAAAATGTGCCCTGCTGAAGCCTAGAAATTTTTTATTTTAGGCCACGGGAGTACAGGCTCCAAAAATTAGGCATTCACCTGACAGAAAGGAACTTGTGATGATGTGGCTGGAGGTACATTAGGTGGTCACTGGCAAAATTTTTTACTGTCGGCCAGTACAGGCCCCAAAAATTAGGCATTCACCTCACAGAAAAGAACTTGTGATTATGTTACTGCAGGTACACTGGATACATTTTTTACTGTAGGCTACTGGCGTAGAGACCCTAAAAATGAGGCATTGACCTGACAGAAAAGGCCTTTTATGCCACTGTATATACTGTACATAAGACAAGGACCATTCTTTGTTCTGGGTGGCGGCGGATATGTGTGGGCTGGCATGAGGAAATTCAATTACACATGGTCGTCACAGGTGTTGAATTCCTCTGAGATCCATGCCTCATTCATTTTTAGAAATGCGAGGTAGTCCACACTGTCATGAGCTAGGCGAGTGTGCTTATCGTTCACGATTCCCCCTGCTGCGCTGAACGTCCTTTCGGACAGGACACTTGACGAGGGGCAAGCCAAGAGTTCCATGGCAAATTGTGCCAGCTCTGGCCACAGGTCAAGCCTGCACACCCAGTAGTCCAGGGGTTCCTCGCTTCTCAGAGCGTCCACATCGGCCGTTAACCCGATGTAGTCGGACACCTGTCGTTCTAGGCGTTCCCTGAGGCTGGATCCGGAGGGCGGCTGTCGATGGGTTGGGTGCAAGAATGATCTCATATCCGAAGTGACCAACCCATCTTCAAACCGCCCTCTTCTTGCAGGCGCGGTAGGATTGGTACCCGCACCTGTTTCGCTGTGGGTAGAAACTCCTCTGCCAGCGCCCGCAACAGCAAGGTCTGGAAATGCTGCATTCTGCCAGCCCTCTATGATGCTGGTAACATGTCCGCAATTTTGTGTTTGTACCGGGTGTCTAAGTACGTTGCCACCCAGTACTGGTCCTTGCCCTTTATGCTTTTTATATGGGGGTCCCTCTTTAAACACTGGAGCATGAAGGCTCCTATTTGCACTAAATTAGAAGCAGTGGAGCACCCCAGCTCCTGCTCATCGCCCAGGAGAATGTTGTCCTTGGTCTCGCTTCCCCCAGCCACGGACAACACTAGGGATCCCCGAAAAGTTTAAAGTCCCCCTCAAAGCCTACTCTTCTTGCTCCTCCTCCTCCTCCTCTCAGCCACCATCCTCCTCTGACTCCTCTTCAGACTCCTGCAGATGGAGTAGCCCCCATGGGAATTCATTCAGCATTGCAACTTCCTCATCTTCCAGCTTCTGCTCCTCGATGGCTTGATCAATAACACGACGCAATGCATGCTCCAGAAAGAAGGCGTAAGGTACGATGTCACTGATGGCGCCCTGGCTGCGACTGACCAGTTTGGTGATCTCATCAAATGGCCGCAGAGGTTTGCATGCATCGCGCATGAGCAGCCACTGGCGCGGTGAAAAGAAACCAAGCTCCCCATAACTTATTCTGCTGCAGAGTTCGTACAGGTAGTCGTTAACGGCACATTTCTGCTGGATCAGCCAATCAAGCATATACAAGGTGGCGTTCCAGCGCGTCAGGCTGTCACAAATGAGACGTCTGACGGGCAAGTGGTGTCGCCGTTGAACATCAGCAAGGCGAGCCATGGCCGTGTAAGATCTTCTAAAATGGCCAGAGATTTTTCTGGCCTGCCGCAAGACGTCCTGGACCCCGGGATATTTGGCAACTAAGCTCAGGACGTATGCCATGCACGGCACGTGTGCAGGCCCGGCGCTACAATAAGCAGACCAAGTGTCTTCCTTAGGGTGCAAAGACGCCTAGCCAAGGGGGGGGGGGGGGGCACGCCGCTTGCCGCCCGCCGGCGGCTGTTCTCCTCTGTGTGGTTGTGGTATCGGGCTCCCGACAAGTTTGAGGAACTTTCCCAATCACTGGCCTAACACGTGACACAGCTGCGGCCACTGATTGGCTGAGTGGAAAAAGGTCCTAAAACTTGTCGGGAGCCCAGAGAGAAGATACCAGGACCACACAGAGGAGAATGGGAGCTGCTGCAGACAGGACCAGGGCCAGGTGAACATAATGTTTTTTACACAACATTAATAGAAGGGGGGGGTGACATGGGAGGGGGAAAAGTGTGACATGGGAGGGGGAAAAGTGTGACATGGGAGGGGGAAAAGTGTGACATGGGAGGGGGAAAAGTGTGACATTGAGGGGGTGAAATGTGACATGAGGGGGGTGTGAAATGTGACATGGAGGGGGAGGAAATGTGACATGGAGGGGGAGGAAATGTGACATGTCACATTTCTCCCCCTCAATGTCACATTTCTCCCCCATTAATGTCACATTTCTCACCTGGGACGTCGAATAGGTTCTGGGGAGCTTGGGGGGCGCAGCGGAAGAGGCGGTAGCAGTGGAAAAGGAGAAGTCAGCCGAGGAGGAAACAGAGGATGGAGTAGGAGGAGGAGAAGAAGAGGCAGGCCTGCATGCAATCCTTGGCGGTAACACCAAATCCACACAGGAGTCATCGGTTACATGCTTGACGGCCGTCAGAAGGTTCACCCAGTGGGCAGTAAAAGTAATGCACCTTCCCTGCCCGTGTTTGCTAGACCACATGCCCGTGGTCAGATGTATCTTGGCACCGACACTGTGTGACAGAGATATATTCACTAGTCGTTGAACGTGGCCATATAGCTCTGGGATGCCCTTCTGGGAGAAATATTTCCTTCCGGGGGGCCTTCCAATGCGTTGTGCCAATGGCCACAAATTTTCTAAAGGCCTCTGAGTTCACCAGTTTATATGGCAGCAGTTCTGACAAGCCAGCGGTCAGCTGTTGGGCAAGAGGGTTATTCGGCGTCATCAACTTTTTATGCTCAAACATTTGGGCCATGGAAGCCTGCCTTCTGCCAGATGAACGCAACGACAGCACGGTGTATGGTGGAAGAGAAGAGGCAG
The DNA here is from genome assembly GCF_014858855.1 of Bufo gargarizans. Classification (NCBI taxonomy): domain Eukaryota; kingdom Metazoa; phylum Chordata; class Amphibia; order Anura; family Bufonidae; genus Bufo; species Bufo gargarizans. The sequence goes on along the minus strand of NW_025334188.1, from coordinate 1,134,787 downwards.
GACGTGGAGCGCCGGGAGTGTGACTTTGTGGGTTCTGACGGCGTTGCTCCCACTGGGCTCGGTGATGGGAGGCCAGGTGCCTTCTTAAGGTGGTCGTCCCTAGGTGAGTGTTGGGCTTGCCGCCACTTATGCGTTGACAGCACAGGCTGCAGATGGCAACACTATTGTCAGTAGCTGATACGTTAAAAAAAGCCCACACTGCGGAGCCATGTAGCACTCCGCTCTTTTGTATCCTGCAGAGTCAAGTAAAAAAAATTATATGTTACCTATACATTTTTTTTATTTTTTATAAAGGACCTCTATGAGGAATGATACCACTGTATGGCATCAATTTGAGGCATCCATTAACGTGTACGTTTTTTGTATACGTTAATCGAATGGGAAAAATGCCTAAGCTCTACTGATTGGGCTTCATTTATAAATCTATATGTCATTCAATAATGACATCCAATATATTCATATCTTTTATGGGTTTGTAGCGTTATATCAATTTGTGTTCTATGGTACTTTTTTAATTATGTGTTTATGTTACTGTAACAGCCACTCTTAAAGGGGTTGTCCGGTTTCAGGAGAAATACTGGGAAACTAGACAATACTTGGGATATGCCTGCAATAATGAATAGATGATAATTTACCTAGCAGATCCCTCATTGCTGCTCCGCTTCTCCCGGTTGGACTTTGTTTACCAAGCTGCAGCATTGACATCACATCACCATCACTAGCCTTAGCGGTGCACCGGACAGCCTCTTTAAAAGTTATTTTTCTGTGATAATTTTATCAAGTGCCCCCTGAAAAAGAAAATTGATACTTACCTGCTCCACAAGCAACATGTCACCGCTGAAGCCAGTCATTGGCTGGAGCGATGCATGTAACCACCGTGCCCCTGGCCAGACGGTTGTAAACAGAACAAGGATCGGTTGATGGAGACAGCAGGGGCAGTGTGGAGGACCGGAGCAGAATGGATCAGGTAAATATGAATCTTCTGTTTCATGGGGCAGGCTGTGGGCACTTGATACAAAAAATCATTATTACTGGAAAACCCCTTTAATATCAGCTTCAGCTATTAATAAGTAATTATATTTTATATCTAGGTCAGGTACCTCATATATGCATACAATTATGTCAATTGGTTGGCAGCTATGGATCTTCTCCAAGATACTTTAAATGACCAGAAAAGCTCTTGGCTGGAAGAAACCACTAGCTTCATCTGATGAACATTTAATGATGAAGTAAAGGTTCCGTAGAATCGAAACCTAATGAAAATGTCTACATCTAGCCATGCAAGATCCAGATATAAAGGACCATTAATCAGGCTGCGTCAATGGTATGTCGCTGGTCTTAATCCTGGAACTTATTGAATTGATCCCCATTCTCCACTCATTACACAGTACGCTGGTTCTCTATTGGAACAAAGCAGCGACTAAACCAAGTCCCTACTAATGTAACAATTTGAGATAAACCCAGAGCACATTCCAAGGGATTATCTGAATTTGTAACAGATTCAGTTCTCATTTGTCCCCAAGCACAACAGCTGTCCACCTAGTATGTGTCCAAGCAGAAGAAGGAAGGTCATCAGGGGACGCTGCGGGCAATAAGCACAGGGTTTGTAGTCCTTTTTCATGGGATATTCCCTGTTTATATAACTGCTAAGCTGTAATAACAGCAGCCTGTACTGTGATGTCAGAATGCCAATTATAAAATATTTCATTTGCCCTGGCATCTTCTGCCAGCAGGAAGCTAAACCTTGCCTCTTCCATTGAATCCTTTCATGATGTTGAGGGTGTTCATAGCTGAAAACTGATTTGGAATGGGATGTAAGAAGAAAGTGCTTAAGCAAGATGTTCACAAACTCTGCACGGTGAAGCGATTCGTACACCGAAGGACTACAAACATTCTGTACTTGAGTGGCCTGTACGTGGAAACGAGGAAGAACGCACCGCCAGCCTGCAGCTAAGGGCTCATGATGTTTAATGATGTATTGAGCACTTTCCTGGTCTCCTGTGACGTTACATAAGTGCTGTCCCGGTTAACCCACTGTGTGCTGGTAAAAAATATCCAGCATCTGGGTAGTAGAGGAGCCTAATGTCTAGAGATGAAAAAAATCTTTACACATCCCTATCTCCATTGATTGTTCAGGAGGCGAATAAGACCAATTTGCTGCTAATTGTGAACTGATTGATTTTGTCCTTCTAGAGATCAGCACTAAACACAGGGAAGTACGGTAGAAATCACGGACAAACGCAAAGTGTATATAATTTAGAACGAAAGATGACACAAAATGCTCAAAATAGAAAATTTTCATAGTATTTGCTTTATTGTTTATATTTTTAAAATTTTTATTACGTAGTCATAGTGATACCATGATACTTTGATTTTACTGTAGTCATATTGTTTGGGATTCAAATGCTGCTCTTTACTCCTGAGGACTAAGGCTACTTTCACACTTGTGGCAGAGTGATCCGGTAAAGCAGTTCCGGCAAAACGTATGCCAACTGATGGCATTTGTAAGACTGATCAGGAACCTGATCAGTCTGAAAAATGCCTGATCAGTCAGAAAAATGCATTGAAATGCTGAATCCGTCTTTCCGGTGTCATCTGGAAAAACGGATCCGGCATTTATTTTTTTCACCTTTTTTTCGGTCTGCACATGCACAGACCGGAAGGACGGATCCGGCATTAGCACTAATACATGCCTATGGAAAAAATGACGGATCCGGCATCCAGGCAAGTCTTCAGTTTTTTGGGCTGGAGATAAAACCGTAGCATGCTGCGGTTCTATCTTTTGCCTGATCAGTTAAAAAGACTTAACTGAAGACATCCTGATGCATCCTGAACGGATTGCTCTCCATTCAGAATGCATTAGGATAAAACTGATCAGTTCTTTTCCGGTGTAGAGCCCCTAGGACAGAACTCTATGCCAGAAAAGAAAAATGCAAGTGGGAAAGTACCCTAAGGACTCCAGGGAATAAGTGCTCTTTCACACTTGCGTTGTTCTTTTCCGGCATAGAGTTCCGTCGTCGGGGCTCTATGCCGGAAGAATCCTGATTAGAATTATCCCCATGCATTCTGAATGGAGAGAAATCCGTTCCGGATGCATCAGGATGTCTTCAGTTCAGGACCGGAACGTTTTTTGGCCGGAGAAAATACTGCAGCATGTTGCGTTTTTTGCTCCGGCCAGAAATCCTGAACACTTGCCGCAAGGCCGGATCCGGAATTAATGCCCATTGAAAGGCATTAATCCGGATCCGGCCTTAAGCTAAACGTCGTTTCGGCGCATTGCCGGATCCGACGTTTAGCTTTTTCTGAATGGTTACCATGGCTGCCAGGATGCTAAAGTCCTGTTTGCCATGGTAAAGTGTAGTGGGGAGCGGGGGAGCAGTATACTTACCGTCCGTGCGGCTCCTGGGGCGCTTCAGAGTGACGTCAGGGCGCCCCACGCACATAGCGTCCTGGCTGCCACAGTAACACTGAATGCATTTTGAAGACGGATCAGTCTTTAAATGCTTTCAGTTCACTTGGCGGTACATCCTTTAGATCCTTTCTTCCCGTCTCCCCCTATATAAGTGCATGCTTGGTTTGTCCAAACATGCATGTGTTGGCAATGGGGGAAAGTGAGTAAGCTGCTGCCATACACCCCAGGTAGCAGGTTTATGCTTTATTCTGTAGATTACATTCTCCTCTCTGGTAGCGCCCCCTGCTGTTTATCCTTCTCCTGCATTCAGTGGTGGGCCAGACACACTCAGTAGCTTCTCTGTTTCCTTCCCCACAGAGGTGGCATAGTGATCTCATAGTGAGGCATCCCAGGCACCTTTCATTCATTCATCCCTGTCTCTATAGGGACCATAAGTTGATCAAAACGGACGCTTTCAACGAATGTGGAGCTAGATACAAATTTTGCATTTTTTTGTTACAGGCATTGTTCTCTAGTGCATTTATTTCTAATGTAATACAAAGTTTTTGTTACACAAATTTTTTATATATTATTTTTTTTTTGATAAATGAATATTGCTATGGATGATTGATAACTGCAACAGTGACCTCTGCAGGACAATGAGTGCAGTACGTTTCCTAGACCATTGATAAAGTACGCTAATCAAACACCATTACAATGCTATGCTCTCACAAACCAACAGTAAAATGCACTGAGAGGACTCCTCTTGGAGTCCTCTCCATTATGTGCGTGAGCTCGGGAGTCCTCTCCATTATGTGCATGAGCTCGGGAGTCCTCTCCATTATGTGCGTGAGCTCGGGAGTCCTCTCTTTTATGTGCGTGAGCTTAGGAGTCCTCTCGATTATGTGCGTGAGCTCGGGAGTCCTCTCCATTATGTGCGTGAGCTTGGGAGTCCTCTCCATTATGTGCGTGAGCTCGGGAGTCCTCTCTTTTATGTGCGTGAGCTTAGGAGTCCTCTCCATTATGTGCGTGAGCTCGGGAGTCCTCTCCATTATGTGCGTGAGCTCAGGAGTCCTCTCCCAGTGGCGTACCGCCCATAGAGGCAGACCACGCCACTGCTATGGGGCCCGCGGCACTGGGGGGCCCGTAGCGCAGAGAAGGCCCCGCCCACCCGGTTTGGCCCCGCCCACCCGGTTTGGCCCCGCCCACTCATGACGGGCGGGAGAATCGGCTCGAACTTCCCCGTCGGCCGTCACCCCACCAGAGTCAGTGCCTGCCCTGCCCTGAGCTGAGGAGAGACGAGCTGACAGACTGAGCCAGAGGGAGGAAGTGGCCCTGGGGAGACGTGAGCAGGCAGGTAAGTGTGCCAGGTTTGTGGACGGAGCTGTCTCCCGCCCCTCTGCTGCAGAATCCGCTCTCTGCTCCTCCCGCTGTGGAACTTTTCTGTGTGCAGCCACGCTGACTTCAGCCGGGATGGCTACCTGCACTTTCTTACTTGTCCCTGTTTCAGTGCGGGTTCCTTCAGGCTACGTCTCCTCCTCCCAGCAGGGCTGGTCTCCTGCTCAAATGCTCATGCAGCCCCCTGGACACATCGGGCTGGGGCCCACCACTGGCACAAGGACTCTGTGGGGGCAGGTGCCCACTGCAAGAGCAAGTATTCATATAGAAAGTGCCCACAGCAAGGGCAAGGATGGGGCAGGTGCCCACTGCAAGGATGGGGCAGGTACCCACAGCAAGAGCAAGGATGGGGCAGGTGCCCACCGCAAGGATGGGGCAGGTACCCACAGCAAGAGCAAGGATGGGGCAGGTGCCCACTGCAAGGATGGGGCAGGTACCCACAGCAAGAGCAAGGATGGGGCAGGTGCCCACTGCAAGGGCAAGGATGGGGCAGGTGCCCACCTCTAAGGCAAGGAGCCACTGGGCAGGTGCCCACTGCAAGGGGAAGGACTAATATGGCAGGTGCCTACTACTAGGTCAAAGAATGGGCAGGTGTTAATCGCTAGGGCAAGGAGCTACAATTGCTATGTGAGGGAAATTACCAACCGCCCCCCCCCCCCCCCCGAGGGGGCATCAGGAACGACGCGGGTGTCGGGCAGCGGAGTAAGTATGCGGTGCCTGGGCATTTTGGGAGAAATAATAGGGAGGGGCATGGGAGGAGCCATGACAGGTGGTGGGATGGGCCTGGGATGGGTAGTGGGCGGAGTTAGGGGCCCAATTCAGATTCTTGCTATGGGGCCCAATGACTTCTATGTACGCCCCTGTCCTCTCCATTATGTGTGTGAGCTCAGGAGTCCTCTCCTTTATGTGCGTGAGCTTAGGAGTCCTCTCCATTATGTGCGTGAGCTCGGGAGTCCTCTCCATTATGTGCGTGAGCTCAGGAGTCCTCTCCCAGTGGCGTACCGCCCATAGAGGCAGACCACGCCACTGCTATGGGGCCCGCGGCACTGGGGGGCCCGTAGCGCAGAGAAGGCCCCGCCCACCCGGTTTGGCCCCGCCCACCCGGTTTGGCCCCGCCCACTCATGACGGGCGGGAGAATCGGCTCGAACTTCCCCGTCGGCCGTCACCCCACCAGAGTCAGTGCCTGCCCTGCCCTGAGCTGAGGAGAGACGAGCTGACAGACTGAGCCAGAGGGAGGAAGTGGCCCTGGGGAGACGTGAGCAGGCAGGTAAGTGTGCCAGGTTTGTGGACGGAGCTGTCTCCCGCCCCTCTGCTGCAGAATCCGCTCTCTGCTCCTCCCGCTGTGGAACTTTTCTGTGTGCAGCCACGCTGACTTCAGCCGGGATGGCTACCTGCACTTTCTTACTTGTCCCTGTTTCAGTGCGGGTTCCTTCAGGCTACGTCTCCTCCTCCCAGCAGGGCTGGTCTCCTGCTCAAGTGCTCATGCAGCCCCCTGGACACATCGGGCTGGGGCCCACCACTGGCACAAGGACTCTGTGGGGGCAGGTGCCCACTGCAAGAGCAAGTATTCATATAGAAAGTGCCCACAGCAAGGGCAAGGATGGGGCAGGTGCCCACTGCAAGGATGGGGCAGGTACCCACAGCAAGAGCAAGGATGGGGCAGGTGCCCACCGCAAGGATGGGGCAGCTACCCACAGCAAGAGCAAGGATGGGGCAGGTGCCCACTGCAAGGATGGGGCAGGTACCCACAGCAAGAGCAAGGATGGGGCAGGTGCCCACTGCAAGGGCAAGGATGGGGCAGGTGCCCACCTCTAAGGCAAGGAGCCACTGGGCAGGTGCCCACTGCAAGGGGAAGGACTAATATGGCAGGTGCCTACTACTAGGTCAAAGAATGGGCAGGTGTTAATCGCTAGGGCAAGGAGCTACAATTGCTATGTGAGGGAAATTACCAACCGCCCCCCCCCCCCCCCCCGAGGGGGCATCAGGAACGACGCGGGTGTCGGGCAGCGGAGTAAGTATGCGGTGCCTGGGCATTTTGGGAGAAATAATAGGGAGGGGCATGGGAGGAGCCATGACAGGTGGTGGGATGGGCCTGGGATGGGTAGTGGGCGGAGTTAGGGGCCCAATTCAGATTCTTGCTATGGGGCCCAATGACTTCTATGTACGCCCCTGTCCTCTCCATTATGTGTGTGAGCTCAGGAGTCCTCTCCATTATGTGCGTGAGCTCCGGAGTCCTCTCCATTATGTGCGTGAGCTCAGGAGTCCTCTCCATTATGTGCGTGAGCTCGGGAGTACTCTCCATTATGTGTGTGAGCTCGGGAGTCCTCTCTATTATGTGCGTGAGCTCAGGAGTCCTCTCCCTTATGTGCGTGAGCTCGGGAGTCCTCTCCATTATGTGCGTGAGCTAAGGAGTCCTCTCCCTTATGTGTGTAAGCTCTGGAGTCCTCTCCATTATGTGTGTGAACTCCGGAGTCCTCTCCATTATGTCCGTGAGCTCAGGAGTCCTCTCCATTATGTGCGTGAGCTCAGGAGTCCTCTCCATGCCTTTTACTGCTTGTTTGTAGAAGCACAGTGTTGGAATGCTAGTGAGTATGAAGATGAAAATTACATTATTGGAATCAGCATCACTTACACTATTCATTCCTTGCTCTAGTAAGTGGGATGGGCTGGAGCTGACTCCATTTAAGTGGGTACTTCCAATAGGGGACTTTATGGCACATCCACAGGATGCAGGTCTCACCTTTGTTTGGTTCTTTCCATATCTCCCATAGCAGTGAATGGAGGCACCTTACTTTTCATTCTCCGCCAGTACACAGTGACTTGCAGCTGCCTCAACTGGCAAGTTGGGAGGACCACGTTCTCCACGTGGGTGAGAAATCCAGAGGTGGGACCTGCATCTATTCAGCATTTATGTCATCTTGTGTATGTGTTGGGAATACATCACTTAATCTGTATGTAACATGACACGTTAACCATTGTCACAGCAGGGGATAACTACATAACCCTGTACTCTGAGCTTCATGTGTGGAATGTGATGGTGCTGAGTGCTGTCTGACCTTAGAACTTGAGGCCCCAAAGCAAGGTCTGTAACAGGGCCCTCATCTTACCATGCGTCATTTATAATTCTGGTGTCTTCTCATATGACAGAGGGACCCATGACTCTCAGGCCCAAGTGTGACCTCTGCACTCCCTATAACAACTCCCCTGACCCAGACAGTGGGTACCCTTTTTTAACACACCATCATAGTCTTTTCCATATTCCCTCATCATCATAAGCTATATGACTAGAAAAAAAAAAGATTAGACTAAGCAGAAAAAGCAAAAGACTTTAATATTCAAAACAATAGCACATCAAATAGGCTCTCGTATTAAGTGGCCTAGTTACCAGTGATATCCTGTGTACAAGATTAAAGCAGCAAGAAGAAAAGGCTGTAGGAGAAAAGTAATCTCATCTCAATGCCATTTACTGAGGCGGATGTTTCAATGTATGGTGTGTAATATATTCAGGCCGTTAACTGTCTAGAGGACGGCCACCTCAACACCACTGTGGGGGCTATGTGCATTCTTCCCCGCTGTGCTGTACTCTAAGTATCCACATTATATTATTATGGTCATAATTCTGAGTTAGTCTACAATGCAGAGTGGCTTGTTGATTAAGGAATATGACATGGCTAATGTACCACATCCCAATGCGTCTGGCATAGATCACAAACACTTCTCTGTCTGAAAAAGTGGCAAAAATATTTTGAAATCTGTCACACTGAGTAAACGCTATGGGCCTTTTTTCCACAAAAATACTGAAATATTATAGGTTCTAGGAAAAGTGACAAAGGGCTTTATAAATATGCCACTTAAAGAGTAACTGTCATATTTTTATTTTATTTGCTAATTTATTAGAGCTAGGCATGTATACCTGAGTTAGTCCATCAATGATTGTCAAAATATCTGTAATTACCTTATAATAACAGCTTTCCTTAATGTCCTCTGTCCCTTTCCACTGCTTCCTTAAAAGACCGTTGCTATGGCTCATCTGTCCCTGGCTAAAAAGACAGGAAGACGGAGGATGGTCCTTTACACTGCATGCCTGTATTAGGCTTCAGAGTGAGGAGGCGTGTCTCTCAGTAATCCAATCTGATTGGATGGCAGGGAGCTGCTGGCTACAGCAAGTGTGTATGGGAAGCGAGGGAAAGCAGTTTTGGCCTCAGAGAACTGGCAGAGGAGCCATCTTCAGAAGGTCCTCATATTGTAAATGCTTAAAGAGCCGTAACTAAGGGAAAAACTCAAGGAAAACAGTGGTATGTGAAGAAACTAAAGGTTGCTTTATGCATAATGTTGCTGCAGCAGTAACATATGCAAAAAAAAATTTTTTAATGAAAACATGACAGTTATCCTTTAACATGAGCATCTCAATGCAACTATGCTAAGAAACTGGCATCATTACACTGATAGATATGCCCAGTTGTCTTAGCCTCCCTATCCTTTTGCCGTATCGGTATCTTAAAGCAATTCTTAGATAATGTAAAATTGCACTCTTAATCAACAACCAATGGACATATCCATTACCTAGCTTCGCATTCTTGATTTTTGTACAAGTGTGCCAACATTTGTCCTTGTCTACATGGGGCACCAAGCAGTCATGAACCACCAGCTCTACCCAAGGTTAAACCACATGATGAAATGTATTGAATTGTTCTTCGTAGTACTGCAGCAAAATTCACAATCACTATGGCCGGCTTCCAACGCAGTTATTATCTCATGGCAAAATACAATTTGTCAAAATCTGTTACGTTTAACCAGGAGACAAATGTCCATTCCTTAATGAGTTTTGGGTTACAATTAAATTACTTAGTCTGTAATTGTTAAGAGGAAGCTTATCTAAAGTGTCCTGTATGCCTACAAAACCACCGGCTTTCATAATTGAAGCACTAATTCAAGAGGATGATGCCCTCAGCCAAGGCATAATGAAAAGAAATAAACCTCGGATTCCCAGACCACATGTCATGAGCTGCGAGTCTCCGACACAAAACATAGGCTCAGTGGGGCGACTAGCCGGACCCCTAGAGTTTGGCTTTATCACATTTCGTTTTCTAGGAAAGGAATGCATTGCACCGAGGACCCTATGGCTAGTTCTATCACATCAAGATAAATAGGCACTTTGAACAGATGGCACAGAATTTATTAAAGGCACAGAATAGATCTGTAGCAACAAGATCAGGTTGGGAGAAAATGGTAAAAAGCATCAGTCTGCTGTCAGCAAGGAAACTATTTATTGTGCCAAATTCATAGTTACAGTTAGGCTTCCCTTTACCCAGAGCAAATATTCAGCTTGTTGGCTTAGCCCTGGACAACACAGAGTGGCCCGTTGACACCTAGCACCCGAACACAGGCCATACCAGCCCTCAAACTATAATATGCCAGAATGTATTACACATTTTTAGAGGGGCAGCCATGTTGTATGCCAAGGCAATATTAAAGGGGTTATCTAAGATGTTTATAATTGAAGGCCTCTCCTAAGGATAGGCCATCAACATCTGATTGGCAGGGGCTGACTTCTGACACCCCAATTGATCAGCTGTTTTGCAGTAACTAGAAATAAGTTCTGGATCTACACAGCTTTGTCCATTATGTATGTGGTGTAGCTGAAGCTACTGCAGAACAGCTTGATTGTAAGGGGTGTGTGGGAACTACACTGATCTAATATTGATGGCCTGTCCTAACGATAGGCCATCAATATAAACATCCTGAAAAATTTCTTTAAGTTTAACAAAGAATGGCAATAGGCCATTTCAGGAATTTGTGGATTCAAAGAACATGGAAGAGGGAATCTGCTGATTCGCATACAGATAAATATATAGACATGGCTGACCCTCAAAATTGCATCCCAAACCTGGAATTGATCTAGTCAATTAGACCCCAATCCTGTATCAGAAGGGTGAAGAATTTCCCTTTTTTCATGGTTCATAGCACTGAAGGGTGGCATGACCTGTGGGCACTTCGAACAGTAAGAGTAGGTTCAGACGGTATAAATACATGTTGGAAAAATCTGATGTGTATGTTCCATCAAATCGAAGGCTGACCCTTGAAGTTTTTGGAGCTTGCAATTAATGGGGCTAATTCATGGTTACTCCGCCACAGAGGGTTCCATGTTGAATCCATGCCAAGACAGAAAATGTCACTATTTTCCCCCGTGACGCGGCTTTAGAAACTGCATGCAGAAAAATAAGAGTTTTATAAGCTTCAGCACAAATTTCTTAGCATAGAAAAAAGGCTGTGTGAACTTATCTTAAGGGGAGGCCCGGTAGTATGGGTTTTTTGGTGCTCACTTTTCAACAGAATGAAAAACATAACATATCTTGTGGTTTACCGAGCCTGAAAGAACAGGAGATTTGAAGTCCCTGAGATATCCTGATAATGAGTCTAGAGAAGCTTTGCCTGCCAGTTCTACCTTTCGTTCCCAAATTGTCAAGCTATGTATCTTTCCAGATCGGTAAATGTAGGTCATACAAAAGATTGCATACACAGTCATTTAACATGTTGTCACTTAGGGCTGAGTTTTCTATGCATCTTAGGAAAGTGAAGCATGTCATTACTGGTCAGTAGGGATGAGCGAACCCGAACTGTATAGTTCGGGTTCGTACCGAATTTTGGGGTGTCCGTGACACGGACCCGAACCCGGACATTTTCGTAAAAGTCCGGGTTCGGGTTCGGTGTTCGTCGCTTTCTTCGCGCTTTTGTGACGCTTTCTTGGCGCTTTTTGAAAGGCTGCAAAGCAGCCAATCAACAAGCGTCATACTACTTGCCCCAAGAGGCCATCACAGCCATGCCTACTATTGGCATGGCTGTGATTGGCCAGAGCACCATGTGACCCAGCCTCTATTTAAGCTGGAGTCACATAGCGCCGCCCGTCACTCTGCTCTGATTAGCGTAGGGAGAGGTTGCGGCTGCGACAGTAGGGCGAGATTAGGCAGATTAACTCCTCCAAAGGACTTGATTAACTGATCGATCTGCAGCTGTGGATCATTGAGCTGCTGATCCTCAATTGCTCACTGTTTTTAGGCTGCACAGACCGTTTGTCAGTCTCATTTTTCTGGGGTGATCGGCGGCCATTTTGTGTCTTGTGGTGCGCCAGCACAAGCTGCGACCAAGTGCATTTAACCCTCAATGGTGTGGTTGTTTTTTGGCTAAAGCCTACATCAGGGTGAAGCTGTGACACCAAGTGCATTTAACCAGCAATAGTCTGTTCATTTTTTGGCCATATACAAAATCAGGGGCAAGCTGCGCCTGTCACCAAGTGCATTTAACCCTCAATGGTGTGGTTGTTTTTTGGCTAAAGCCTACATCAGGGTGAAGCTGTGACACCAAGTGCATTTAACCAGCAATAGTCTGTTCATTTTTTGGCCATATACAAAATCAGGGGCAAGCTGCGCCTGTCACCAAGTGCATTTAACCCTCAATGGTGTGGTTGTTTTTTGGCTAAAGCCTACATCAGGGTGAAGCTGTCACACCAAGTGCATTTAACCAGCAATAGTCTGTTCATTTTTTGGCCATATACAAAATCAGGGGCAAGCTGCGCCTGTCACCAAGTGCATTTAACCCTCAATGGTGTGGTTGTTTTTTGGCTAAAGCCTACATCAGGGTGAAGCTGTCACACCAAGTGCATTTAACCAGCAATAGTCTGTTCATTTTTTGGCCATATACAAAATCAGGGGCAAGCTGCGCCTGTCACCAAGTGCATTTAACCCTCAATGGTGTGGTTGTTTTTTGGCTAAAGCCTACATCAGGGTGAAGCTGTCACACCAAGTGCATTTAACCAGCAATAGTCTGTTCATTTTTTGGCCATATCCCAGTCTAATTCTGTCACTAAATCCATACCGGTCACCCAGCGCCTAAATACTAGGCCTCAAATTTATATCCAGCTAAATCTGTCCCTAGTGCTGTAGCTGGGCGAGTTATTTAGTGTCCGTTCAAGCACATTTCTTGTTCTGGGTTGAAATACAATTCCCAATTTAGCAATTTCATAATTTAGTGGTTCCTGCTATATCAGAGCTCTTTGAAATCTATCCCAAAAAGGGTATATAATATTGAAGGTGCACATAGGGTCATTCAGAGTAACTTCACACACACCCGCTACTGTGTATTTCCAAGTCTAATTCTGTCACTAAATCCATACCGGTGACCCAGCGCCTAAATACTAGGCCTCAAATTTAATTCCCTCTAAATCTCTCGTTACCCACCGCTGTACTGTTGTTGCTGGGCAAGATATTTAGTGTCCGTCAAAGCACATTTTTTGTTCTGGGTTGAAGTACAATTCCCAATTTAGCAATTTCATAATTTAGTGGTTTCTGCTATATCAGAGCTATTTGAAATCTATCCCAAAAAGGGTATATAATATTGAAGGTGCACATAGGGTCATTCAGAATAACTTCACACACACCCGCTACTGTGTATTTCCAAGTCTAATTCTGTCACTAAACCCATACCTGTCACCCAGCGCCTAAATACTAGGCCTCAAATTTAAATCCCTCTAAATCTCTCGTTACCGTTGTCCTGTTGTAGCTGGGAAAGTTATTTAGTGCCCGTCAAAGCACATTTTTTGTTCTGGGTTGAAGTACAATTCCCAATTTAGCAATTTCATAATTTAGTGGTTCCTGCTATATCAGAGCTATTTGAAATCTATCCCAAAAAGGGTATATAATATTGAAGGTGCACATAGGGTCATTCAGAATAACTTCACACACACCCGCTACTGTGTATTTCCAAGTCTAATTCTGTCACTAAATCCATACCGGTGACCCAGCGCCTAAATACTAGGCCTCAAATTTAATTCCCTCTAAATCTCTCGTTACCCACCGCTGTACTGTTGTTGCTGGGCAAGATATTTAGTGTCCGTCAAAGCACATTTTTTGTTCTGGGTTGAAGTACAATTCCCAATTTAGCAATTTCATAATTTAGTGGTTTCTGCTATATCAGAGCTATTTGAAATCTATCCCTAAAAGGGTATATAATATTGAAGGTGCACATAGGGTCATTCAGAATAACTTCACACACACCCGCTACTGTGTATTTCCAAGTCTAATTCTGTCACTAAACCCATACCTGTCACCCAGCGCCTAAATACTAGGCCTCAAATTTAAATCCCTCTAAATCTCTCGTTACCGTTGTCCTGTTGTAGCTGGGAAAGTTATTTAGTGCCCGTCAAAGCACATTTTTTGTTCTGGGTTGAAGTACAATTCCCAATTTAGCAATTTCATAATTTAGTGGTTCCTGCTATATCAGAGCTATTTGAAATCTATCCCAAAAAGGGTATATAATATTGAAGGTGCACATAGGGTCATTCAGAATAACTTCACACACACCCGCTACTGTGTATTTCCAAGTCTAATTCTGTCACTAAATCCATACCGGTGACCCAGCGCCTAAATACTAGGCCTCAAATTTAATTCCCTCTAAATCTCTCGTTACCCACCGCTGTACTGTTGTTGCTGGGCAAGATATTTAGTGTCCGTCAAAGCACATTTTTTGTTCTGGGTTGAAGTACAATTCCCAATTTAGCAATTTCATAATTTAGTGGTTTCTGCTATATCAGAGCTATTTGAAATCTATCCCTAAAAGGGTATATAATATTGAAGGTGCACATAGGGTCATTCAGAATAACTTCACACACACCCGCTACTGTGTATTTCCAAGTCTAATTCTGTCACTAAACCCATACCTGTCACCCAGCGCCTAAATACTAGGCCTCAAATTTATATCCAGCTAAATCTGTCCCTAGTGCTGTAGCTGGGCGAGTTATTTAGTGTCCGTTCAAGCACATTTCTTGTTCTGGGTTGAAATACAATTCCCAATTTAGCAATTTCATAATTTAGTGGTTCCTGCTATATCAGAGCTCTTTGAAATCTATCCCAAAAAGGGTATATAATATTGAAGGTGCACATAGGGTCATTCAGAGTAACTTCACACACACCCGCTACTGTGTATTTCCAAGTCTAATTCTGTCACTAAATCCATACCGGTGACCCAGCGCCTAAATACTAGGCCTCAAATTTAATTCCCTCTAAATCTCTCGTTACCCACCGCTGTACTGTTGTTGCTGGGCAAGATATTTAGTGTCCGTCAAAGCACATTTTTTGTTCTGGGTTGAAGTACAATTCCCAATTTAGCAATTTCATAATTTAGTGGTTTCTGCTATATCAGAGCTATTTGAAATCTATCCCAAAAAGGGTATATAATATTGAAGGTGCACATAGGGTCATTCAGAATAACTTCACACACACCCGCTACTGTGTATTTCCAAGTCTAATTCTGTCACTAAACCCATACCTGTCACCCAGCGCCTAAATACTAGGCCTCAAATTTAAATCCCTCTAAATCTCTCGTTACCGTTGTCCTGTTGTAGCTGGGAAAGTTATTTAGTGCCCGTCAAAGCACATTTTTTGTTCTGGGTTGAAGTACAATTCCCAATTTAGCAATTTCATAATTTAGTGGTTCCTGCTATATCAGAGCTATTTGAAATCTATCCCAAAAAGGGTATATAATATTGAAGGTGCACATAGGGTCATTCAGAATAACTTCACACACACCCGCTACTGTGTATTTCCAAGTCTAATTCTGTCACTAAATCCATACCGGTGACCCAGCGCCTAAATACTAGGCCTCAAATTTAATTCCCTCTAAATCTCTCGTTACCCACCGGTGTACTGTTGTTGCTGGGCAAGATATTTAGTGTCCGTCAAAGCACATTTTTTGTTCTGGGTTGAAGTACAATTCCCAATTTAGCAATTTCATAATTTAGTGGTTTCTGCTATATCAGAGCTATTTGAAATCTATCCCTAAAAGGGTATATAATATTGAAGGTGCACATAGGGTCATTCAGAATAACTTCACACACACCCGCTACTGTGTATTTCCAAGTCTAATTCTGTCACTAAACCCATACCTGTCACCCAGCGCCTAAATACTAGGCCTCAAATTTAAATCCCTCTAAATCTCTCGTTACCGTTGTCCTGTTGTAGCTGGGAAAGTTATTTAGTGCCCGTCAAAGCACATTTTTTGTTCTGGGTTGAAGTACAATTCCCAATTTAGCAATTTCATAATTTAGTGGTTCCTGCTATATCAGAGCTATTTGAAATCTATCCCAAAAAGGGTATATAATATTGAAGGTGCACATTGGGTCATTCAGAATAACTTCACACACACGCTTCTGTGCATTTCCAAGTCTAATTCTGTCACTAAATCCATACCGGTGACCCAGCGCCTAAATACTAGGCCTCAAATTTAATTCCCTCTAAATCTCTCGTTACCCACCGTTGTACTGTTGTTGCTGGGCAAGATATTTAGTGTCCGTCAAAGCACATTTTTTGTTCTGGGTTGAAGTACAATTCCCAATTTAGCAATTTCATAATTTAGTGGTTTCTGCTATATCAGAGCTATTTGAAATCTATCCCTAAAAGGGTATATAATATTCAAGGTGCACATTGGGTCATTCAGAATAACTTCACACACACACGCTTCTGTGCATTTCCAAGTCTAATTCTGTCACTAAATCCATACCGGTCACCCAGCGCCTAAATACTAGGCCTCAAATTTATATCCCGCTGAATTTGAATACAATACATTGGGCCAAATAATATATTTGTTGTTGTGGTGAACCATAACAATGAGAAAAACATCTAGTAAGGGACGCGGACGTGGACATGGTCGTGGTGGTGTTAGTGGACCCTCTGGTGCTGGGAGAGGACGTGGCCGTTCTGCCACATCCACACGTCCTAGTGTACCAACTACCTCAGGTCCCAGTAGCCGCCAGAATTTACAGCGATATATGGTGGGGCCCAATGCCGTTCTAAGGATGGTAAGGCCTGAGCAGGTACAGGCATTAGTCAATTGGGTGGCCGACAGTGGATCCAGCACGTTCACATTATCTCCCACCCAGTCTTCTGCAGAAAGCGCACAGATGGCGCCTGAAAACCAACCCCATCAGTCTGTCACATCACCCCCATGCATACCAGGGAAACTGTCTCAGCCTCAAGTTATGCAGCAGTCTCTTATGCTGTTTGAAGACTC
The DNA here is from genome assembly GCF_014858855.1 of Bufo gargarizans. NCBI lineage: Eukaryota > Metazoa > Chordata > Amphibia > Anura > Bufonidae > Bufo > Bufo gargarizans. The sequence continues at coordinate 1,117,937 of NW_025334188.1, read as the reverse complement.
CGCTGGCAGGGTTTCCCAAGGGCATCCACCTAGCCCTTCCCCAGCGGTGAAAGACATAGAATGCACTGACGCACAACCACTTATGTTTCCTGATGATGAGGACATGGGAATACCACCTCAGCATGTCTCTGATGATGACGAAACACAGGTGCCAACTGCTGCGTCTTTCTGCAGTGTGCAGACTGAACAGGAGGTCAGGGATCAAGACTGGGTGGAAGACGATGCAGGGGACGATGAGGTCCTAGACCCCACATGGAATGAAGGTCGTGCCACTGACTTTCACAGTTCGGAGGAAGAGGCAGTGGTGAGACCGAGCCAACAGCGTAGCAAAAGAGGGAGCAGTGGGCAAAAGCAGAACACCCGCCGCCAAGAGACTCCGCCTGCTACTGACCGCCGCCATCTGGGACCGAGCACCCCAAAGGCAGCTTCAAGGAGTTCCCTGGCATGGCACTTCTTCAAACAATGTGCTGACGACAAGACCCGAGTGGTTTGCACGCTGTGCCATCAGAGCCTGAAGCGAGGCATTAACGTTCTGAACCTGAGCACAACCTGCATGACCAGGCACCTGCATGCAAAGCATGAACTGCAGTGGAGTAAACACCTTAAAACCAAGGAAGTCACTCAGGCTCCCCCTGCTACCTCTTCTGCTGCTGCCGCCTCGGCCTATTCTGCTGCTGCCGCCTCGGCCTCTTCCTCCGCCTCTGGAGGAACGTTGGCACCTGCCGCCCAGCAAACAGGGGATGTACCACCAACACCACCACCACCACCACCTCCGTCACCAAGCGTCTCAACCATGTCACACGCCAGCGTTCAGCTCTCCATCTCACAAACATTTGATAGAAAGCGTAAATTCCCACCTAGCCACCCTCGATCCCTGGCCCTGAATGCCAGCATTTCTAAACTACTGGCCTATGAAATGCTGTCATTTAGGCTGGTGGACACAGACAGCTTCAAACAGCTCATGTCGCTTGCTGTCCCACAGTATGTTGTTCCCAGCCGGCACTACTTCTCCAAGAGAGCCGTGCCTTCCCTGCACAACCAAGTATCCCATAAAATCAAGTGTGCACTGCGCAACGCCATCTGTAGCAAGGTCCACCTAACCACAGATACGTGGACCAGTAAGCACGGCCAGGGACGCTATATCTCCCTAACTGCACACTGGGTAAATGTAGTGGCAGCTGGGCCCCAGGCGGAGAGCTGTTTGGCGCACGTCCTTCCGCCGCCAAGGATCGCAGGGCAACATTCTTTGCCTCCTGTTGCCACCTCCTCCTTCTCGGCTTCCTCCTCCTCTTCTTCCACCTGCTCATCCAGTCAGCCACACACCTTCACCACCAACTTCAGCACAGCCCGGGGTAAACGTCAGCAGGCCATTCTGAAACTCATATGTTTGGGGGACAGGCCCCACACCGCACAGGAGTTGTGGCGGGGTATAGAACAACAGACCGACGAGTGGTTGCTGCCGGTGAGCCTCAAGCCCGGCCTGGTGGTGTGTGATAATGGGCGAAATCTCGTTGCAGCTCTGGGACTAGCCAATTTGACGCACATCCCTTGCTTGGCGCATGTGCTGAATTTGGTGGTGCAGAAGTTCATTCACAACTACCCCGACATGTCAGAGCTGCTGCATAAAGTGCGGGCCGTCTGTTCGCGCTTCCGGCGTTCACATCCTGCTGCTGCTCGCCTGTCTGCGCTACAGCGTAACTTCGGCCTTCCCGCTCACCGCCTCATATGCGACGTGCCCACCAGGTGGAACTCCACCTTGCACATGCTGGACAGACTGTGCGAGCAGCAGCAGGCCATAGTGGAGTTTCAGCTGCAGCACGCACGGGTCAGTCGCACTACAGAACAGCACCACTTCACCACCAATGACTGGGCCTCCATGCGAGACCTGTGTGCCCTGTTGCGCTGTTTCGAGTACTCCACCAACATGGCCAGTGGCGATGACACCGTTATCAGCGTTACAATACCACTTCTATGTCTCCTTGAGAAAACACTTAGGGCGATGATGGAAGAGGAGGTGGCCCAGGAGGAGGAGGAGGAGGAGGAGGAAGAGGGGTCATTTTTAGCACTTTCAGGCCAGTCTCTTCGAAGTGACTCAGAGGGAGGTTTTTGGCAACAGCAGAGGCCAGGTACAAATGTGGCCAGCCAGGGCCCACTACTGGAGGACGAGGAGGACGAGGATGAGGAGGAGGTGGAGGAGGATGAGGATGAAGCATGGTCACAGCGGGGTGGCACCCAACGCAGCTCGGGTCCATCACTGGTGCGTGGCTGGGGGGAAAGGCAGGACGATGACGATACGCCTCCCACAGAGGACAGCTTGTCCTTATCCCTGGGCAGCCTGGCACACATGAGCGACTACATGCTGCAGTGCCTGCGCAACGACAGCAGAGTTGCCCACATTTTAACCTGTGCGGACTACTGGGTTGCCACCCTGCTGGATCCACGCTACAAAGACAATGTGCCCACCTTACTTCCTGCACTGGAGCGTGATAGGAAGATGCGCGAGTACAAGCGCACGTTGGTAGACACGCTACTGAGAGCATTCCCAAATGTCACAGGGGAACAAGTGGAAGCCCAAGGCCAAGGCAGAGGAGGAGCAAGAGGTCGCCAAGGCAGCTGTGTCACGGCCAGCTCCTCTGAGGGCAGGGTTAGCATGGCAGAGATGTGGAAAACTTTTGTCAACACGCCACAGCTAACTGCACCACCACCTGATACGCAACGTGTTAGCAGGAGGCAACATTTCACTAACATGGTGGAACAGTACGTGTGCACACCCCTCCACGTACTGACTGATGGTTCGGCCCCATTCAACTTCTGGGTCTCTAAATTGTCCACGTGGCCAGAGCTAGCCTTTTATGCCTTGGAGGTGCTGGCCTGCCCGGCAGCCAGCGTTTTGTCTGAACGTGTATTCAGCACGGCAGGGGGCGTCATTACAGACAAACGCAGCCGCCTGTCTACAGCCAATGTGGACAAGCTGACGTTCATAAAAATGAACCAGGCATGGATCCCACAGGACCTGTCCGTCCCTTGTCCAGATTAGACATTAACTACCTCCCCATAACCATATATTATTGGACTCCAGGGCACTTCCTCATTCAATCCTATTTTTATTTTCATTTTACCATTATATTGCGAGGCTACCCAAAGTTGAATGAACCTCTCCTCTGCCTGTGTGCTAGGCCTAAATATATGCCAATGGACTGTTGCAGTGGTGGGTGACGTGAAGCCTCATTCTCTGCTATGACATGCAGACTGATTCTCTGCTGACATGAAGCCAGATCCTCTGTTACGGGAGCTCTCTCCTCTGCCTGGGTGCTGGGCCTAAATTTATGACAATTGACTGTTGCAGTGGTGGGTGACGTGAAGCCTGATTCTCTGCTATGATATGAAGACTGATTCTCTGCTGACATGAAGCCAGATTGTCTGTTACGGGACCTTTCTCCTCTGCCTGGGTTCTGGGCCTAAATTTATGAAAATTGACTGTTGCAGTGGTGGGTGACGTGAAGCCTGATTCTCTGCTATGATATGAAGACTGATTCTCTGCTGACATGAAGCCAGATTGTCTGTTACGGGACCTTTCTCCTCTGCCTGGGTTCTGGGCCTAAATTTATGACAATGGACTGTTGCAGTGGTGGCTGACGTGAAGCCTGATTCTCTGCTATGACATGCAGACTGATTCTCTGCTGTCATGAAGCCAGATTGTCTGTTACGGGACCTCTCTGCTCTGCCTGTGTGCTAGGCCTAAATATATGCCAATGGACTGTTGCAGTGGTGGCTGACGTGAAGCCTCATTCTCTGCTATGACATGCAGACTAATTCTCTGCTGACATGAAGCCAGATTGTCTGTTACGGGACCTCTCTCCTCTGCCTGGGTGCTGGGCCTAAATTTATGACAATGGACTGTTGCAGTGGTGGCTGACGTGAAGCCTGATTCTCTGCTATGACATGCAGACTAATTCTCTGCTGACATGAAGCCAGATTGTCTGTTACGGGACCTCTCTCCTCTGCCTGGGTGCTGGGCCTAAATATATGCCAATGGACTGTTGCAGTGGTGGCTGACGTGAAGCCTCATTCTCTGCTATGACATGCAGACTAATTCTCTGCTGTCATGAAGCCAGATTGTCTGTTACGGGACCTCTCTGCTCTGCCTGTGTGCTAGGCCTAAATATATGCCAATGGACTGTTGCAGTGGTGGGTGACGTGAAGCCTCATTCTCTGCTATGACATGCAGACTGATTCTCTGCTGACATGAAGCCAGATTGTCTGTTACGGGACCTCTCTGCTCTGCCTGTGTGCTAGGCCTAAATATATGCCAATGGACTGTTGCAGTGGTGGGTGACGTGAAGCCTCATTCTCTGCTATGACATGCAGACTGATTCTCTGCTGACATGAAGCCAGATTGTCTGTTACGGGACCTCTCTGCTCTGCCTGTGTGCTAGGCCTAAATATATGCCAATGGACTGTTGCAGTGGTGGCTGACGTGAAGCCTCATTCTCTGCTATGACATGCAGACTAATTCTCTGCTGACATGAAGACAGATTCTCTGTTACGGGACCTCTCTCCTCTGCCTGGGTGCCGGGGCCTAAATATCTGAGAATGGACTGTTCCAGTGGTGGGTGACGGGAAGCCAGATTCTCTGCTATGGAACCTCTCTCCAATTGATTTTGGTTAATTTTTATTTATTTAATTTTTATTTTAATTCATTTCCCTATCCACATTTGTTTGCAGGGGATTTACCTACATGTTGCTGCCTTTTGCAGCCCTCTAGCTCTTTCCTGGGCTGTTTTACAGCCTTTTTAGTGCCGAAAAGTTCGGGTCCCCATTGACTTCAATGGGGTTCGGGTTCGGGACGAAGTTCGGATCGGGTTCGGATCCCGAACCCGAACATTTCCGGGATGTTCGGCCGAACTTCTCGAACCCGAACATCCAGGTGTTCGCTCAACTCTACTGGTCAGGTATGAAACATGCCAAGTGATGATGAAACACTAGAGGCACCTCTGAGAACCTGGGATGGAAGAGTTCATAGAAAGTTTTCCTTTCCATTTCACAGTAGTGCCTATGAGACAAACTCTTATTGCTCCGGCTAATGTGGGTTAGCCTGAAGTAAGATGGAAAAACCGAAGTCAATGCAGAAAGCTTTTTTAGGAAGGTCATGTTAGAAAGGGTTATTGCCCCCACCGTGTCACTTACTAAAACATTACTGAGTGCGCAGAATTTTAGGCTGTCAAAACAATTTTTGATATGGTGATATGATATCATATGTACTAATTGTAGACATGATAATTATATAGCAACAAACAATCAAAGCTGCACCAATTTAGACTTCACCAGACACAGCACATATCAGATTAAGTTGATACCTAATGACATGTAAACTGAGGAGCGGACCAAGGTGTAGATTTCACCATTACAGCTCATCACGTTATTTTAGTTCTGTGTGACAGTTGCGTATTGTTTATGCAGAACATAATCGTCTGTACATTCAGATGTATCAGGTAATTACAGACACTTCATAAATGTTTCATTTTATGTTAATGTTAAGATTTTATTACCCTTTAGAGTCTTAGGCTACTTTCACACTGGCGTTTTAGCTTTCCGTTTGTGAGATCCGTTCAGGGCTCTCACAAGCGGTCCAAAACGGATCAGTTTTGTCCTAATGCGTTCTGAATGGGAAAGGATCCGCTCAGAATGCATCAGTTTGCCTCCGTTCCGTCTCCATTCCGCTTTGGAGGTGGACATCAAAACGCTGCTTACAGCATTTTGCTGTCCGCTTGACGAAACTGAGCCAAACGGATCCGTTCTGACACACAATGTAAGTCAATGGGGACGGATCAGTTTTCTATGACGCAATCTGGCACAATAGAAAACGGATCCGTCCTCCATTGACTTTCAATAGTGTTCAAGACGGATCCGTTTTGGCTATGTTAAAGATAATACAAACGGATCCGTTTCTGAACAGATGCAGACGGTTGTATTATCTGAACGGATCCGTCTGTGCAGATCAATGACGGATCCGCACCAAATGCGAGTGTGAAAGTAGCCTTACCCGTGTTCACAGGTCCTAGGCGCAGCTCATTCTGTTCCAATGAATTGGGCTGAGCTGCAATACCAAGCACAGCTGCTTTCCATTGGATGGAACTGGGCTTGTTGAGCTACAAAAAGGCCACAGCGCTCATAGAAGCGCGGTGGCATCTTCAAACAGCTGATCAGCGGGGGCCCTGAATGTCAATCTGCCGATCTGATATTCATGACTACTGTTGAGCAAATCACTTCGATTGTAATTTCCTGGAAAATTCAATTCGCGGCGAAACTGAATTTGCTTTTGCTTCTTAGTAGCAAAACAATTTTCCATGAAATAGTGTAAAAAACATGTGTTCATACATGATTGGGGCATCTGATAGCATAATCGTGTGCAAAATAAAAAAATAAAAAAAATGAAATTATACTTACCTCATCCATTTGCTCCCGACAGGCTGGCCACAGTCATCTTGATTGAAGATCTTGCATGAAATCCCGTGCCCTGTGACGTGCGAGATTTCGTGCTAGATCTTCAATCAAGATGGCAGCGGCCAGCCTGTCGTGAGCAAATAGATGAGGTAAGTATCATTTCATTTTTATTTTATTTTTATTTTAAGTCCGATTATTGATATCAGATGTCCCAATCCTGTATGAACGCAGCATCTGAGGGGTACAATGACGCAATCGCGGCTCCCTGTCATTGCACCCACTACTTACAAAGTAATGCGCTTCATGATAAAGTAATTTGTCACAAAGCTAATTTTTTTGTAAAATTCAGCAAAGAAGCCAAATCACATTTTTGAATACTTCGCTCATCTCTATTGATGACCTTTCATAGACATAATAATAATAAAAAAAAAGTCTACATCACTTTAAAAAACTTTATACTTTTTTAGAACATTTTATTGTCACATTTGGATAATACCAGATGTTTCAATCCTATCTGGACCTTTCTCAATGGTGCATCTATGAGAAAAATATACATAGAGGCATAAGTATATATCAACCAGAATAGGACATGTACACATAGAATAATTATACCATACTCACCTGGACACATTGAATAAAATGTTCCAGAGTGCAAAGACTCCTGTGCAGAGTCCTCCACAGGCCCCCACCATGGGGTACTGAGTGCAGGTCTCCTTTTCTCAGAATAATATCTTAAGGATATGTCATCAATATAAAAAAAATTGGAAAGCCCCTTTAAGGCTAGGTTCACAGCTGTGGTGAAGGTTCCAGCAGGAGCTTTTGGTTCTAGCAACAACAACAACAAAAAAAGGATGAAATACCATTGCACACAGTGGTATTTTGTCTGGTTTGTCATACCAAAAACCTGGCGGACCCCAGTATAGCGAATGTGATCTGTCAGGTGCCAGTGGCGTCTGGTATATGGCAGAGCTGGCAATTCCGGAATTCTGTTCCTATGCTGGCCATACACCGCTTTAGGCTGACAGCTGATTAGAGGGAAATAATCCACTGCCAGGCCCCAGGGAACCAACATACCCAATGAAATGTACTCTCCTCACACATCTGCCAATAGGGTACAGTCAGGATGCTACCATACCATTAGACAGTCACCTGGTGCGTTTGGTTCACTTTTATGTAGTGTGTATAACCATCTAAAGAGGTGAGGGGCCTACTCAATGTAGATAGTGGAAGATGAAAAGGCTGATTTAATGTGGACGTAAAGCAGGTAAAAGGCAGTGGAAAGTTGAACAGTCGGAGAATAGGTAAGAGAGAAAAAAGACAGAAGAGCAAATAATCAGAACCTTTTCATCTCCTGAACTCACCTGCTCTTAGTGGAACGGGCCCCATTCCAAGTTTTTTTTCTCTGTGACCTCATGGTGACTGCTTCAGTGCACATAACCTGCATTTATTTTACATCTCCACCCATTGGCTCTTGTCAGAACATGCAGATATTTGCAACACCATTCATTCTGAATGTGAACAGATTGCTAGTTGTACAAAGTGATTGTATTTTTCCTACCTATTGCAGCAGAGATATTCAACTTTTCATAAAGGAACCTCAATACCATAAAGCCAATGTGGCAGCCTTTAAGAATCTCGGAAATCTCTAGTTGCTCACCAGAAGCCTGAATTTGGTTAGACCACTTCTTAGTAGCACATGTCACTGCTGATGTGGTATCTCCTGCTTTCCCCTCCCTTGTCCAGATCACAAGTCATGGGATTATCAAGTCTTGGGTGGCACTGAAAAGACCTTGACTTCTGACTTGCAGAAGTATAAGCATTGTCTAATTTCTAATTTGTCCAAACCACAGCAGATCTTCCAGTTTTTTATTTAATCGAACCCCTTGATGTGTGTGGCCATTTTTTTATTACTGCCAGACAGGCCTTGCCAGAGTGAAATGAATGAATACATGTGGAGATGATGACAGCAGCATTGTCTAAAGATGGTGTGACTTCAGTGAAAGATAGTGCCAAAAGATTGACTTACCTTTCTAAATGTGTGCTCTTTGGCCACATGTATACAGTACATCATCCATGAAATTGACATGGAAGAACATGATCTAAGCAACCAAGTACAGACAAAACAATACAAAAGGATAAAACGCTCCATTTTTATCACCAGCACTAGTAGACCATTGGTGCTCAGGTAGGACAGAAGCTGAGTCTAAAAGGCATATTTTATAATATGGAAGTATATTCTGGTTAAAAATACTTATAACAAGGTTAAAGGCAGTTTCTGGGAGCTCGATATTGATGGCCTATCCTCAAAATAGTTCATCAATATCTGATCGATGGGGGTACGACTCCAGGAGGCCGCAGCACTGACTAGAGCACTGCAGCCTTCTCAAACAGCTGATCAGCAGTGGTGCTGGGAGTCGGAACCCCACCAATCACATACTGAGGACTTATCCTGAGGATAAGTCATCAGTATTGAACTGCCTGAAAATCAGTTTCACACAAAGCAGTCAAGGTTGCTGTTTAAAGGGGTTTTCTTGGATTTTAATATTGATGACCTATCCTTAGGATAGGTCATAAATATCAGATCTGCGGGGGTCCGACACCTGGCACCCCTGCCGGTCAGCTGTTTGAAGAGAAGACCAGTACTGTCTTTCCTTCATTGTTTACCTGCTCGCTATCGACATTGCAGTGGTGAGCAGGTGTAATTACAAGCTGTCCTATTCACTTCTATGGGACGGCTCTGTAGTATACACTTGAACAGGTAGGAGACGTCCCATAGAGGTGAATGGGACGGCTTGTAATTACACCTGCTCACCACTGCGATGTCGATGGCGAGCAGCTAAACTATGAAGCTCTTGAACCAGCTGATTGGCGGGATGCCAGGTGTCAGACCCCTTCCAATCTGATAGGTCATCAATATTAAAATCCTGGAAAACCCCTTTAATCCAAAACAATACTTGACCTGAATCTGAACAGAATCTTCTAAAAAGGAAGGAAGATCATAATTTATTTTTCTATGTACAAGGCAAAAATAATCAGACCAGACAACGTCAGCAGTGTGAAGCGGCACTGTGATGAAAGCAGTCGGGGGCATGGTCCATCACATCTGCCCATACCGCTACAAGATGACAAAGTGACTGTCGGAGAAGACAGCTATGGTCCACTGAGCCTGTCCCTTTCCTTAGAAGTGATGACATTAGGGTTTACTGCAGTGACAACTTGTAAATGTAGTCATTTTAAATAAGATTTATAAGGTGAGGACATACTTCATTTTTACAAGAGTCAACAGTTTTATCATCGGAAACATATAAACTCTGCTATCTAAACAGACTATACCCTTTAAGCACCACATTGGGACCATTGGCTGCTCTGTGTAACTAGCAGTAATGCAACTTGACACACAAAAGAATCTGGGAATGCCTGTGCATTTATTGGCAGAGCAATATAAAGTCAGGCTAATCAAAATATACATTGACTTTTGGGGCAGAATATGAACCTTCTTCAGATACTATAAGAGAACAATACAAATTGGATTGAGATGCAGTAACACAGGTGGAGTACGTATAGGACAGCACAATGAAAAACTGATGACAGGTAAGTATCATGTGCGTACCAATCATGTATGCATAGCATACTCATGTGATCCTTAGCTGTCATCAGAATACAAATGTTGGTCCATATTCTGGACAGAAAGGTCATGTATACAATGATTTTGCACTACTTTGGAATTTACTGTGCCAAACTGTATTACTGCTTCCATACAGGATAAGACCCTAATTGAGCACCGCAACCAGACAACTTGCCGTGTAGCCTATTCTACACCGTTTGTTATCACATGGTGAAAGGATAAACGATTATGGAGCCAGACTGGATATACTGTATCTGGTCGTCACCCATAGCCACATACGTCACTGTCACTTTGACATTACTAATGCTATGTTGGTTTTAATGAGCTTTAAAGGGGTTGGATGCCGTCCCAGGAGACCCCAGAGTGTCATCCACAACTTCTCAGGGCAATTGGGGCACTTTTGATTTAGGTTGAATTTATTCAGGCCCAAATTGAATCAGCTGACCGAATGGGATCCAAATAGAATTTTGCAAAATTTGCTCATCACTAGCTGGGTCTAGTCCTGTTTGACAAATTGAATTTAAGGGCGCTAAAAACAAAGCAAAAAAAAAAAACTTTATTGCAGTAAACTGCTTTTAAAACACTGGGTAGAAGACACTTCAGTCACTATAGTATTGATTCCTTTAAATATTACAATATTGTGGGCAAGGACAAATACTGCTATCATGCAAATAATGTGCCAGAGCAATTATCTCTCATTAGCTGGCAATGTATCTCCTAGTATTGTCCTGGTCCTATCAATATCATTAGTGAGGGTCTCGGTGGGGAACCAGTGTATATACCACACCAACGCTGCTCTGATATTCAGTGTATTGCCAAAGTTCCACTCATCCTATTTAGCAATGTATCCCTCACTACTGAATCGTACAAAACATTGTAGCAATCTGTCAATTATTAACTCATTCCCAAGGTCAAATATAGGCTCAACGCGTTTCTGGTTTGAAACAAAACCCTCATCAGGAGCCCTTTGATTTCTAAAGTTCTAGCCTACTTCAACAAACAAACAGACAGACAGACAGACATGTATGAGCGCACGCCACCTCTTCATGCGGCGGCGCTTCTGGCACTATAGCCGCCGCCACATGACGTGTCTTCTACCCAGTGTTTTAAAAGCAGTTTATTGCAATAACGTTTTTTGTTTTGTTTTTAGAGTCCTTAAATTCAATTTGTGAGCTATACGTATAGCTCTGGTGCTGAAGAAGCTCTTCTGATTGGCATCTTCTCTGGCCGATTTCCCTTCAAGGGATTTTCCTGCTTTTAGGATACGGCTACACAGCGACAATAAGTCTTGCGACAATAAGGTACAACTGCACTGTGACATGTCGCACAACATTTTTTGTAATGTTAGTCTAAGGCACGGGTGTCAAACACAAGGCCCGCGGGCCGAATCCGGCCCGCCAGACCTCGTCATGTGGCACGCGTAGCCGCCGCCGGCCGCCAGCCTTCACCTTTTATTATCACTTCCTGCAGGCGGCCCCTGCAGGAAGTGATAATAAATCGCATAATGAGCGGCAGGGCTTTTTTTCTGGCGGAACGCACCGGAACGGCGTTCCGCCACCTTTTGACATCGCAAGATGTCACACTGCAACATGCTGCGACTGTGACACCACAGTCGCACAAAAATCCAACTTGAATAGATTTTTGTACGACTGTTGTGTCGCAGTCGCAACATGTCCCATGTCACAGTGCGACACCATAGACTGTCATAATAAAAAACGGTACGGGTCGAAGATGCGGCCGTAGTATGGCAAACATGCCGAGAGGCGGCCGGACAAAAAACGCAGTGTGTAAATTCGGATTTCAATTTTAGAACTTGAAAACCATTTTAAAACATCCGAAGTCAGCTTCAGTACCAAGACACCAGCCGGTACCGAAGCTGACTTCAGATTCCTCTTTTAAAATGGTTTTCAAGTTTAAAAATCGAATGCTGAAGTTTATTCACCAAAGTCTCACAAGACTTCGGTGATAATAACGAATTTCACCTCGCCGAAGCCCACCCATTTTAATGCTGTACGAAGACGCTCTCCTTACAGCATTAAAAAAACGTTTTGAACAAATCCACTTTGGATCTTGGATCCGAAGCTTGATTCGCTCAACGCTATTACCGATCATCGCCTCGTGTAAAGTTACCTTAAGACTATAAAACTGACAACTCCTGTGGGAAATGTAATGGTGGTGATATTAGTTGTCACACACCTTTCCTAGAAATAGACATCACTTAAGAAACATTTGTATCAGCATTTGGTTCAATATAAAAGTAAAACGCGAGTTCTATTAAATGGAGACTGTCACAAGGGCAGATTACACAACGCAACATATGAAAAAAAGTATGACGTCTGCTCAGAAAATCAGGGCACAAAATTGATTTAGAAGGATTTATCAGATACTTAATGGTTGCAACCACAGTGAAAGTGGGACATGAAAAATTAGCAACTCAGATGATCATAGTCAGAAACAGAGAAGAGCCGTTCATGCATAGAGAGTGATGAGAGGGAAGCTACTAATTGCACATGAAATAAATAAGATCTGTCTGAGATGGTCGGTCAGATGTTGCCGGTAAGTCAGACAGATAGAGGTAGGACTCGACATATCATGGTATGAGAGGATGACGATGCTTTGGTATATGCAGTACAATAGTGTCCTGCTCCCATTGCCATAAGGGGAGATGGTGTATTAGGGTGACGTGACTCCAGCTAGACGTGACTACATGTATGGACTGGACTGTCAGAGTAGTTCAATTTTCAGGTACGAAGTGATTAAATAAGGTGGCCGACACAAAGACACAGACACACTGCTGCATCCAAGGAGATCTGAGAGACCACTCCAAAAATCTTTATTATTATACCTTTATGATAATGGGAGTAACTGAGTGTTTCAGGGCGGTTACAATACTTAATAATCAAACGTAGCACATTACATAATTGGCAATATCTTGTAGTCTGAAGACTGGGTAAAAGTTCATTTAGACAAGAATCTAGGTAAAAAGTCAATTCTCAAGAACTAAATTCTATTTGGACACGTATACCGACCATCTGGGTCCATTATGTAGAAAAAACATTTCCTAGCATCTCTTAGAAGGAAATTATTTGGTGCTTTATGTTTTCTAAGTAGTGAAATTCACTTAAATATGAATCTGTATAAAAAGATGGATCTTTGACAGTTTTCTGATAATGTAATGGCTTGAGAGCCTGTATGGCAGTGTTAAGGGGGTATTCCAGTGGTAGTAACGTATCCCCTATCCATAGGATAGAGGATAACTATTATATCAGTGGGGGGTCCTAATGTGGGGACTCCCACCATCACAAGAACAGAGACCCCATATTCCCTGGGACCTCTTGAAACGAACGGAGTGACAGGTTGAGCATGCGTACTACCGCTCTACCACTAATCTCCATTAATCTCTATGGGAGTTCCGGAGTTAACCAAGTACAGCGCACAGCTATTTCCAGAGATAAACGGAAAGGCAGAAGCTGCAGTGCGCATTTTCAACCTGCCACTCTTTTCATTTCAGGGGTCCCCCCAGGGTATGGCGTCCCCTTTGGGGGGGCCTAGCAATAGAAGCCCCACCAATCTAATAGTTATCCCATATCCTATGAATATGACATAACTTGCAATTGCTGGACTACCACTTTAAGTTATGTAAAATAGGATAAATTGTTTTTGTATTATTTTTATGGTGTTTGTTATGAGGACAGATTAACTGTTAATATTAACAAAAGCTGAACCACTGAGCCTTACAGAATAAAAGGGTCCATGTATTTGCTAATAAATAGGCATCTGAGGGCAAAGGAACCTATATGTTTTTAACATCGGGACAGAAGCAGACCCATACAGTACCTAGCTATTGATGCTTAGAGGTTTTATAACTCGCAGGCTCCCTCTAGTGTTCACTTACAGTATTAAACTGGTGGCAATATAACTGCATTATTTTCATATACCCTACCTGTCTTATTATAATTGGGCCATATCTTTTACGTCTCATGGTTCATTTTTGTTCATTTTTTCCTGTTTATTGACTTTTTTTTATGCTGACATTGGCAACCCATTAAATCATTATTTTATTATGATACATTCTATACAATTTCTCATCATTACTTACATATCAGGACGTTTAACATTTGGAGCATGTACTAATAAAGCCCTGTGTAGAGCAGAGCGCATCTCTCTAGCTTGTCCCTGCACCTGGTGTGAGGGGGTGTATGATGTGTATATACTGCTCGTCATGAAGTGTGTTGTCTGATGCTGCATGCTTATTACCAGTGACTCACCTATCATTGAAAAGGAAAGTACCGTTTAGGGACTCTGTGATCACTGTTTAATGAACAATTTTATCTAAATTCTAAACAGGCCTGTGATATTTAACACATATCTAATCACAGTGCACTATGAATGATGTAGTGATGACAAATTCAGCTCTGCTACATCCGTATACCAGTCATATGCATTTCTGCTCATGGATATTTCTTCTTTAAGGGGCATCAATATATTGTTAATTCTTGTGAAATATCATGTCAAAAATTTAAAGAGGACCGGTCAACTCTCCTGACGTGTCCCTTTTAGTACCTATTTGCATTCCCCATGTAATAACAATCCTGGAGCATCTATTCTTATGACTCCTGCTGTTCCCCATTTATTCCTACTAGAAATTGAATGAATCAGTCTACAATGAAGGCGCAGCTTGGGGTGGGGGGTGTCCCTATACAATCTGACACTGGCGGCACTGTGATTGGATTGTGTCTGAGCAGACTGTGCAGGGACACATCGCCAACTGGTAACACCCAGCTGGACCTTTATTGTAGACTGTAGGCATTTCACTTATATAAGAGCTGAGCTTCAGCACCCCGGCACACAGTGGAGAGAAGCTTGTGCTTATGGCTCTATCCTCTATATCATTTCTGGCACTGGAGGCTAAACAAATGAAACTGATTATGGGGGTGCAGGGTGTTGGATCCCCCACTAATCTGATAACTGATGATCTATTCTGAGGATAGGCCATCAATATCTAAGTATTGGAAAAACCCGATTAAGGCTTCTTAGTCTCACTGTCTCAGAATCAGCCGGGCAAAAACCACTGCATGCAGCGTTTTTTGCCCAGTCGGTAATCGGCATATATTCCGGGTAGCATCCAGATCTCTGCCGAACCCCATTATAGTCAATGGGGTCCAGCTGGAAGGCGATAGTATAGTTCTCTATTGGAACAGCCTGACGGATTTCCCTGCCGCAAGTCATTTAAAAAAAGTTGAATTCTCAGCATCTCCAACCAGCTCGAAGGAACACTCTGGGCAAAACTCATAAAGTGGTCTATGTCTGATTCAGGGCCCAAGTGCCATGCACCACCTCCTCAAATTTTGCACCAGGCATAACACAATAATACGATTTTGCTCAGGGTATTCCTTTTAATACCGATGTTCTCACTTTGAACACAGATGATGTGCATCAATAACCGTAGCCTGTGGTTAGTATTAGTCACAGCTTTATGCAGTCCATACATTTCATGTATAGAAAGAACGTCTAGCTGCACAGCGTTTCAATTGAAAATGCAAAGCTCGGTGAGAGCAGCTTCCGTCATTTTGGCGGTCTGCAGTTATCGCAGGTTGTGATTCATCCTAATGAGAACAAACTTTACAGTACATACTGTATGATGTGCTCTGAGCTCCGAAAACCTCCCCTGTCTCTGGTGCATATACCCAAAAATCCTGTGAACTTTAAAATCATCAGATGGTTCTTTTGTAAGCCATATAAATAGCGGGATAATTATCAGATTCTCCCCAGAAAGATAATAACAACCTGAATCTGAGACACAGTGAGAGGGAGCAGAAAACACATAAGCTCTGCAAAAACCACATTGACGTCGGTCCATTTTCTAAAACAAACTGAATCCACCGAGGTCAGCCTCTAATAACATGGCTGGAGACATCGGGGAGCTTGATGTAATTACTTTTTCTGATTGCTAAGTCCATTGTTGTTTTTCTGACAGTGGAAGCTGAGCCAGGTCCTCTTCTGTTCTTGGTCGGCGACGGCAGATTTCACAGGATTCAGAAGTTTTAAAGTCCAATACCCTATATTTTCCATCCAAGTTATACAGTCATTTTAGTGAATCCACAGCACCAAACTAAAACATAAACAACAAAACAAAAGCCCATGGCGGCGCTAACTAAACAGTGGGTTTTTCTCACTTATGCTTAGCACATGGGCTCATGCACGTGACCATTGTTGTTTTGCGGTCCGCAAAGCACAAATACCGGCTGTGTGCATTCTGAATTTTGCAGAACAGAACAGTCGGCCCATAATAAAACAGTCCTAACCTTGTCCGTAATAAGACATGTTCTATACTTTTGTGGAGAAGACATACGGACATGGAATGTACATGTAGTCTTTTCCGTTTTTTTGGCGGGGGGAACCCCATTGAAGTGAATGTTTCCGCATACGGGCTGCAAAAAACAGAACTGACAAAAAATATGTTTGTGTGCATGAGCCCTAGCACAGGAGATTACGCTTTACACAGTCAACAGATCATACAGTTTCCAGACTTATGGCTGGCTTTATACACACAGTGATGAGCCCAGCAGCTAAACCTGAGTTTGCCCCAGGCTAGGGGAAAGTGGTGTACTGGAGTGGGGGAGGGAATGGCAGGTTCCTCTATCAACACCTACCCGCCATTCCATAAAAAGCCATGCCCATAAAATACTTTAAAGAAAAGTGCCTCAGCACACTATACTTTGCCAAAACCACTTAGCTTTCCTGGAGATATACACCCTCTCCAGTACTTTACCAAACACCATGAACAGGTGTGGCACTATTTGTGGAAGGGAGCAGCCATTTTCTTTACTAGCCCTTTAATGAAGTACCCCAACATTGTTTGTCTATATAGTGCAGCACAGGCATCCTATGCCAGAACAGCCTGCCGGAAGGCTGTGCCACAAATGTGAAAGAACTCTTAGCAGACACTTTTTAGAGTAAATAGGCCAGGCTTCCTAGTCATTGCTCATCTCTACAGTGCACATACAATATGCTTTATTAAACACATCTCCTATTTTTTTCAGGGAGCATTAACAGAGGCGCTAGCTTCCCCACCCTGCTGCGTCCTCCACCAGCCATGGTACAGCGTCACCTGGATATTAAACCTTTCCTCTCCTTTCCTGTGGAACCTCAACCTGCCTTGGGTCTCTTCCCCAGATTCAGCACGGTAAGCTTTGGTCTTTTAACATTTTTGGGATGACAGTTCCTCATCATAATCAGATTGTAGCTCTCATTTGCCATGGACTGTTTTGAAAATGAAAGACACAATCTGATTGGCTGCTATGAGGAACGTCTTCATTTTTCCTGCTCGCTAGTATGAACTGTACAGTATAATTCTAGTTAAAGCTGACTATACACATGTAATAGCTTGACAGCTATGCTATCTGATTTAAAGGGAATTTCTGTTTTCCCTCGATATTGATGACCTGTATACTCAAGATCAGATCGGAGTTGGACCCCCACCGATTAGCTGAGGATAGGTCATCACTATGAGGAAAGCAGAAAAAACATTCACATTTGACTTGGCCAAGTAGGAATGTTATCTCGGTTAGGTGAGACATATGAGGGGCTGCCAGACTCCACCATGATCGGCCATGTTAGGCTTCTGCTTGACATATCCGTATTAAAGGGGTTGTGTGGTCTAATTAAACTGTTGAGACCACATTGTTCAGGGGGTCTGTATTGTTAATGGCAGTGTGATATTAAAGGTGCCACGCAGCCATTAATATTACAGACCCACTGAATAGTACGGCCACAACACAACCGCACCGCGTGGTCATACCTTTAGAGGCTCCTAATAAGCTGGGGCAGGAAGACTCTGACGTCAAACCCTCCTCCGCATTAAAATAGTATCAGACGCTCATTTTGTTTTTATACTGAACTTCTGAAATTCTTCCCGAAATTACAGGTTTTCTTGTGCAAATTAGATTCACCCTTAGTTCCTCGTTTTCTGACCGAAGAAATAAGGATAATAATTTACAACTATTACCTTTCTGCCACTAAATCTCCTGCTAGAAATTAAATTAAGGTGTGGATCCTGATTTCAGCTGAAGGCTAAAGCTCATGAAAGGGACTATCATTACAAATGACACATATAGATAATGAGGACTTTGATGCAAGACGCTGAAATGAAGTGAATGTTCTAAAAGCTGTTATTAGTTATCATCACCTATGATGTTACTGCTGCGAAAGCCATAGAGCTCCCAAACAGTGTTCTTATTCTTCTGTGTTACTAATAGGAAGTTGTCTTAGGTAGTGTTTCTCATTGAAGAGAATGGAGACTTATGGGGTCATTTTTTAAACAGAAGTACATCTATATTAGGCGTATTTCTGGTGCAGATTGAGGTCCTTTGCGCCGCAATCTGCAACTTTTCCCCACTTACGCCAGGTCTAAAAAAGTGGGAGTGGCATCGGTGGGGACGGGCTGGCAGACCAGTCTCATTTACCATTTTCTATGTTTTAGGCGTTGAAAATGGTCTAAATGTAAAACAGCTAGGAAGCTGTCTTGCATTTAGAAGTGGTGGTAGATCCACCGAAGTTATGTTAGAGGCCGGTGCCTCTACATAACGTTGGCGGATCCACCACCTGCGCAGGGCCTTATTCAGACCGGCGTCTAAAACGCCCCTTCATTTTAGGCAATGCTAAATGGGAAAAAATATGCAAATTAGAGTAACCCCTACCAGCCAAACCAAGACACCCATCCTCATCAGCACACAGTAGGGTACTGGCTGGCTGGATCAGATACCCTAGACACCGCTCAGGACTACTGTTTGCCATTGAAGACCCAGCAGTCCATGGAGACTTTTTTTTTCGGGCAATGCTTCATGGGAAAAAGTATGCTACTCTGCTCTATATTGATGGACGGCAAGGACCCGGAAACAGCTGCCTGCAGGTGGGTGCTTTAGGTTTGGCTGGTATGAGTAAATTTTCATAGGCAAGTGTCTTCAAAGTATATCAGTAGTAATAATTTACACCAACTTCAAGGTCATCAAAAACAGATCATCGAGGGTCCGACACCCAGGAGGCTGCTAAAGGCTGCCTGATAACATGGCTTATACAAGCAGTCAAGCTATTGATTTATTTTAAATGGAGAGATAAAGAACGCCCTATTATCGCCCAGTGGTGAGCAAAGGTAGACCAGCTTATCCTCTTTGAAGAACTATATGCTTGGGAGACTAATACTAGGCACAAATTCCTAAAAACATGGGGTCTATAGATAACTTATAATAAACTTAAGCAAAAGATCTTTTTATGATAACCAGTCTTTTATATAACTTTTTCTTGACAGTACTCCTTGCACATAGTTATTTTTTGTCCTTTTTGTATCTTCCATCTTGTTTTTATGTTCAATGTGCACTTTTGCACCTCCACTCGGAGGGCTCCAGGGTTCATCTCCTGGACTTTTATTTATTACTATGCCACATTTTGAAACCCTCCTAAGTGTCACAAGGTCTCTTATATTGTGCTTTTTTTTTTTTTTCTGGATTGCTCATGTACCTTTATCTCTTTATTTAAAATGTTAAAGGTGTTGGCCAGGTTCAGGGCTGAGCACGGATATTAACTTGTCTGTGTTCTGTTACTATGTATGAGAGGAGCATCGGAGCATTTCCTAGCTCCAATGCTCCCCTTTGCCTCGCTGCACCACTGTTTGTTGTGAGCCAGGTGACATATCAGGCTTCACAACACTATGCTAGGTGAATATTTCCGCCTAGCAGTGAGCCCGGTGATGTCACCAGCACCAATAGGTGGTGTATAGCACTGCCCTAGGCAATTTTAGAGTCGGGTACCAGTGAACAATGCAGTGAGGCAAAGGGGAGCATCAGAGCAAGTAAATGCTCCGATGCTCCTCTCATACATGGTAAGGAAATACTTAGGCTACATGCACACGACCGTATTTTGTTTCAGTGTCCGATCCGGTTTTTTTGCGGATAGGATGCGGACCCATTCATTTCAATGGGTCCGCAAAAAACAAGGACAGCACACAGTGTGCTGTCCGCATCAGTATGTCCGTTCCGTTGCTCCGCTAAAAAAATAGTGCATGTCCTATTTTTTTCTAGTTTGCGGACAAGGATAGGCATTATTACAATGGATCCGCAAAAAAAACGGATCCGCAAAAAAAAACGGATGCCATACGTAACATCACCTGCAAAACACATGCGGTCGTGTGCATGTAGCCTTAAGATGTGATATTCAGGTTCAGCCCTGAACCCGGACAACCCCTTTAAAAAGTCATAAAAATAGACTGAATCAATATCAATAAAAATTGATTTTTCTATGCCCATTTCTTGCACTGAAGCCATTGTAAATGTGCCCTGATAGTGAAATCTGTTACATATGACTGGTGGTACATGTAAGAGCCCCACAATGGGCAGTTGTTTAGTATAGGTTTAGTAAACCACACATATTCTCAATATACAGTAATGTTACTTTGTAAACTGATGACAGCCCGGTCAGGAGATTTTACTTATTTATATCTTAGAATGTGATAGATTTTTCTCACAAGAATGCTTTAAAATTAGAGCTGCAGGAACAATTATGGAAATGTGATTATTTCAACCATGACTTATCGACCTGAGCAAACAGAGAAGCAAATAGAAATGAACTATGAACAGCTATACAGTAAATGCCCAGAAGGTTATGTGTTGAGAAGGCGGCCATCTTGGTCACTATTATTATATATATATATATATATATATATATATGTTATGGAGCAATAAGAATATATATTTGGTGAAGTGTTCTCCCCATTATGAAGTCTTCCATTATACTGTATGCTATGTTATATTTTACCGGGCCTAGCGGTGTCTGAATCTGTGTCTACGAGTTTATCTCCTGGTTTGTATGTTTTACTAAGCAGTTTTTTAATGAAGGTTTGTAGGTGTTTATAGTAGAATTCTGAGTGGCCTCTCTCATTGTAGGTTATATTATTACACGATACGTAAAATGGTTCTTTATAATACACCAATGGAATCATTAAAGCATCGCTCCAGGCAAAAGCTAAAAATTCACCTTTTGGCTCGAGTCATGGAGCTGTACGTGCTCCCAAAGCTCCATTCACCCGAATGGTGCCATTACAGAGGTCCCCTGCTGTCCCCAACTAGGCCACAGCTGAAGCCTGTGCTGCCATACCACCAGAGATGTGCTGTCCTGATCCACCTCAGTCAGTATAAGAAATATACACAGATAGAAGTACATAGTGTTACAATGATGACTACTCTCCTACTAGTAGCTAGAAATGACTGGGCCCCACAGCAAATGTTTGAATGGGGCCCCCCTCCCCCAGTAATTTTTTTGGAACCCCTTCCTTTCATGCCACCCCCATTCTTGTGGCTAGTAAACGCTCTCTCAGACCAGGCCGGCAGCTGTTCCATCTGTTTTTTTACACAGTCTATACTGTATATAATTTCATTGTGTAATACTGTTGAGGGGGCCCTGACAAAATATTTTAGTCCTCCTTCTCCTGGATGGGCCCCTTCGGGGTCAGGGCCCCAAAGCAGCAGCTTCCCCTGCTTCCCCTATAGTTATGCCCCTGTCTCCTACAGTATACTAGGGGTACTTTCACACAACCATTTTCAGAACAATTAAAGACAATGGAGGAGATTTATTAAAAGAGGAAACAGAGGAAAACTGCCTTAGTTGCCAATAGCAACCAATCAGATTCCACCTTTCATTTTTCTGAGCTCCTTTGAAAAATGAAAGGATCAATCTGATTGGTTGCTATAGGCAACTAAGCCAGTTCTCCTCCGCACCACCTTTGCTAAATGACCCTGAATGAGCCTATCCACATGGCCATTTTTTTAAACGATCAGTGGAGAGCGTACGCCCAAAAAATAGGATAAGCCATTTTCACAGATCGATAACCCCCATACAATTGAAGGGGCCATTTTACCGTAAAATTACCTCACTCCACTTTCTAAGTCCACTTTCACATTTTTACCTCTGGTGGAGGCGCTTAATAGTGTGTACCTACCCGCTGACATGTATGTACTGAGAGTCGTAGTAAAGCTGACTACGTTTCTGGCCTTGGAGTCATGGAGATGGCAGCCACTTGATGCTGCAATGTGGAATATACACTGCCTGTCCCAAAAAAAAGTCGACTGCTGGATTTAACTAAGCAAATAGTTATGAGCCTCCTATTGGATTATTACTGCATGGGCGATTATCTTTCAGCTGGCAATAAGTTATTTAACCCCAACTGGTGCAATGAGTTGCTTCTTATTTCTTAAACAACCATGTCAAAAGATACCTGTCGTGGTCGTGGAAAAGATGTTAGTCTGATTGAGAAGGGTCAAATTATTGGCATGCATCAAGCAGAGAAAACATCTAAGGAGACTGCAGAAACTACTAAAATTGGGTTAAGAACTGTCCAACGCATTATTAAAAACGGGAAGGATAGTGGGGACCCATCGTATTCGAGGAAGAAATGTGGCCGGAAAAAAGTCCTGAATGATCGCGATCGGCTTAATTGTTTGGTAAAATCAAATCGAAGAATAACAACAGTAGAACTCAGGGCTATGTTTAATAGTGAAAGTAAGAACATTTCCACACGCACAATACAAAGGGAACTCAAGGGATTGGGACTGAACAGCTGTGTAGCCGTAGGAAAACCACTAATTAGTGAGGCAAAGCAGAAAAAAAGGCTTAAATTTGCTAGGGAGCATAAAGATTGGACTCTGGAGCAATGGAAGAAAGTCATGTGGTCTGATGAGTCCAGATTTACCCTGTTCCATAGTGATGGGGGCATCAGGGTAAGAAGAGAGGCAGATGAAGTGATGCACCCATCATGCCTAGTGCCTACTGTACAAGCCTGTGGGGTCAGTGCTATGATCTGGGATTGCTGCAGTTGGTCAGGTCTAAGTTCAGCAACAGTATGTGCTCCAAGAATGAGGTCAGCTGACTACCTGAACATACTGAATTACCAGGTTATTCCATCAATGGATTTTTTCTTGCCTGATGGCACGGGCATATTCCAAGATGACAATGCCAGGATTCATCGGGCTTAAATTGTAAAAGAGTGGGTCAGAGAGCATGAGAAATCATTTTCACACATGGATTGGCCACCACAGAGTCCAGACCTTAGCCCCATTGAGAATCTTTGGGATATGCTGGAGAAGGCTTTGCTCAGCAGTCAGACTCTACCATCATCAATGCAAGATCTTGGTGAAAAATGAATGCAACACTGGATGGAAATAAATCTTGTGACACTGCAGAAGCTTATCGAAACCATGCCACAACGAATGCGTGCCGTAATCAAAGCTAAAGGCGGTCCAACGAAATATTAGAGTGTGTGACCTTTTTTTCACAACAGCGTTAGTAATTCCGTTATAACGGAATATTATGGAATTTTGGGAAGGAATGCAAAACGGAACCCTATGAGAGGCATTCCATTTTGCTCCATCCTAATACATTTCTATGGGCTGTAAGAAGGTACAAGGAATCATCGTGGATGATAGGTACATGTCACCGAGGTTCCTGGCCTCGGTGGAGTAAGAGCCGTTTTTTATGTGTCAGCAGAAGTTGCTGTTTGACACCTTGATACTTAGTATGGCTGTAATAGCTGATCCGGGACGGCTCTTACTGGGAGTAGTCAAAGTGCTGGGTGGGTGACTACTCCCCATGTTCCAGGCCAGGTTTTGCCAGGCATAAAAACCAGCCAGCACTGCCAGGTGGGGAGGATTACTTCCATCTGACAGTGGAGCTTAAGAGGTCTGTGTGCTGTGATTTGAGGGCTGTGTTGGGATCTGCGGCTTGAGCCGGGCTGGAGGGCTCAGACCCCTGTGAGGGTGAACAGGCCGCCTAACACCTGCCTGTGGACTTAACAAAGCAGAACTTCCAACAGGGTGTAAAGTAACACCCAGGAGAAAAGGTGACTGTTTTGTATATTAACGTTTCATGTGTGTGTGAACGATCACAAGCAACTTGTGTTTTTGTTTTGCTTTCACGTGTGAATAAACACTGATATTTTGAACTAAGAACCTGTACTTTGCCTCTGTGCTGACCCCGCTAATCAAAAACTACCAGAGCGAATCCCCACAGGGCACAAATAACGGTTCTGTTTTTTTCCGTTATGCATGACAGAAAAAAAAGTCCTCGCAACAGGACTTTTTTATTTCCGTCATTCAAAACGGAAAAAAACTGAACTGTTATTTGTGACCATAGAAATGTATTAGGACAGTGGAAAACAAAATGTCTCTTAAAGGTTTCCATTTTGCATTCTGTCCTAAAATTCCTTTATATTCCATTATAACCCTGTTATAACAGAACACTATAATGGAATTATTAACGCTGATGTGAACCCACCCAAACCCATCTTCATAGTTATTATTTTTGGGGTGAGTAGATAATATACAATCTACAGTGAAACCTCTTTGGGACAACCAACCAAAATTGTCTTTAACATCAGGCTTGCACGGCTGGTCTTTTCAAAGAAGATGACCAGCGTTAATAATTAATATAATATCGAGTGGAGCTTAAAGTCAATCACAGGACATCTGGTCTGGATAAGGGGGTGGTCTTCTCACAGAGGTGGTCTTTTGGAGGCATTTCACTAAACTTCCCAAACCAAAACTTTGTTTTTTTGTTTTTGGCCTTCACAAAATTGTAGAAGCAACCACGATACAGTGGTACTCTGTATCCAGCACACACTCCCACCAGCGGATGATGCACATATCTTATTTCATAACTTCTGGATGACTTTCAGAAGGCTGCTGAATCATACGATTGATCCTGTCTGTTTCAAACTCCTTTATATACAACAAATTGCCTCTCAAACCAGACATTGATTTCACCAGGGACCAGAGCTTGAATCCTGCATGCTGCCACTATATTATTGATGGATTCTGCCTTCTATAGGTCAGTCTGTACCATCCTTATACATCCATTCTTCACATGCTTATTAAAAGAGAAATAGTGTATCTAAGCATCTGTAGTCAGCTCATTGAAGCCTAGCAATCTATATTGAGCTGATATAGGTCTGGAGGCTTATCGTCTGAGACATATACATGATATATTCTGCCTAAAAAAATCTTTGCACATGGCTTGTGATAAGCTATTACTATCAACTCTACTATACATCTCTTAAAGAAGACCTGTCACCTCTCCTGACATGTCTGTTTTAGTAACTATTTGCATTCTCCATGTAATAACAATTCTGGAGCATCTATTTGTATGACTCTATGTTGTGCCATTCCTCTATTATTACTGCTAGAAGTTATAAAAGGATTGATAGAAGAGTTTACAAAGAGGGTCCAGATGGGTGTTGCCACTTGGCAATATGTCCTTGTACATTCTGGCACTAACCAATCAATACTGCAGGTTTCAGACACACCCCAAACTGCTAACACCCCAATGGACCTTCATTCAAAAACATCCAGCAAGTAATTTATAACTTCTAACAGGAATAATAAAGGACTGGCACATCATAGAGTCACAAGAATAGATGCTGCAGGATTATGTCAGGAGAGGTGACAGGTCCTCTGGATAAAAAAAAGACTGCTCTGTACAGTATTGAAACAAAGTTTTAAGCGAATCGACTTCAGATTTTACATCCAAAGTCGATTCGCTCATCCCTAATTGTAGCCATGGAATAGAAGTATTCAAAAAGACAGGAGCTAAACTAAAATTTGCAGCAAGGATGAAATAGTGCTCACTCATGTGAATTGCCTCATAGATTAACATTAGTTCCATATTAGGCAGAGAAAAAACTGATGCTGGTGAAAGATATGCTAGTGGAAAAATGGCCTTTGTGATTAATGGAAAACAGTACCTACCTTCATCCTGTAGATGTCACTATTGCGGTCTAAAAAAACCATCAAGGGATATAGAGAAAACTGGCACTTGGGAAATCAAAATTTTTATTTTATGTGTATTGTCTGATGCATTGTACCCTGAGTTTCTGCAGTCTATCTAATCAAATATGAGATCAATACAAATAGACAACATACAGACATTAGATAGATGGATGGACACAAACAGACAAATAGCAAATACATCTAAATGATATATATTGTTGTGCAAAAGCAAAATTCTGGTATTTGCATAGGATGGATGCTTTCTACAAGGCATTGTCATGCAATTCTAATGATATTAAAGGCACTGTCCACTTATAGCACCGATTTCCTCTTATGTGGCAGAGGGTCCTTTTAGACTCCTTAAGGACAAGGGTTCAGCTGCAGAATCTGGACCATCTTACAGTTACACCACTACATATTACTAACCGCTGTAGTTCTAATACAATAAATTACTAACCGGAACCAAATTTATATCGCCTATCACTTGCTGTTCTTTTTTTTAATTCTCATTCCCTGCACTTAGATTTTAAAGAAACTCTCCCACAAAATAATGTTATTCTCTGACCTATTAGGCTAGTTCCACACTCGCGTTCAGAGATCCAGCATTGCCGGACGCTGCCTGAATGCTCGCCCCGTTAACATTAAACTGGCAAATAGCAGCACACCTATTAGAAAAGTCGGCAAATTATATACATGTGTAATAATATCGGGAGGACAAAATACATAGTCACTAAACCAAACAGACGTTGGACACCTCCACACATAGATATTTTACAAAATTAGTACTTTATTGAAGATGATATCATAAAAAATATCTGCAACAGCAGACTGTGGTACACAAGGAAATATCTAAGCACATTTTTTTTTTATTAAAGAATGATATCATACATATAGAACAGCATAATGAAATAGTAGAGTAAGCAGCAGATAAGAACAGACAGTAAAGGACTGATGGACCCAGGAGAGGGCCGAGGGGTCGGCCACAGCAAAAATTCTGGCTGAAAATAGAGTGAAAATAATAATAGTAATAATGATAGACAAGACTGCCAGCAAGAAGCAAAAAAAACGAGTTTAAGTAAACCTGTTTCAAAGAAACTAGGTACAAGGATCCACAAGCTGTCAGTCAAAAGTAAACTGACAAAAGAGAATAAAAGTGTATTACCAGATGCTGCGTGTCGGCCCCTCGGTCAAACCCTGCCCAACGCCATTTCGCCTGTGAAGGCTTCTTTTTGCCTCTTGCTGGCAGTCTTCTCTATCATTATTACTATTATTATTTTCACTCTATTTACAGGCCCTCACATATAATGTTTTACAGGATCAGCTCACCAGCAGGCCCTCGCATATAATTTTTTACAGGGTCAGCTCACCAGCAGGCCCTCACCTACAATCTTTTAAAGGGTCAGCTCACCAGCAGGCCTTCACCTACAATCTTTTACAGGTTCAGATCACCTGCAGGCCCTCACCTAATTATACCTGATAGGTAATTTGCACACATGCTGCCTTGCTTGTATGTGGTAGCCGTAGCTGTTTCTCAGGCTCCCTATCCGGAATCGAACCATGATTCCCCCGTTACCCATGGTCTACATTGTTTGGGCAGAAAATAACATCGAAAGTTGATAGGGCAGACATCCGAATGGATCGTCGCCGTCACGGGGATGTGCGATTGGCCCCAGGTAGGGCTGCAGTAAACGATTATTTTGGTAATCGAGTATTCTACTGATTATTTTTACGATTAATCAAGTACTCTAATAAGAATAAAATTTATTAATAGACTGTTTTCCTTTATAAAGACTCATCAGATCCCCTGCCATCAGTTCCCAACACTCTTCGCTCCCCCCCTTTGCAATCAGTCCAATTGCATCAGTTACCCCCCAGTGCCATCAGCTCCACTATCCCCCAGTGCCATCAGATCCGTTCCCCCAGTGCCTTCAGCACTCCCCCACACCAGTGCCATCAGCTCTCCCCCACCCCAGTGCCATCAGATTTCCCCCACCCCAGTAACTTCAGCTCTCCCTCACCCCAGTAACTTCAGCTCTCCCTCACCCCAGTGCCTTCAGCTCTCCCTCACCCCAGTGCCTTCAGCTCTACCCCACCCCAATGCCTTCAGCTCTACCCCACCCAGTCCCGTCAGCTCCACTCCAATGCCTTCAGCTTTCCCCCACCCAGTGCCATCAGCTACCCCTTCCAATGCCAGCAGATCCCCCATGTCATCAGTTGCTCCCCCTCCCACTGCCATAAGCTCCTCCCCAATGCCACCAGCTCCCCCCACTGCCATCAGTTCCCCCACTCCTCCTCCTAGCCATCAGTGCCCAGCTGCAGTGCCAGTGAACTAAAATGTCCTGATGATGTGTGTACATCAGGATCCAAAGCAGCGTTATGCAAGCAGGTGTGTGGCCACAGAGTGTGAGTAATAGCAAGCTCTTCAATCACACTCTGTGGTCACATGGCACAAACGAATCACAGATTCGAGAATTTTTTTGTGTTGAGTTAATTGATTAATTCGAGTAATCGTTTCAGCCCTAGCCCCAGGTTATCTAGCGTCACCAAAGCGGCAGCAGGCCCTCGCCTAATGTTTTAGATGGTCAGATCAGCAGGCCCTTGCTCCAAATGTTTTTGAGGGTCACCAGCAGGCCATCAATCATAATTTTTCAAGGGTGTGTATGATGCCCGTCCTTTATGTGTAACAAAGGGTGTATTGTAGTGCCGGTTCCTTGTAATTTTTGGCAGCCATTTCACTTAGTGCATAGGCTTTATAAGTGTAGGAGTCCCACTACATGAACTATTGTACCACAATGTGAATGAGGCCCTCCTTTATGTGATGTACAGGCTGTATTGGAGTGCCTCTTCCTTGTAATTTTCGGCAGAACTTTATATACAAGTAAATATACAGGAAAGAATGTTTTTATCTTCAGTTTGGTGCATATTATTGTCAGTCTGTAAAAGTGGCGCACTACTCGGACAACATCGTTCCCAGCAGCGACCTGGGAGTCCAGGATGCATCCAGACATCCTCCCCATGCTGTTCCTGAACCATTTCGGCGGTGTTTCCATCAATTTCTGACCTTTTCCTATGAACCAGACACCTTCCCCTCTAAAGAGCAGGGGGTGCCTGGTTTAATGCTCGGTTTCTCCCATTGACTTCCATTGTGCTCGGGTGCTCGGTAGAGCACCCGAGCATCCCGATGTGTTCAGCCTGAGCACCCGAGCACTATGGTGCTCGATCAACACTAGTATATAGCAATAATGTATAGTTACAGGTCCAGGACTCCCATGTAATGAGAGAATACATGAAAGATAGACATATACATACATGTCTGTTACTAGATGTTTGGGGGGCACACAAAATGGTATTGAGGGCCGCATGTAGCCCCTGGGCCGCAGGTTGTGTACCCCTGCATTAGAGCCTTTAGTGTGAGCAACACAATGATGAAAATTACAATGACAATGACCAGTTTAAGTACCACCAGCCTCACAAAAATCACAGGCACAGCTATATATATTTTTTTTTTACAGACACGCTAGAAAATTGCCCTATTTTACAGACTGTCTCTAAATTTCGGGATGGCTGGCAACTCTGATGGATAGTCCGCCTCTACCGGTTATAATTAGCCTGCATTTATCGTTCACATTATCAGTAATCACGTTTTTCTACTAAATGTATGTGTGGAGTACAGAGGACTCTGCTCATGCCTGAGTTAACATAAGAAGAAGTTCTTAACCACTCCTCAAGATCTTATTGGAGGTAAATCCCAGCTCTCCCCTCCCTAAATCCTGCTTCTAGAGGGGGGATCTCCTTGAGCGTAACCCTATCCTGTCCTGTCACCTGCTGAAAACTTCTAGCTGTTAGTCCTTCATGTCATGTGTGAACCAGCTCTTTGTAGGGACCCTGATATGCGTCGTTTAGCAGCCGTCGTCTGGAAAGTGATGTCCTGTATCCGTACTGTCACCATGGTTAACCCTTCAGCGCAGCTCTGGTCACTACTGCGGTAGGTGCACAGTCATTTGTAATCTTTGCATCTGGCCTGGGTTCTGGAAGCTGATCTAGAATGAGAAGAGAAGGAGTTTTTTATGCTGAACTGCCACACTGAGTATGCTGGAGTTGAGGGCAAGTGGTGCCAGTTTGTACTTGGCATGAACCTAATCATACGGACTGGCCTTTGGGGGTTTATGATGTTCTGAGGTGTGCCCAGGCAACGCCAAGTGCCCATTGTTCTCAATACTTTGCAAGTTGATTCCATAAGATTGTTTGGCCAACTTGTGGACCAAACTAAGAAACGATGAACTTGGAAGACATGCCCTTTTACTAATAGCATATCTAGGTGATATCTTCAATAGGGTAAAATGTACTGGCAGATCTATATCATGAGGGGAGTTCATTCTTGCTCACTTTTTAGAACTACTGTAGATCTTTGTGCATTTTCCAAGTCAAAGTTAATAGTGGCGCACGCTGGAGGGGAAGGGGTTAAAAAATGATCATCAGCTTGATGTCAGGATGATGAGCAATGGAGCTGTTAATTAGGTTGTGGTCTGAACCTGATTATTTATGAGGTTGGAAAGGGCACACAGAGTGCAGAGCTCCCTGGCAGTGAAGGGGTGGCTCCTGCTCTCGGGATGCACTTAGCTTGTGACAGAAGGCTGCTGCTCTTTGCTTGCACAGGCTGGGGGATGCAGGGATCCATTCAGGAATGGTAAGGAGAATACATTGTAGCCTCTCTGCTCCCGCATGGCTCCATGAGCTCCCCTCTGTGTCTATGCTATGCCTTCCTTCCCTCCATCCCTCCATCCCTCCATCTGTTCACTACGCCTCTCTTTCTCTTTTTGCTGCCTTTTTACAGTCTCTGCCTCCACTTTTCCTTCCATCTCATTCCTGCTCGCAATTCTTTAATACATTGGGAAAATATGTTTCCTACAATTTATTGCAACTTTACTCATTCTAAATTTGGAACCTGTGCAGCCCATTGTCTGTATCTGCTAGTCTACATGTGCTCATCATGTGCAACCTTCAGCATCCTCCACCGCGCTGTGCTGAACCGTCTTGGGTAGCTAGTATGTATTTGGATGTTACCAGATCCTGATATGTAACCCTTTCTCCAACCCGTCTGTGAGTTTGAAATCTGATCAATTCATTCTGTAATCTCTGCTTGGACATAGATCTGCAGGTAAACTCATCATGATACCCTGCAGTCAGCTCTGTAAGTAGATTGTACTGCGTCCCATAATATAGAATATTTCTGAATGAAACTATGCCTATTAGAGAAGTTTTGAAAAATTCATATTGTAAGCTAGGGCTGCACGATATGGGAATTTTGTGCGATTGCGATTAGGGCCCTAAACATTGCGATAACGATATTCATTGCAATATTTTAAGGGAATTGTGCTAGAGGTCTATTTGCTGTGGATGGCACTGTTATGGGGGGGATCTGTGGGTGGCACTGTTATGGAGGGGATCTGTGGGTGGCACTGTTATGGGGGGATCTGTGGATGGCACTGTTATGGGGGGATCTGTGGATGACAGTGTTATGGAGGGGATCTGTGGATGGCACTGTTATGGAGGGGGATCTGTGGATGGCACTGTTATGGAGGGGGATCTGTGGATGGCACTGTTATGGAGGGGGATCTGTGGATGGCACTGTTATGGGGATCTGTGGATGGCATTGTTATGGGGATCTGTGGATGGCACTCTTATGGGGGGATCTCTGGATGACACTGTTATGGGGGATCTCTGGATGGCACTGTTATGGGGGATCTCTGGATGGCACTGTTATGGGGATCTCTGGATGGCACTGTTATGGGGGATCTCTGGATGGCACTGTTATGGGGATGTCTGGATGGCACTGTTATGGGGGATCTCTGGATGGCACTGTTATGGGGGATCTCTGGATGGCACTGTTATGGGGGATCTCTGGATGGCACTGTTATGGGGATCTCTGGATGGCACTGTTATGGGGGATCTCTGGATGGCACTGTTATGGGGGATCTCTGGATGGCACTGTTATGGGGGATCTCTGGATGGCACTGCTATGGGGGATCTCTGGATGGCACTGCTATGGGAGATCTCTGGATGGCACTGTTATGGGGGATATCTGGATGGCACTGTTATGGGGGATCTCTGGATGGCACTGTTATGGGGATCTCTGGATAATACTGTGATGGGGGCATCTGTGGATGACAAATATATAGCATCTTATGCTATGTGCCAACCACCGATTCCCCCCCCCATAACAGTGTCCCTCTAGTGTGAATGACCCCCAATACAGGGGCTGGGGGCCGGCATCTGGATTAGGAATGAGAGCAGGGGAGCAGTTCCGTAGCAGAGGAGGGAGGAGGCAGGCTGGGAGGGCGGGCGGTCAGCGCATCCCTCACTACATCACGCGCCTGCTCCTCCCACTTTATGAATGGAGCAGGCAACGCGGGCGCATGACATAGTGAATGACGCGCCGCCCGACCGCCCTCCCAGCCTGCCTCCTCCCTCCTCTGCTATGGAACTTGTTGTAAGTAATATAGCCGGATTACACATGATTATTTTAACAATGCCTACAGGTTAGATAAGATTATACAACAGTGAGCGGGCCGGTGCATTAGAATACAGGGACTGCCCCGCTCCCCTGCTCTCATTCCTAATCCAGATGACGGCCCCCAGCCCCTCCTCCCTCTCTTGATACACCTGCTGACCGCACTGTGCGGCGGGTGTATCATTGTAAGTAATCGCAGCATTTTTGGGTCGGCCAAATCGCCATATCGCAATCGGCGATTATCGCGATTCGATTGCTTTGGCGATATATCGTGCAGGCCTATTGTAAGCTTTGCCGAAGTTTGAGAAGAAATTTGATTCGTTATGAATTAATTTCTCATGAATTGCTATGTTAAAACTCCATTCAGCCTATTAATTAATGGGACCGTTTTTAACTGGTCGCTTAGACAGAGTGCACCCGTCTATCGGCCGATAAAGACGGTAATACGCTAGTGCAATATGGACTTTTGGGTTTAAAAATATATCACTCACCTCATCCACCTGAGGCAATCCGCTCCCCTCTTGGTCAGTGATGACTTCACCATGTGATCACACTGGGAGTGCGCGGTGACGTCATCATGCTCAGCACAAGTCCTTCGGCAGGTCTTTTTCAATCAAGAGAGGAGCAGGTTGCCTGGATCAGATGAGTATTTTTTTCTTTCTTTCTTATTTTCTTTCTTTCTAAGACAACTGTAGCAGCCATTTTAGGAAAAATTATTTGTTACCACGAAGTGCGAGAAAATTCAGCTTAATTTAGAATTGAATTTTTCCTATAATTAAGACCGAATTCCACTTCATATGCTTTGCTGAACACTGGTTAATACTTGTATTTCACAGTCATGTAACTACTAGAGGGCATTGTTCCTTTGTGATCAATATGAAAATATCATCTATGTCAGTGTTCTCCAACCTTTCGCTCTCCAGCTGCTGCAGAACTACAACTTCCATCATGCTCTTACAGTTTGCGGCTCTCAGGACATGATGGAAGTTGCAATCTTGCAACAGCCAGAGAACCAAAGGTTGGAGATATCTGAGGTACTGCATACAGTATCTACATTGCATTTCACAATCATGTGGCCTCTAGAGGGCGTTGTTCCCCTGTTATCTTGAATGCTCTTTAGACTGTTCTAGAATACTTTAGCCAAATAGAAAACGTCAGGAAAAGCTTTCTACTTTTTTAGGAATTTATTCATAAGGTGTACTATGTATTTTTACTGCGACCTACCATTGTTTCTCGATTTTATTTTATTTTTTTATTTTTTTTGTAGCGGCACACTAATCCTACAAACTGGAAAACATGAATACATCCTAAAAAGGTTTCAGTTAGCTGCGTTCAGTTTTTGTGGAACAAAAGACTCCACAATTAAATTGTGACTCATTAACAATTGTCAGGATCACTGGTATTCACATACTTTAGTCCCTGATCTACATTAGCGTTTACAGTCAAATTTGTCCACTGACCCACACACATACAACCAATAAAAGAGGTTGTAAACATGTTTTTTTGTCATAAAATTTTTTAATTATGTGAGTGTACAAGAGCCCTAAAGGGCATGTTTATCCATCCAATTATGGCGGTTTTCTTTTTTAATTCTTTTTGCTATTACATGCTGAATGCCATATTTATCACATCCCTCTGCTCCCACTTTTTCCTACCACTGTGACATTTTACCGTATAAAAGTTCCCAACCATTTACTGTACAGGAAAGTAACTATAGCAGGCATGCTCAACCTGCAGCCCTCCAGCTGTTGCAAAACTACAACTCTCAGCATTCCCGGACAGCCTACAGCTATCAGCCTACAGCAAGGCATGGTGGGAGTTGTAGTTTTACAACAGCTGAAGGGCCGCAGGTTGAGCATGCCTGAACTATAGGTATCAGCTTGGCATAATTGCACAGTTTTCCTCAATCGACCTACTGCACATCATCTTGGGGAATGTAATGCTTGTTACAATGTCATTGCATATTGGCTTATCTCTTAGGATTTAGTCAGTATTAATAAATGCACCCTTAAAGGGAATCTGTCACCATCACTATTATCTACAGTACTACATGAGTA
This sequence comes from Bufo gargarizans, assembly GCF_014858855.1. Lineage (NCBI taxonomy): Eukaryota > Metazoa > Chordata > Amphibia > Anura > Bufonidae > Bufo > Bufo gargarizans. Next base: position 1,083,491 of record NW_025334188.1, on the reverse strand, counting down.
GTACTACAGGAAAATTGTCAGTTTTTTTTAATATTTGTTCTGCCCCCTAATGTGAGCTGTCAAAGGTGCCCTGAAATACACAAACAGAATTGCTGTGCCATTGTAACATAACGGAGAGGACTCCTGTGCGCATGCACAGCAGTCCGGACAATGCATTTCAGCGCAGCTTTGAGTGCTGACAATGTGGCTACTGGGTTTCTACACACTACTAAAAGGTATGAATTTATTCACAAAAGATATAAAGGAACAAATCAATCCACTTCTGAGGAGAGCATAATACAAGACGGTTGATTTGACAAAAATCTGAATTTTCCGTCCAGAAAACAGACCTTGGTTGCAGAGTCACAAAGAGAGAGAGCAGAGGAGGTATCCAATCAGGGGCGGGCTGCAAACTTAAAGTGGCCCTGGAAAAAAAACAACTAAAAGTGGCCCCATTTTGTAGGCAGGTCCAAATTAACAGAACGAGGGCCAACACAAGTTGGCAGGGTAAACAATACCATAATGCAAAATACCATCCCAGCAGAACCAAAAAACACAGTGTAACTCATCATCCTGACGAAAAGCTGGCCCTCTGTGATGGCCATCAATAGCTGCCATCTCCTGTCCTTCTCCTCCAGCTGTCCATGGCGCAGGGGGCCTTAGGAGGTGAGCTGGCTGGGTACATGAAAACCTGATGCTCACAGCATTCATTACTGCTGATTATGTACCCTGTCAGCGGCAGAGAGGACTTGGGTGGCCCACTGGGCATCAGTCCACCGGGAAATTTCCCTGTAAAGTCTATGGCCAATCCGCCCAATGTTGAATAGCCCTAAAGAACAGCAGAGTGGAGGTACGAGAGACAGCAGAAAAATAAAAAGTGATCTGAGCTCCTTATATATTACTGCAGATCATAGTCTAAGGTTGTGGTGACAGATTCCCTTTAAAGCTAGACATATACATTAAAGGGGTTTTCCAACCGGACCCGGGATATTATATAGGCAGGGCTGTGTCTTTCCAAATCATGTCCAGTCAGCTGAATTTACCACAGGTGGACTCCAACCAAGGTGTAGAAACATCTCAAAGATTATTAAGAGAAATGGGATGCCCCCAGAGCTAAATATAAAGTGTCATATTAAAGGCTCTGAATACTTAGGTCTATGTTTAATTTTAGTTGTTTTTTTATTTTATAAATTTGCACAGATTTCTAAAATTCCGTTTTCACTTTGCCATTAGTGGTATTGAGTGCAGATTGATGTCAGGAAAGCTTGAATTTATTTTTAAATAAACATAACAAAATGTTAAAAAAGGTGCAGTGTATATCATCAGCTCACTGAGAAATGAAGGTAACAGCTGATGCTTATATCTATACAGAGAGGAGGAGGGAGAAGCTGCTGAATGGAGACAGAGGCACAAAACATACACAATGGTGCTGCTGAAGGCTCCTATAAGTTTTCTCACTTCACCACAGTGTTCATCATTTTGTCGGTAAGAGTAGTGCTACAAGCTAAGGCTACTTTAACACTAGCGTTTTAGTTTTCCGGTATTGAGATCCGTCATAGGGGCAAACCGCAACATGTTGTAGTTTGCTTTCCGTCCTGGGATGCGGAGCAAGACGGATCCGGCATGACCCCCAATGTAAGTCAATGGGGACGGACTAGTTTTCTCTGCCACAATCTGTGCCTCTGACCGAAGCTATATGGTACACCACAAGGTAGTGAGGTACTGAAGAGGGCACTAACCAAACTAAGAATTCCCCTTAGGCAAGGACACAAAGTGCAAAGGTTGCAGTTCAAAGGAGTACTTTACCATGGATGCTCCTGCATGTCACTGCATATCCCAAGACAAAGTCTGGCTAGGCCTATGATCTCCCAAGAAGAAGTCCAATTAAAATACATTTATAGCACATACAGCACAAATATAAGCAAAAAATAATAGTTTTCTTATGCTTTATTTTTATTTTTCAATCCGATGAGAGTTCTACATAATTTTCTATTTTGTTTGTTGGGAAATTCAAATTTATTAGGCTGTTGTGAGCTGCACAATTGGAATTGCTAGATTAATGGACATTTACTGTGCTTTAAGCTTAAATACGACAATGGCATGCAATATGTCATACGTTACAAGTTTTACTTGGGTTACCTATTTGGGTTTACTGGCAGTTTGAGCTACTTTTATGGGCCACTTGAGATCATTTTTTGGAGGAGGTTTTGAGGCAGATTTCCCTATGTGTTTTTCAGTGAAAGCCAGAAGTGGATTCAGCAGAAATGAAACGTTCTTCTTTATATTTCTTTATATGTCCGACTTCCTATTGAGTACACCTTTCCTGCAGGGAAATCTGCCTCAAAACCTCCTCCCAAAAACTGTATGTGAACCTACCCCTACATGATGTAATTTTTAATTGTTTAAGTGCATCTTTTGTTAGTGTTTTTTTTTGCAACATTTTGTACATTTAAAGACCTATACAGAAAGCATATGTCAAAAATAGCAGAAAACAAACAATAAAAACTCCAAAGATCAAAATGCTATGTACACTGTATGTAGACTTTTTAGCACTTGTCTAGAATCCAGTTACAGCATTTTGAACTGAAAACATGTTGTCAACACTAAAATACCATGAGGCAGATTTACTAATCCTGTAGATGGCTTAAAATCATACAGGCTGTGTAGATCTGCAGCAGATTTATTACAGGGGCTCAGGCTGGATGATGAACATGCAGGGATAAACACTTGTGTGTAACTCTGTACCAACTATTGATTGACTTACTTCGAGACAGAACTTTATGCTAGAATTGTGACACAATTTTGGTCTAAAACTGTGCTTTTTAGGCCCACCTCCTTCCCAATAAACCCAGCCGTTTCTCACAATGTACCACCCCTTTTCAAGGCAGAAGTTGCACTGTACTGTGCCAAATTGCTCCAATCTGCACCACTTTTTAGACAATTTCTAGGCACATGCAAAGTAAATCTGGGTCTGTGTGTTATAAGAAATTATTATATATCTAAATATATATTATATATTGTACCCTCTTACTGGGTCTGATTCTTTAAGTTGGGTGTAATAAATGAGACATAAGAGTGAAATTATAAAATACTTATAGTATATTGCACAGTGAGGAAATGTTGTAATTACAATTATTATTATCGATGAGTAAATATGGAAGTATAAAGGAACAAAAATAAATATATATCACAATCATAATGGTTATGATTGCCTAAACTACACAATTACAATATAAAGATACCCCTTAGACCAGGGATGCCCAACCTGCGGCCCTCCAGATGTTGCAAAACTACAACTTCCAACATGCCTGGACAGCCTACAGCTATTTGTCTACAGCAGGGCATTGTGGGAGTTGTAGTTTTACAACAGCTGGAGAGCCGCAGGTTGACCATCCCTGCCTTAGACCATTTGGTAACTAAACAACTAAATCACTCTTACTCTACAGTAATTACCATACATGGGTCTGTCTAGGTCTCTCAATCAGTCCTTCTTTTGCCCCTTCCAGTTTCTATGTCCTCCTTCTCTGTCTGTGCTTTCTTCTTTTCTTCTATCTTCCTTCCTTGCTGACCAGTCCCCGTCCCTCCTTTGGGTTTCACACTCTGGCCTTTTATTTGATTAACAGCCAGTTCTAGAATAGTCTAGAACATGGCCTGGACACATCTGATTGGTTGCTCCCTATGGTTAACTCAGGTTAAGTTTGATAAAAGTAGCTGGAATGTCCAGCATTTTCCTTCCCCATTAGCCACTGTACCACCTATCACATATTCCTTAGGCAGTTGACAACTATTTGCTGCCTTTGATATGTTAATGTTCTTTTGTCCAGATAGACAGTACCTGCTCATACTGGCTTTGAGAGAACACTAATTAGCGGAAAGTTAGATTGACCAATTAAAGAAAAATTAAACTTCTGCCCAGTGATCCTCACGAAGGTGGGAAAAATTCCCTCCAAAACCCTGGGCTAATAATAGCCTTACCATCATTGGGCAGGAACCTTCTCCTGCCCAGTGATAAACTCTCAGACATTAATAGGCAATGCAAGTATTGCCATGTTCCCCCCTCCTTAATGCCTGGGGTCCATCCAATCTTCGCAGTTGGCATATGCAGTTTTTTAAGACTGGGCATGGAAGGCTGGTTTCTCTCCCTTTTGAATCAAACGGTACTGATCTTTCCATTCCTAGCCTGAGAGGTACACTGGTATATTGTTTTATGCCTCAGTACCTTCAACAGAATTCCGTCTCTGGACAGTGGGTCCTGTCTGTCCTTTTGCTATAATGGAAAGCCTGAAGCTGATTACTCCTACTACATACAGAGATGCAGCACTGCTCCCTTGATGTGTACTTGTATGCTCACACTAGACTAAAGCAACTTTCTCCTACAGAGGAAGGGGGGGCCGCCAGCCCTGACCAGCCGCTATAAAACCTCCCTATTCCATACACAGTCTATGGGACATGTAATACATGAAATACAGTGACACCTTCTTGCAGGAAAATACATTATTACATGCTATCTTCAAGCACAATTATATCAGAATATTGCTAATTTTGGCTATATTGATGAGGCATCAAGTTAAATGGATGAGGTTACAAAAAGAAATCTACCTTTATCAGATATAAGGCCACCGTTGTCCAATGGATGAGGGTGGTGCAGTTTCTATCGATAAATAGGTGTTCTTTTGGGTAAACTCATACAATCTGCTTAATATATGGCAAAGGTTTCACTTGTTAAAGAGACTAGATGTTACAATGGTGTCTGCTGCTTCACTCACTATGGGGGTCATTTAACAAACTGGTGTAAGTAGAACTGGCTTTTACACTTGGTAGAGTAGAAGAAAAAGCTGTATTCATACCCAAGTGAGTTGACCAGTGTGCACCAACATTGGGAATGTGTAGAAGAGACCTGGGAACAGATTTCGGTTGAGACATGCTTGAATCTGATCGAGGGTATACCCAGAAGGATTCAGGCAGTGTTGAAAGCCAAAGGTAGATTTACAAAATGTTAACAAAATAATAAAAATGTTGAATTTTAGGAGCAAAACAGTAACAATGCAGTTACATGACAAGAATCTGCATAACTAATCTTATGCTAAATAGTTGCAAGTCCAATTTATGTGTGAGATAGCCAAGATGATTGTCTATAAAATGGTGGTAGTCTCACCTTTGGAGCTGTAGTGGATGGTGAGATATGGAGCCTGAAAGTCAAAAGTTCAAAACATTGTTACCCTTTTGCTCATCAGTGTATACAAGCTGGTTCCATGTACCACTTAGTGGCTGATAGTTATAACCTGATTGTTCCCGTGCACTGACTACTGCTCTATTCCTGGACTTTGACTCGTGCTACGTCCCCTGAACTGAGCCTATAGCTTGACCCACGAGTATCGCCTGATTTCCTGGCGCTTCACATTGGTGTCTCTGAACCCCATGGGTCAGCAGCTGACTACTCCTGGTGGTTGGCACGGTGGATCCACATCCATAGTTCGTAACTAGGGATGAGCGAATGGACTTTGGACGCTTCATCCAAAGTCGATTCGCATAAAACTTTCTTGTAATACTGTACGGAGCGGATGTAGAATGTATTGGCTCCGATGAGCCAAAGTTATTACTTCGTAAAGTCTCAAAAGACTTTGTGTAATAACTTTGTGAATTAATTATTGCTGTAAAAAACCTTGATACCGAACTCGGATTTGGTTCCAAGCTACCACTCGATTTGCTAGAAGCCTACTTTAGTCTTGTTTTATGTTATGTACATCATTATTGCTTTCTCTCTGTTTCCCGTCTATACTATATTGTAAGACTGCCTTGTATGTCTGCAACTGTCTTGGCTTATTTCGACAAGTGAGAAGAGGTGTTTTGGCAGAAAAGGCTTATAAGTGGTTAATTGACGGTTATAAATATATTATGATACAGCCCTATGCTTCATTACTCATTCATTGCTAGGAAAACCTTTCAGTGTAATGTGAACAGCCAAAAATAACCCATTTCTGAATGTACTTGAAGAAAGGTGAAAAATGGAGGTGCAATGGTAAAGCCTCAGATCGTAAGGAGAAATGAAGGTTGTTGATGTTGAGGTTATCACAGGGAGTATACCGCCATAGCCTTACATTTAAAAATATATTCAACTGCACAGGGGAGCTTTGTTTTATTATGGGATGAAACAAAAGAACAACATGATGAGGTTGGCGTCAGTCGCCGGTGCTGTGATCCTGAATAGTACAGTCATAATTGTGCCACACTGACATAAAAGTGTGTTTGATGAATTGAGAAGTGACATGGCAGGTGGTAGCAGGAGGAGATACTCCACACCAGGCACCGCTGTCCTTTTCCAGTTACATTTTTCCGTGACTGTGTTAAAGGAGTTGTCTCAGTTCAGGAAATAGCATTTATCATGTAGACAATGTTAAGGTACTAAATAATGTATTGTGACTTGATTCATTTTTCCATCACATGATAAACTGCTCATTTCCAGGAGTTACGGCCGCCGCTGCAGCGCTAATACGAGGTGGCTGGGATGGGAGTAGCTGTGCATTCATGCCTATGCGCATTCCCGTGGTCCTGGCCACAGGAGAGACTGACACTTTTTCCTATAATGTGAAGCACGACCACCGCTGCTGGATTTCAGGGATGTTGTGACTAGCGATGAGCGGCAGGGGCTATATTCGAATTTGCAATATTTCACGAATATTTGGGCGAATATTCATTATACTGTATATTTGCAAATTCGAGAATTTGAGATTATTTTCTTCATTGCGAAAAATCGGCAATGTAATATTCGCGTAATGCGCGCAAAATACAGGCGTGGGTTACTTTTTGCTAAATTTTCCAAGTTGCTAGATGTTTCCTGAGACTGGAGAAAATGGTTGGCATGGCAGAACATTAAAAATGGCTTTATATGCAGTTAGAGTTCTCCAATATATTCGTGATTGCGCTAATCAGCACTATTGATGCGAATATTTTGGCGCAATAAGTGAAACTTCACATTTTAGCAGGTCTGCATGTATATATGGACATCTATCACACTACCTAACACCCTGCACTGCAACATCTACACCAGGGATCAGCAACCTTTGGCATTCCAGCTGTGGTGAAACTACGACTCCCAGCATGTACACTTGCTTAGCTATTTTCAGAACTCCCATAAAAGTGAATGGAGCATGCCGGGAGTTGTAGTTTCAACACTTCTGGAGTGCTGAAGGTTGCTGACTGCTGATCTACACTATATCAGGATATAACCTACACTGACTATCTCCCACTATCTGTCTGTATTATATATATAAGCTAACTATCTATCTATCTATCTATCTATCTAACTATCTAATGTAGTGTGGGAAGCACAGAGCACAGAAATGACACTGCTCTCTCTCAGAACTGCAAAATACTGTAGAAAATGGCTGCTGGAAGGTTCTTATATAGTAAGGGGTAGGCAGCTTTCTTATTGGTTGCTATGGATGTTGCTAAGCTCAGACAAAAACATTGCAGCCTTCTCATTGGCCCACAAGCAAAAAGGGAGGTTACTGATGAAAAAATATCTAGAAAATTACGAATATATATCATTATATTCTAAATATTCCAGAATTCTCGAAGTGCCGATATTTGCGATTATTATTCGCCATTCAAATATTTGCTCCTAATACTAGTTGTGACCCCTGGATACAAGCAGTGTATAAAGTGATGGAAAAATGAATCAAGTCAGCAAAGGAGGCAATATGAACAATGCCAATATATTAGTAAGTGCCTGGTGTTAAAGGGTTTCTGTCACCAGATTTAACCCTATTAAGCTAGCTGACATTAGCGATCTGCTGTCAGCTAAACCTAACTAGCCTATTCCTACTTTTATCCATGCCCCCGTTACACCAGAAATCTAAATTTTATAATATGCTAATTCGCCTCTAGGAGGTGGGGGGGGGGGGGGGGGGCGTTGTTCCTGCTCCTAGAGGCTCCGTTTTCCCACCTTTTTCGCCTCCCACCAAGTCCTGATGGACAGGGCCAGGCAGCGCTCGCATCTGTCTGCCAGCCCTGTGCTCTGGTGAAATCTCGCGCCGTTCAGTATTGGGCGCAGGCGCAGTAAGGGAAAGACGCACATCGCTAATGTCAGCTAGCTTAATAGGGTTAAATCTGGTGACAGAATCCCTTTAACTTTGTCTATATGGTAAATGCCATTTGCTAAAATGAGACAACCCCTTTAATGTCACAGAAACACAGTGCTGAGACTATAAATTATTTGCTTCCTCCACACATAGAAAGGAAATACTTACGTATTTGTATATAGTGATGGATGAACATTGGCCAGGACGGTTCTCGAACGCGTGTTCGTGATCAAATGTTCGCGAACTGCGTGTTCGCGGCAGGCCCTATTGACTTTAATGGCAGGCGAACGTCCCGGCAGATGTTCGTCCATCACTACTTATCGGTCACGATCCCCCCTGCTGCGCTGAACGTCCTTTCAGAGAGGACACCTGACGAGGGGCAAGCCAAGAGTTCCATGGCAAATTGTGCCAGCTCTGGCCACAGGTCAAGGGGTTCATTGCCTCTCAGAGCGTCCACATCGGCCGTTAACCGAAAGTAGTCGGACACCTGTCGGTCTAGGCATTTACTGAGGCTGGATCTGGAGGGCCCGCTGTCGATGGGTTGGCTGCAAGAATGATCTCATATCCGAAGGGACCAACACATCTTCAAACCACTTTCTTCTTGCAGGCGCAGTAGGATTGGTACCTGCACCTGTTTCGTGGGTGGAAATTCCTCTGACAGCTCCCGCAACAGCAGAATGCAGCATCTCTTGCAGCAAGGCCTGGAAATGCTGCTATTTTGTGTTTCTACCGGGGGTCAAGTACGTTGCAACCCATTACTGGTCCTTGCCCTTCATGTTTTTATACGGGGGTCCCTCTTCAAACACTGGAGCATGAAGGCCTCCATTTGCACTAAATTGGAAGCGGTGGAGCTCCCTGGCTCCTGCTCATCGCCCAGGAGAATGTCGTCCTCGGTCTCCTCCCCCGAGCCACGGACACCAGGGATCCCCAAAAAGTTTAAAGTCCCCCTCAAAACCTGCTCTTCTTGCTCCTCCTCCTCCCCCCAGCCACAATCCTCCTCTGACTCCTCTTCAAACTCCTGGTGACTTGTCTCAGATGGAGTAGCCCCCTTTGAGAATGTATTCAGCATTGCGACTTCCTCATCTTCCAGCTCCTGCTCCTCGACAGCTTGATCAATGACATGGTGTAATGCACGCTCCAGAAAGAAGGCGTAAGGTACGATGTCACTGATGGTGCCCTGGCTGCGACTGACCAGTTTGGTGATCTCATCAAATGGCCACAGAAGTCTGCATGTGTCGCGCATGAGCAGCCACTGGCGCGGTGAAAAGAAACCAAGCTCCCCAGAACCTGTCCTGCTGCAGAGTTCATACAGTTAGTTGTTAACAGCACACTGCTGCTGGAGCAGCCTATCAAGGTGGAGTTCCAGCGTGTCGGGCTGTCAAAAATCAGACATCTGACGGGCAAGTGGTGTGGCCGCTGAATGTCAGCAAGGCGAGCCATGTAAGATCTTTTAAAGTGGCCAGAGATTTTAATGGCCTGCCTCAAGACGTCCTGGACCCCGGAGTATTTGGCAATGATTTGCTTCACGAGTAAGTTCAGGACGTGTGCCATGCACGGCACATGTATCATTTTGCCCTGTTTCAGTGCACTCAGCAGATTGGCACCGTTGTCACACACCAATTTACCAACTGTCAAATTGAGAGGGGTTAGCCACTGATCGGCCTGTGACCGCAGAGCTAAAAGCAGTGCAGGACCGGTGTGGCTCATGGCTTCCAGGCACAAGAGCCGCAGCACAGCATGGCAACGTCTCACCTGGGACGTCGAATAGGTTCAGGGGAGCTTGGGGGGGGTGCAGCGGAAGAGGCGGTAGCAGGGAAAAAGGAGGAGTCAGCCAAGGAGGAGACGGAGGATGGAGTAGGAGGAGAAGAAGAGGCCGGCCTGCATGCAATCCTTGGCGGTAACACCAAATCCACACAGGAGGCAGTAAAAGTTATGTTCCTTCCGTGCCTGTGTTTTCTAGGCCACGTGTCTGTGGTCAGATGTATCTTGGCACCGACACTGTGTGCCAGAGATATATTCACTTGCCGCTGAACGTGGCCATATAGCTCTGGGATGCCCTTCTGGGAGAAATATTTCCTTCTGGGGACCTTCCATTGCGGTGTGTCAATGGCCACAAATTTTCTAATGACCTCTGAGTCCACCAGTTTATATGGCAGTAGTTGGAGGGCTAGCAGTTCTGACAAGGCAGCGGCCAGCCATTGGGCAAGGGGGTTATCCAGCGTCATCAACTTTTTAAGCTCTAACATTTGGGCCATGGAAGCCTGCCTTCTGCCAGATGAACACGACGACAACGCGGTGAAAGGTGGAATGGAGGACAAATGGGAGGAGAGAGGAGAAGGAGAAGAGGCAGAACATGGAGTGCCTGAAGTGTGGCTTTGTGGGTTCTGATGGCGTTGCTCCGACTGGGCTCTTAAGACGGTCGTCCCTAAGTGAGTGTTGGACTTACCGCCGCTTATGTGTTGACAGCACAGGCTGCAGAGGGAAACACTACTGTCAGCAGCTGACACGTTAGAAAACAAGCGCCAGGTGACCGTGCATGATGGATGTCTCGCTCCAGATACATTTGCAGTCTGCTTTTTGCCTACTGTGTCCTGAGAGCTCTGCCTGCTTCTCCTCCTTCTCCTTCCTCTCTGCTGCTCCATTTCTCCCTCTCAACTCCCCTCCTCTTCCTCTCTTTTGGGCACTCACGTGACATATATCAAAACATCATCATCGTCACCTTCACCACCACTGACATTTGAGATCTCGGAGTAGGCAGAAACAGTGGGGACCTCCCTCCTTGGGCTGATCTGGGTACTGTCGTCAGACCGCTGGGTGGCGGCCGTTGCTACCTCCTCTTCCTCATCCGATGTCTAGAATGGCTGTGCATTGGTAAGGTCTGAGAATGGATGGGAAAATAATTCCTCTGACTCAAGTGGAGAGGCTGTGGTGGTGGTGTATTTGGGGGTGCACAAAGCAGAAAGTGAGGAGGGTGCAGATACAGAGGATGAGGAGGGTGCAGAAGGCTGAGTGAGCTGCTCAACCAACTCTGGTGCGCCCTTTGAAGTAGTTGCATGCGCCTTCTCCAACTTCCCACTTAGGCTCCGGCCTGGTGCACCTGCCTGACCCCTACCATGCCTGCAGAATGGCCTGCCACTTTCTCTGCCTGTCATTTTCAAAATTACCCTGTGCCTAAGTCCCTAGAGAAGAACAGTATTTGTGGAAGCAGGTATATCGCAGGCCTCAATCAGTATTTTGTGGCAGCAGGTATATCAAACCCCTTAATCAGTATTTTGTGGAAGCAGGTATATCGCAGGCCTCAATCAATATTTGGTGGAAACAGGTATATCGAACCCCTTAATAAGTATTTTGTGGAAGCAGGTATATTGCAGCCCTCAATCAATTTGTGCTGGAAGCAGGTATATCAAACCCCTTAATCAGTATTTTGTGGAAGCAGCTATATCACACCCCTCAATTTTTTTTTTTTGCCACAACAGTTATATCACACCACCCTGTTTATTTGGGGCAACAGGTATATCGCAGCCCTTATTCAGTGTTTTGTGGAAGAAGGTATATCACACCCCTCAATCAGTTTTTTTGCTAGCAACAGGCAAAAGATAATAAGACAAGAGGCATTATTGTGAAAAAAAATAAAAAAACATTTCTCAGCTATTATTTACATTTGAGCAAAAAGTGTCCAGTCCAAAAATATTCATACCCTTCTCAATAATCAATAGAAAAGCCTTTATTGGCTATTACAGCAATCAAACGCTTTCTATAATTGCAGATAAGCTTTTTGCATGTCTCCACTGGTATTTTTGTCAATTCATCTTTAGCAATGAGCTCCAAATCTTTCAGGTTGGAGGGTCTTTTTGCCATCACCCTGATCTTTAGCTCCCTCCACAGATTCTCAATTGGATTCAAGTCTGGACTCTGGCTGGGCCACTCCAAACCTTTAATGTTGTTGTCTGCTAACCATTTCTTCACCACTTTTGCTGTGTGTTTTGGGTCATTGTCATGCTGAAATGTCCACTGGTGCCCAAGGCCAGGTTTCTCTGCAGACTGCCTGATGTTGTCTTTGAGAATACTCATGTATTGCTCTTTTTTCATGGTGCCGTTTACTGTGATTAGGTTCCCTGGTCCATTGGCTGAAAAACACCCCAAAAGCATTAGGTTCCCACCACCATGTTTGACAGTGGGGATGGTGTTCTTTGGGTTGAAGGCTTCTCCTTTTTTATGGTAAATGAAGGAAACATCATTGTGACCAAACAATAAAATTTTTGTTTCATCTGACCATAACACAGAAGACCAGAAGTCTTCTTCTTTGTCCAGATGAGCTTTTGCAAAGGCCAAGCTTTTGTGTGCCTTATCTGGAGAAGTGGCGTCTTCCTTGGTCTGCATTGTGCAGTGTCCGTTGGATTGTCTGCATTGAGACATTGCCACCAGCAGAGCCCAGATTCACCAGGATGGTCTTGGTGGTGATCCTTGGATTCTTTTTCACCTCTCTAACTATCCTCCTGGTCAGCACAGGTGTCACTTTTGGCTTCCGACCACGTCCTCTGAGATTTTCCACAGTGCGGAACATCTTGTATTTTTGCTTCAATGTAAATAAAAGCTGAGAAAAGTTTTTTTCCACAATAATGCCTTTTGTACATCGTCTTATTATCTTTTGGGAGACACCTATGTCATTTCCCATCAAAAAATTACTTGCTGGCTGAATAAAAGTAACTTTAAGTCAAAATTTGCCAGGGGTATGAATAATTGTGGGCAGCACTGTAGCTGCGGTATCGCAGCAGAACTGCACACAACTGCTGCACAATAAAAATGCACTATAATATACTTTCTATGTTAGAAAATATATTATAAGTATATCACACCCATCAATATATCACACCTATCGATAGCATACCTATACCAGTCCTTAAAAGGATTTTTGTGGCCCTATTAGCTAGTGTTTGGTATCCCTAACAGCCTGTTACTGCTCCACAAAGCAACCTCTCCCTACACTGGCAAAACACAGTGTGTAAAATGGCTGCCAGATTCTTTTATAGGGTGGGGGTGTGTCCATGTGCTGAAACATCTCAATTGGCTGTCCTGTCCCACCTGATGGATGTGTCATGTGTCAAAGTTCGGCGCAATGCAAAACAATATGGCATCGCCATATGTTCGCATGTTCTGCGAATCGCGAATACGCAAAGTTCACCGCGAAACGACCGCTGTGCGAACCGCAAGGCCATCTCTATTTGTATATAATGCTAAGCTAAGGTTTTGAGGCCCAAAGGGGAAAATATTGTAGTAATTGTAAAACAGACATGAGAACTTGTTCTCTGCTTCTTTCCCAGGCATATGAGATCCTGCCTATGAGACTTTTTTTTTTAACACTGAGAAGAAAACAGGAGATTGTCTTGTAGATGACTTTGTGCGGAAGTATATCTTGAAGATCCTGGACCTCATGTTCCAGTTCATACTAGTGTCTTCTTATAGGGCAGAATGACCTTTGGGCTCAGTTACGTAAGCAACAAGGCAGTGTGACTACTACCTCTTCACGCCACTATGCTCCTGACCTCCCTATAGAACTGTATTATAGGGTTAATGACATGTAAGGTTACAGATCCTTTATATTAGCAAGGCTCATCTGAATTGTCAGAACAAAAAATCATGATGGTCTCATGGATACTATTACACATAGCTTACATTTCAGGTGTTCCTGTCCAGTCAAGATTCCGGTGTTTTTGATAGCAAGCATAAAATAATCTGTAGCTTTATTCTTACCATCCCAGAAAGTTGATGAAAACCTAATGAACCCCCAAAAATGGGATCTGTCAGGTTCACTGTGTTAAATTTACACTGTATTACTCTCTAACTTAAAAGGACAGATTCATCATCTCCCTGTACCTGCTTTCTGGTGTAAAAAAAGTTGCAAAACTTCTGCATGCAACTTTTTAGATGCTATTGCGAAAAATATTGTTGCAAGTTTTTAGGCCACTCACGCCACTTTTCTTAAAGGTGGTGGGAAGGAGGTGTGGCCAATGAGAAATGTATCTTCATTTTGGCCAGCTTTATGGCGCAAATGAAGACAAATCTAGGCAGCTCTGAGCTACCATAGATTTCTGTTAGGCGCAAGGACTGCTCTAGGATGCACCTAGTATATGTATGATGAGGCATGTGCTTTTTCAGAAATTAGACACATATGCTGGCAGCGCAGAGGATATCAGAAAGCACTGGGCTTGATAAATCTCCCCAAAAGTGTTTATCCCATTTTTCACCAGCCCAACAGATCCTGAATGGAGCGGCAGAACACATGAGCAACCACTCCTTCATTCAAACTGCCTATTACTATGGTTATGTAATGAAAAGAGGCTCAGGACCCCTGTTCTTGTGGTTGTACAACAGACGGCCTCCCCCCAGGGCCCTACTATATCACGTCCCAGGTGCAGAGTGGTATAGTGCGGTCTAAGATGTCTCTTTATGTGTGTCTCGGTGCTCCTACTTGGATACAGCTGGACCCGAGGCTTTGGCTCCGAAGCAATAAATAGGGGGAATAATTGAGGGATTTGAAGAAATAACTTGAGTACAGACTTTGAGATGACGTTCAATGGCAGCTTAACTTGAATAAACGTTTCTCCAAACTGTTTCAGGCTTTGTCTTGGTTCCAACAGGCTTTAGCATTAAACTGGCAGGCAAACTCAACACTGCTATATCTTTCTCTCACTCTGCTGTACTGACAAGCTGACTTGGTAACTTTGATTCTTCTATATGCTGCACTTTTCTCTGTAGTTGGACTTATGATTCAGCCAAGGAACTAATCTCCTGGCTCCTGAAGCTTTAGGCTTCTGCCTCCATGGCCATCAGAGCTTAAGGTGCTCTGGCTGGCGTGGGCACGTCTAGCAGAGACCCTTCCCCTGTCTAGGGAAGACCTAAACTGGAACTAACTGGTCTCGCCCACTTCTCTCCAGAGGGGGGTTAGAATGGAATAGTAAGTTCCATTCTATCTAAGATAGCTCTGCCGTTTATGCTGTCACCTGCTGGTGAACCAGGTACATTACATGAATAGTTACATAACAGAATTAGGAATGTACATTGTATAGGACCTGGACAGAAATACATATGATGACACTGTGTTAGCCCATTAAAGACAGTAGCAGGGTGAAGGAGTGGTAACACCCCTCTGGGGTTTTACAGTTGTGGGGGTCACATCAATCATGAATTTATCACTTACCCTGTAACCTGGTGAAAAATGTTTAACATAGGATAACACCTTTAACTAATAGTGTAATTGTTCTGTCTTCATACACGTTCACACAGTGTGCAGTCTGACATTCAGCATAAACCATTCTAGTCTTCCAAATAAGAGTACTGTTCTTTGTAGTCTAACTTATTTATTGGTCAACAGGTTGTACTCTCTGCGCGATGCGTGAGAGATTGTATAAGTGTGTGGTAAAACTACAAGAATACAAATAACATGTATAAGTATAACGTATAGAATAGCATGTACTGTAACATTTGCATAACACTGAAGCACATGGTAAAATGGCTGCCTAACATAGGACTACATGTCTAACTAACAGTAGTAACAACTCCCAAAGTAACAATTGCAATTGACTGAACAGCTCTGCATGACATAATATCCCTGAAACAAAGGTGTATTTCTCACCACATATGCTTTTACAAGGATGGTGGAGTTTGAGAAGACCACCGACAATGCAGCAGTCTTTGTAATAGGAAAAACATGATGGTGCTATAACCACACTAATCACTACAGAAATACTAAAACTGAGGCAGACATGATCTGTAATGACGCTGCTGGGTAGAACAGTAATCATGAGCCAGGAGTGTCTATGAACACCTGACCTGATTTCTATGAAATTATCCATTTAGTTTTTAAATATTCAGGTAATTAGTATTCTCTGCTACATTTTTTTGTAACTTGATTTACCTAATAGTTCCCCTATATTTAAATATACATATATAAATTATTTGATTATTTACTTTTTAATAGTAAAAATCGGAAGTTAAGGAAAAGTAATCAGCTGCTAGACCAGATAGGTATTATTATATTAATTGCAGAAAAACATCATTAATTCGGCTATTATAAGGACTAATTATATATTCATGAATAGACAACAATGTTTATGTTCACTTGACTTTCTTATGGTAAAAAATGTAACATAATCTAATGTTGGGTCTGTACAGTATTATTGTAAACGTATGGAGATTTATGAAAGGAAAAACAGTTGTTACACTCTATTGTTACATACTTGCCAAACTTTCATGTTTACCTCTAGAATCATATGGCTCAATTGTTAAGTGGAGGGGAGCATATATTATATAATAGGCAGCAATTTCACAAACAAACATAACCCGTGGTTGATATTGATTCAAGTCCCAATGACAATTTACAGAAAGTTCATATAAGCTGTGTATCCCCTGATAATGCCAGGTCATTGGACTGACAGTCACTTATTGCGCAGATGACAGGACATTTTTTGTACTGAAGCTCTACTAAGGACACAGAGGAAAGGCAAATTGACGAGGAGCAAGTACAAAGGATGAAACTTGTTAGAGAGAAGAAAGGTTCCTAAAGCAGCCAGCGCTCTCAGCCATGACTGCAATTAGTGATGAGCAAATCAACTTTGGATGAAACATCCGAAGTCGATTCACATAAAACTTCGTTCTAATACTGTACGGAGCAGGCTGTATTGGCTCTGATGAGCCGAAGTTATTGACTTCGCGTAATAACTTCATAAATTAATTTGTACTTTAAAAAAACATTTCCCGAACTTGGGTTCAGTTCCAAGTGATACCTTGGAACTGAACCCGAGTTCGGGAAATTATTTTTTACAAATAATGAGTACAAATTTATTTATGAAGCTATTGTGTGAGACTTCGCGAAGCAATAACTTCGGCTCATCGGAGCCCATACATTCTAATACTGTACGGAGCTCCTGCTCCGTACAGTATTAGAACAAGGTTTTATGCAAATGAGTTTGCTCATCCCTAACTGCAATACATTTTTTCATTTTTTGCATTTTATAACTTAAATCTTAGTTCATTCCACAGATTTTTTTTTACCCTCATTGAATGTATGAATGTGTTAGTTTTCAATCATTTGTCTACCGGCCTTGGAGTAGATAAGTTGGTGATTTGGCTGTGCATTTTGAAGGGAATAGGATAATGATCCTTAAAGGATATAAAATGTTTGAGTGGTGAATGCTTTTACAGGGTAAATTCTCATTTTTGTGCTTTGTTTTCTTAATTTGATCATTTAAATAGAGATGCTGCACCACAGCTTGTTCTTCAGACCCACCACTTTCCATGACTTCAGTTGTGTTACATTCTATGAGTTCCAAAAACAGCAAGCTGGGTGGTGTAAGATGTGGGGCCCAACCCTGGGTTTTGCAAATTCAGCATAGATAGGGTTAGTTGGCTTTCCTTTCAAATGACCCCATACGTGGATTGCTTTTATGATATGTATGCCCTTGATATTTGCAGACATTTCTGCTAAGCTATGACAATGTTATACTATTAATAGTGCTAATACTACTAATAGTTTCTACTTTTCAATCAATCCTTAAGTACTGGTATGCGTAGCTCATAGTAATGTCAAGCCATTGCTCCAATCACATGATTGCTAGGACTGGAGCAGGAAGATGCATTGCCACTTCCCTATTTATATACACAGCACTTATTGAGCGCTGGGGAAGGCAAGGATGAGTAAATATAGTATCCCTGTTCTCTGTATAGGGGGCCAAGCTGTCACTGAAAGCTGGTTCCCCGTTCCAGTAGTTGATCAGTACACAGCTTGCACAATCTGCATGGATATCCAGAAATGTAATGAGATCTAGTACTCATAAAGAGCTGTTTGTATAGATACATGTTTCAAGTGTAATATTGATGAAGGGCCTTGGTTGGTGTACTGTTTCTTCTTATGGCTGGCGCCAAGTATGCATGAGGAGTATCGTAACCCAGTCAAAATTCCTCTGGGTTTCTGGGAAAATTAGCGCATCTTACATCTGCTGGCATCAGATAGGCTTAGGAAAGCTAATTTAACTATATATTTCACAGAAACCCAGAGGGCATTTCCTGGCCTACAATACTTTGCACGCGTACTATGCATAGATGCTCTTCGTAATGAGCACAGAATGCATATATATTGGCAACAAACCCAGAGTAGCATACTAGTGTCTTCTTCTCACTCTCTCAGAAACTTTGGTTTGGGTAGAATTTATTCAGAAGCAAGTATTTAGAAACATTTGACGAGCCTGAAATTAACCAAATCTCAAAAGGTTTGCTTATCTCTAATATAGTGTGATCTAAATATTGACTTTTTACACATTGTTTTAGGAATTACAAATCAACTTGAACAGTTCCCTCCAGACATTGAGGCTCCATTTGTTTCACTCGGCATGAAGAACCAATAAACATATGGTTTTCCAATTACAACTCATTCTCATTAAGAAAAGGTTGTGGTTGTAAAATGTGCTGCATCTTGGCAACATTTATCAAATCCTTATAATGGTTTTATTTTCTTATTCCTCTTCCTCCAAACACAAACTTTGTACTCAGCACAGTGGCCTAGAAGTACGGTCCTGTAGTGCAAAGTTGAGCAAAACTTTTTATAAATATTCCCAAATCACCATAGTCATACCAGGTTTCCAAACTGAACCTCTACTATTACATACCAGATGTATTTAGTCTATCTGTAGCATCACCAGTCACCGATCCTTGTGGACTGACACAAGATTACTGTAATAGGCAGTGATGCTGAGGGAAGGGGAGGATTACCCACATCAATAATCCAACCTTTAGGATTAATTCTCTAAACCCGCTTTAGCTTTTCTCTGAAATCATCCATTTCCAGGGCAGTAATTTTCAGTATTCCTGTTGTGATGACATTGACAATATGGCACTTCTCTGATCAGATACCACGAAGGTGATATTATACATCCGTCTATGGATTACAGCATGAGGATAGACTTGATGTCACACTGGATAAGCTTTGAGAATTAGACTATATGACATGGCATTGACAAATGCTCGGTTTAATAGTCCACTATCCAACTCAATTACATGCTTCTTTCTCTAATTACTGGTGACAATTAAATGGCATAACTATATGTCTCTAATATTGATCTTGCCTTTCTATACAGATAAATGGACTCTTTCTCTATTTTTCAGACTTGACCATTTAGACACACAGAAAACCATAAGGATTAATAAAATCTGCTCTATATTATCGATTGCCCATTATTTAATGTAAAATCCACATACCGACTAAATTCAATCCATATGCAATTTTGGGTAGAATTTTAAGCAGACTCCTTCAATAAGTATATTTCTGGTGCCTGTAGTGAATGAGTTCCGCAAAAAGTCTCTATAAAACCGTTTGTAGATGTTGGTAATATAGGTGCATTTTATGACTACAAGACTCAGACCCACTCCCCTGAGCTTTTTTTGAACAACTAATCATTATACACTGACCAAAAATATAAACGCAACACTTTCAGTGTTGCTCCCATTTTGCATGAGCTGAACTCAAAGATCTGAAACATTTTCTACATACACAAAAGACCCATTACTCTCAAATATTGTTCACAAATCTGTCTAAATCGGTGTTAGTGAGCACGTCTCCTTTGCCGAGATAATCCATCCCTCCTCACAGGTGTGGCATATCAAGGTGCTGATTAGACAGCATGAATATTGCACAGGTGTGCCTTAGACTGCCCACAATAAAAGGACACTCTGAAATGTGCAGTTTGATCACACAGCACAATGTCATAGATGTTGCAATGTTTGAGGGAGTGTGCGATTGGCATGCTGACTGTAGGAATGTCTACCAGAGCTGTTGCCCGTGCAATAAATGCTCATTTCTCTACCATAAGCCGTCTCCAAAGGCGCTTCAGAGAATTTGGCAGTACATCCAACCGGCCTCACAACTGCAGACCACGTGTAACCACACCAGCCCAGGACCTCCACATCCAGCATGTTCACCTCCATGATCTTCTAAGACCAGCCACCCAGACAGCTGCAGCAACAATTGGTTTGCATAAAAAAAACTAAAAAATTCTGCACAAACTGTCAGAAACTGTCTCAGGGAAGCTCATCTGCATGCTCGTCATCCTCATCGGGGTCTAGACCTGACTGCAGTTTGTCGTAACCGACTTGAGTGGGAAAATGCTCACATTCGATGGTGTCTGGCACGTTGGAGAGGCATTCTGTTCACGGATGAGTCCCGGTTTTCACTGCTTAGGGCAGGTGGCAGACAGCGTGTGTGGCATTGTGTGGGTGAGCGGTTTGCTGATGTCAACGTCATGTATCGTGTGGCCCATGGTGGCGGTTGGGGTTATGGTTTGGGCAGGCAGATGTTAAGGACAACAAACACAGGTGCATTTTATTGATGGCATTTTGAATGCACAGAGATACCATGACGAGACCTTAGGCCCATTGTTGTGCAATTCATCCACGACAATCACCTCATGTTGCAGCATGATAATGCATGGCCCCATATTGCAAGGATCTGTACACAATTCCTGGAAGCTGAAAACATCCCAGTTCTTGCATGGCCAGCATACTCACCGGACATGTCACCCATTGAGCATGTTTGGAATGCTCTGGATAGGCGTATACGACAGCCAGTTCCTGCCAATATTCTGCAACTTCGCACAGCTATTGAAGAGGAGTGGACCAACATTCCACAGGCCACAATCAACAACCTGATCAACTCTATGCGACGGAGATGTGTTGCATTGCTTGAGGCAAGTGGTGGCCACACCAGATACTGACTGGTTTTCTGACACCCCCCCTCTCCCCAGTAAGACAAAACTGTGCACATTTCAGAGTGGTCCTTTATTGTGGGAAGTCTAAGGCACACCTGTGCAATATTCATGCTTTCTAATCAGCACCTTGATATGCCACACCTGTGAGGTTGGATGGATTATCTTGGCATAGGAGAAGTGCTCACTAACACAGATTTAGACAGATTTGTGAACAATATTTAAGAGTAATGGGTCTTTTGTGTATGTAGAACATTTTTCAGATCTTTGAGTTCAGCTCATGCAAAAGTGTTGATTCATATTTCTGTTCAGTGTAGAAACCTATGGTGATCTAAGTTTGATCTGGTAGAACTAAGGTGGCCAGATTACATATGTAATAAAGATGATAAACTGCCTCCTTTTTATAGTTGTCTAAAACTGTCCTATAGTATCGTTTCCTCTACTGCTGTCTGTAGCATCACCCCACATTCATACATTCATATAGTAGGTAACAGCGGGCATTTGCAGAATAGTAGCTATGCTTTCTGTCACCCAGGGCAAAGTTTTGGTTTTATATATCCTGGCCAAGGTGATGTGATTTATTAGTGCCCCTTGGAGTTACACCCTAGTGAGGCCACTGGCATATGCCAATGAATAGCTTGCAACTAATACTTTTAAAGGCAACCTGTCACCCAAATGTCACTACATAAAATGTCCATGCAGTCTTAAAAGGGTTATCCCATGATTAATGTAAGAAATTAAAATATCATCAGACTATGATATAGTACATGACAATCTCTTTCTAACAAAGCTAGAACCAGCCCTGTACCTCACATGAATCCAGAGATCTCCCCATTCATTGCTCTAATAGATTTATATCAAGCTGACAGCTCAAGGGGAGTCTCTTTTCTGCTGAAGCTCAGGCGGCGTGTCCATGCTCTCCCTATCACAGCTCAGGGGGCGTGCCCATGCTCTCCCTATCACAGCTCAGGAGGCAGTTGAAGGATGAAACTGAGCATGTGCAGCCATCTCATTGAGTAGGACAAAGAATATATGCTGACAATGAGGGAAATGTATGATAAACAATGTAAGTGACTGCACTTTTAGTTTATAGGGTAGAAGGGGTATGACAAGTTCCCTTTAAGCTTAAAAAAAAATAATAACCTGACAGTCTTCCCAGTCCAGGAGTATCCAAGAGACAGATTTGCCAAGCTATGCGTTGTTTGAAAATTCTTGATAATCCAATCACGCTTAAATTTCACAGGAATATCTTTTAAGCCATGAAATCTGCTTCATGTGTGCTGTTAGCTGGGTTCCCAGAAGCTTCCCAAGATGCAGCATTAACATCTGCCGGAGTCATACCGACAGCAATGTAGTCCATGCACTTCCCTATTCACTATGAACTATAGATAGGATGGAAATCATGAATATTCTTAAAGGGTCACTGAATTTTGAGAGAACTTTTAGATATGTCATGAAGGCATATCAATAGGTATGATCCGGGGGGGGAGTCTATTTGCTGAGATCCCAACTGATCTGTAGAACGAGAAGAGAGAAGCACTTGCATATTGTGCTCTCTCTCCACTGCAGGGGAGGTAGTGAGGGGGACTCAATAGAAAGTCTTTGGGCCCATCTCAAATCTGTCCTGTGCAGTGAGGAGGGAGAGCGTGATATGTAAGTGCTTCTCTCTCCTTACTGTAGTTATTGGTGGGGGTCACAGGACTCAGACCCCTACTGATCAAAAGTTTTGATATATCTCTATGACATATCAAATGTTTTCCCTATGACCCTTTAAAGGTTTATTATATCATGGAACAATGCCAAATATTAAGGCTACTTTCACACTAGCGTTCGGCTGTCCGCTAGGGAGCTCCGTTTGAAGGGGCTAACGAGCGGACCCGAACGCAGCCGTCCAGCCCTGATGCAGTCTGAATGGAGCGGATCCGCTCAGACTGCATCAGTCTGGCGGCGTTCAGCCTCCGCTCCGCTCGCCTCCGCACGGACAGGCGGACAGCTAAACGCTGCTTGCAGCGTTCGGGTGTCCGCCTGGCCGTGCGGAGGCGTGCGGATCCGTGCGGATCCGTCCAGACTTACAATGTAAGTCAATGGGGACGGATCCGTTTGAAGATGCCACAATGTGGCTCAATCTTCAAGCGGATCCGTCCCCCATTGACTTTACATTGAAAGTCTGGACGGATCCGTCCGAGGCTATTTTCACACTTAGCTTTTTTTTGCCATTTTAATGCAGACGGATCCGTTCTGAACGGAGCCTCCGTCTGCATTATTATGAGCGGATCCATTCAGAACGGATCCGCCCGAACGCTAGTGTGAAAGTAGCCTTAACATGTACAGTAGGTCCACATAGATTCCTGAAGATCCAGAGAATGTGATATATGATCTTACTGGAATCATGTATTTTTGCATAGAGACAAAACAATTATTAGGTTACCTTTTCAGTTATAATTGCTGAGAAATCAGTCAAGAGATTTCCCCAGAGTTGGGATGTGTGGGAAGAGTTTGTGCATTCTTTGGCCATAAAAAAAAAAAACTCAGCTATGTGCTGTACTGTAGTTAGCATTTTTGCTGTTTTTGTCATATCCATAGCTTTCTGTTGAAGGCTAGATCTTGAGCCTCATGTCAGTTCTCCCTCTTTCTTACTTCCTTTACCATTGAACTTTCTCTGCTGTCCCTCTCTATCCTACCATTAGTGAATAAACCGATCGTTCAAGTTCTTTGATTCGAGAGAAATGAATGTTCCTCAGACAAAACAAAAAATGTTTGACAATAACATTGTAAGATGTTGAAGAGTAAAGAAAGTACTGTAGAGCTGCATTTTTATTTTGTCATCAATTATATCCAAACTAAGCAAAATTCGAAGTTCACAATGCTTAGGAAGGGGGGGGGGGGGTTCCCTAAAGGGTTCATCTGGGAATACATAAATTCTAACAGTTGCCAGCAGCCTGTGTCCTATACTGAAAGGATCATACTTACATACTTACCTTCTCCCCACCGCTCCAGTGCTGAATGCTGGCTTCCATGTCTTCTAGTTCAGGGTTTGTTTTCTTCCTTCCTGGCATGATCACGGTCGGCTGATCCTCTTCAGCCAACCACTGGCTTTAGCAGTGATGTGTCCACAAGATACATGTCATTGCTGAAGCAGTTGGCTGAAGAGGATCAGGTGACCATGACCATGCCGGGGAGGAAGAAAACAAACCCTGAACCAGAAGATAGAGATGTGGAGGACCGGAGCAGTAGTGAGTAGGCCAGAGGCATAGCAAAAGGCTCATGGGCCCTGGTGGAAGAGTTCAGCTTGGGCTCCCATTTCCTCAGTGCTTTGTGGCAAGGGGCAGGGAAGCACCTAGCCTTCGTGCTGCCTGAGGCAAAAATTGAAACAGCATCCCCCCATGCCAAATTCTTGACCTAACCCCTTCCCTCCAGCCAGAGGTGTACCTTGACCTGAATGCACTATAATACTAGTGTCTTCTTATGTGGCACAAGGGTCTTTGGGCACCCTCAGGGTCCTGGGCTACCTCTGCCTCCCTATAGCTATGCACCTGGAGTAGGCAAGTCTGATCCTTTCAGTACAGGAGGCAGGCAGGATGGTTATAAATTATTCATTCCTGGATAACCCCTTTAAGGACACCAATTGTTCAAGGCGACTCAGTTGCAATGCCCCATTGGAAAATAATATGCAAAGAGACATCTCCCAGACAAAGAGAACTGTCTCACTCAGGGATAATAGAAATAAAGCGATGAATCCAGCATCGAAGTTGAAAATATTGTGGGTTCCTTTATTCAGTCTAGTACAGATCCATACAGTGACAGCATCACCTCTGTGTTCCAAATAAACGTCTACGCGTTTCAAACAAACATGTTCTTAGTCGTGACTAAGAACATGTTTGTTCGAAACGCGTAGACGTTTATTTGGAACACAGAGGTGATGCTGTCACTGTATGGATCTGTACTACATTGAATAAAGGAACCCACAATATTTTCAACTTCGATGCTGGATTCATCGCTTTATTTCTATTATCCCACGGTCTTACCAAGGTCTCCGTGCATCAGGGAAGTCGATACAAGGGATAGAGGCAGCAGGTGAGCTGGACATTGTTTACAACAACTGTCGAACTCACTTTTGGAAGTGGCTCCCTAGGACTTAAAAGTCTGACTTTTTAACAAGCCTTGGAAAGGGAAAATGACCAAGCCAAATATGTCATCAACTGGTGCTCCATATAAACTTGCTAGTTGGGTAAAAAACATTCAGACTTTTCATATTTACAAGTACATTGTTCCATGAGTAGGAAAAACGGGGAGTAATAGGCTACCTTTCCTATCTCTCTCTTACAAGGAATGAGTATGGGCTGGTGGGACGAAATATTGACATTGATCTGTCCTGGCCCTGGGTGGTGGAGAACCAGCAGCAGCAACAGCATTTAACACCAAACCCTTATCATTGGTATTTGGCTGTTAGGTCAGGAATCTGATCATTACACTGTTACTTAGCACTTCAACTTCTCTGGTCTTCGGCAGCTCTCCAGACTTTGTATGATCATACCGTCAGTACCACTTAGCATTTTTTACTCTGAAATATTCTGTTTGCTTGTTCAGTCTGCACTTTTAGAAACTGGTTAGAAATTGCTCATCAGTTAAACATATATATGATTTAAGTTGTGCTTGTAAACATATCTTTAGTAGACCTTTTAATCTTAATATGGTTATTGATAATTAATGGTTGTGGACCACTGGTGGAGAGAGTAGAGAGCAGATCTTTTTAGGTTATATTGCAAGCAACATTGCATTTGTGTGGAATAATTCCAATATACAAGTAAATATACACTCTATAAATGGGGTTCTCTTCTTTGAGCAACCCCTACTTGTAAGAAGTATTCCTTGACAATAACCCGTTAGTCACAAGAGATTTATTAAGACCAGCACTTTCTGCACCAGTCTTAATATCCCCTGTGCTGCCAGAGGATGCACCTAATTTATGACGAGGTACATATCACATCATTACAATATTAAGCACATCCTCTAGCAGTCCGTGCACCTAAACAGACATCTAAGGAAGCTCAGAGTTGCCGTAGATTTTTGTCTTAATTTATGCCAGAAAACTGGTGAAAATTTGTGGCGGGTTCTGGCCATGTCCCCTCCCATCCTAGCCACATCCCCTTTTTGAAAAGGGACTAGTGTGGCATAAAAATGCCACTTACAACACTATTTTTTTATGCCAAAAATCAGGCGCAGGGAGATGATAAATATCTCCCAAAGTGTCTTCCAAAGCAATCAGTTACTGTCACCGCCAGACATCTGAGAGGCTCTGACAGACGTTCTTCAGAATCTCCTGCTTGAGGTTCTTTTGTTTTGCTTTCGTTTTGTCATCTTGTTTCCCTCTCTCAGCTGTCATCTAGTTGCACTGATTGCATCCCTTTAAATCCCCTCCCATACTGCATCACTTTGCGGTTTATACAACTTCCTGGAGTGTGTACATACTAGATGCTACAACTGATGCTTCTACAGATAAGTCTGTTCATTGATTTGTGTTTTCCTGTTTGCTTGATCCTAGGTGACCCTGACTCCCTCCGTATTAAGTGTAGGGAGCCGGTGGTCGTGTCCCCTCACTATTATAGGGTGTTCAGGTGTCATACAGTTGAGGCACGAGGGCATGCAATTTTCTATCATAGAGATCTTTGCATGGGCTGAGAAGACAGGGATAGTTTCAGGGCTTAAATAGGGGTCACCCTTTTGTTTCTTAGTTTCGGATCAAGCCAGTCGGATCCTTATTTGTAACTTCTTGTTTTCTGTTACACCATCCGTGACAGTTCTTACCTGTGGGGAAACCTGACAGTAAGGCCTCATGCACACGACCATTGTTTTGGTCCGCATCCGAGCCGCAGTTTTTGTGGCTTGGATGCGGACCCATTCACTTCACTGTCCGCATCTATTGCTCCGTTCCGTAGTCCGCAAAAAAAATATAACCTGTCCTATTCTTGTCCGCGTTCATTGCCATTCCACAAATTGTGGAACGCACACAGACGCCATCTGTGTTTTGTGGATCCACGGTTTGAGAACCGAAAAACACACAATGGTCGTGTGCATGAGGCCTAAGTGTTTCATTACCAGCAGCACCACCACTTGGGACATTGGGTATTACACAGTGTCCATTCAAATCAATGGACTGTCTGGACAGTAGATTGAAGAAACTCCAGAAAGAGATGCTCTTTGTAACCACTCTCCACTTGGGCCTGAGAATTCAAAAACAGGAACAAAAAAATTCCCAAAAAGGAATTTTAATCTGGACAATCCCTTTAATAGGTTCCAAATAAATAAGCTAGACTTTAGGCATTGTTTGTCCTATGTATGTCGAGATTACAATATCATGGATCTGAGATTGTGTAACAGGCAAGAAGAACATTATGGGGCACATTTACTAAGACTGGTGCTAGTCGTGGATCGGCAAAGTTATGTAGAGGCCCCGGCCACTACATAACTTCCGTGTATCCACCACCAATTCTAAATGTAAGGCAGCTTCCTTACTGCCTTACATTTAGACCATTTTCAAGACAATGATGAATGAGATGGGCCTTCCCCGCCCATGCCGCACCCCCTTTTTTTTAAGACCTGGCGTGAGCGGGGAAGATTGTGCCGCAATATGGCGTGCAACAGAATCTGTGCCAGATATACACCACAAAAGTGACTTATATCTGTTTGGAAATGTGTTTCACAAAGTAGTGAAAGTTTTGAAACATGATATGTAAATTGTCTACATAGCAGATAGACAGACTAAAGAAATATAGCACATGGGAAGATTAGAAAAATAACGGTACCTCCACAAAGATTCTTCAATGTCACTTTAAGGGCTCGTTTTTTTCTACAAATAGTTTACATACTGTAACTGTTAGTTTATCTATGACTTTTGGGTTTACTTCATGGATGAAGGATCAGGGTGGATTTCCCTTGGGGAAGGGTGGGAGGATCAAACATTTTATAAAACTAAAAAAAAACGTTCTTACTGCAGAAACTCTCTTTGTAACATTGCTAGCAGCAGCAGTTCTGTTAGAAGTCAGTACAACCTCATGTATTGCAGCCTGGCCAGATCTTTCTTTGCCGCTTTAACCTTGTTGGGCCGAGCACCTGTGTTTACAATATCTCACTGGGAATGGTTATTAGCCATCTTGTTTCAGCATCACTCAGGCTCTGGTTCTCTCATTTCCTAGCTGTGGGAGATAAATGAATCTGTGGATAGCAGAGGCTGGTTCTATTGGCTGGATTTTCATTGGTATGAGTTGCTTATTGGCGTCTTTAACTGAAAACCGCTTGTGCTCTGTCTACACAGATGGACCCCATCCACAAGCCTGTGATTAGCCCTAACTTTGGAGTACCACTAATGAAGACAAAACGGCCAGTTATTTCCTGCAATGTGTGTCAAATCCGCTTTAACTCAGAGGTAAGTGCTTTAAAGCTGAAGTAAGAATTGCTAAGATCTTCGTCAAGTTTAGTTTTATACGTCAACATGTACTTGATGACGACGAGAACATAATGCAAAATCTACCTGTTGGACCTGTCGTGTGTTCGTGACTTTTTTTGAAGAGTACCTTTGGAGGAATGCAATGCTGTTGTAGGACAGGTTGAGTTTAAATGAACACCGTAAGGCTATCTGCACACATTATGCATGGTTTTTTTTTCCGCACTGGTTCTCACATGACAAAACCGCTCCATAATATAGTATAAGTAAAGTGTATGAGATTAGACAAATCTCACGTAGACTTATCTTTTTTGATCTGTGCGAAAATTAATTTAGGAATCTGTAGCATGTTAATTCTTTGTGCGGATTTTGTCCCTTTTAAATTCAAAGGTGAGATCAGATCTGTGCCAAAACCTCATGAAATCCACACCAAAAACCGCAAGTCACATCCTTGCATTTCCACTATAAATCAGCACGGAAATTTGTGCAGAATTTCCGCAAGACAGCCCGCACCCGTATGCAGGTAGCCTAAGGGTAAATGCACACATTCAGGATTTCTGTGCGGACAATCCGCACTGAAATCGGCAGGTGTTCGCGGGGAAATCCATGCGGTCAATCCGCATCAATTGGTGCGGATGTACATGTGGATTTGCATGCGGATCTAATGCGTATTTGGTGTGGATTTTCAGAATGCGGATTTTACTCTCCCTATTAAAGTGAATGGAGAAAATCCAGTCAAAATACGTAGATCAAAATACGTATCGTGTGCATGAGAATTTCAAATTTTCATAGAATACAATATACATGACCTATGGTTCCGGTTTTCCGCACGCAAATCCGCGCGGAAAATCCACACTCAATCCTGTATGCATTTAGCCTTAAAGTCAGTGGAAAGACTATAATGCAGAATTTCCATCAGCTTCAGCTCCATAAGCTTGTCATGACAGATTCAACATCACAGAAAAGAAACATGATATGACCCTCATGACGCCTTTCATCCTCTGCCACAAGTGGCCGTCCATCCCTTGCCTACTTTATGTTTTTTTCACCATAGACCATTCAAATATGGCAGAGATTCTTCTCTCCTGCCGCTGCTTTTTCCTACTTGTACTCCTGCTTTTTCATACAGTTAACCATTTAGTTAATAGCACCAATAGCCTTGTAGTGAGCGCTGTTAATTGCTTGTAAATGGTGATTGAAACTTGTGTCCCTGCCAAGAGATTTATGCGCGCAGCGCTCAGGAGCAACACAGCATATAATGGAAATTAATTGCAGCAGAGCCATATCTCTGTCTGATTGATTCGCATCTAATCTGCCTCGGCTAGCCTCTAGTTAACTGTCCTGCTCTAGGAACAGCTGTCCTAACAGCTGGGCCGCTTCAAATGATATTCTAGCTCCGCACCCAACCGAGGAGGGGGAAGTAAAATGGGAAGGGGGAGCAAACCCCTGGGAGTGCTTTTGTTTATTTCCCATCCACAGCTGTATGTTTCAAATGAGGACAAAAATCCAGAGGAGATTGGACCAATATTTATTGTACCCATAGATGTGCAGCCATAGATAGATTTTATTAACAGCTGCCTCATTGAAACCGCTGTTGACTTTGGATTGGATTGTCTCCGATTACATTGGCTCACACTTATTGCAAAGTCTTTTACGTCTCCATTCTTTGCAAATAAGGGATGTTATCTTATGCATTTGCATAGTACATTCCCTTACCATGCGCAATATCAGCCAGAAGGAGATATAAAGTGAGCGTCAGAAGAACGCCTCTTCCCTGTGAACTCCTTATCTACACACAGGCGGTTCTGAAGGAATTGCACCCCAGGGAGGTGAACTACTGCTGAGCAGTTTAGCAATTTTAACTTGTTCACGTTGAAGCCATCTGTGCTTGTCCTGGAGTCGCAGAGCATTGTTCTCCTCCAGATGTGTTATAAGTCACAAATCTGTCTTTCTAAATATATATTTCTTCGGTTGATTTGGAAACACCCAGTGCCGATATCCGTTAAATGTTCCCAATTTAGAAGCTCGTGTAGTTCGCCTCCAAACCCAGAATAATATCAGCGTACTTTTCTCACTTTTTTCATTGTGTTCTCACATCGGCAGCTGGGCTCTGATTATTCCGAACACCGTCATGAGGAACAGTCAGTAAACGTCAGTCATTTATAAACCATAAATCGCAGTGGACTGGGCTATGGAACCCTGTCAAATTGTGTATTTCACAATGGCAGAATTGCTGCCATCCATTCCATGAATGTGAACAAATCTCATCCAGACACTGCAGAAAATGTTCACATGCAAATTGACTTATGGTGTCGATTTTAAGTCCACAGAACATTAAAGGGAGTCTGTCACCTCCATATAGCCATACATGGCTCCAGGGGCGTTGCTAGGGTCTCAAAAGATCCGGGGCACAAGCCCCAATAAATATGCCCCCCCCCCCCCCCGCACTATGCTGTACTTGCTATACAGCGGCACTTACCTGTTACATCCAGGGCCTCCAGGTGACGTCTCCTCTCTGTCATCATCTTCTCGGTCTGGACAACTTCTCTCAGCCGCCTCGTCTCTGCAGAGTGTGACACACAGACATCTTAGCTTCCTCACTTTCTATCATTATCCCCCAACTGGAGTCCCCACAGTGTTATCCTGCTGCTTTCTATGCCAAAACCTCAACCCCCCCCCCCATACCCCCAAATACTATCCTAAAGAAACATTACTGCCCCCCATAGTAATAGTGCTCCTCATAGTCCCACCAATAGTAATTCCCTTCTAGAATGCCCTTATTAGTAACACTGCCCCAACCGTGATAATGCTCCTCAACAATGCCCTCCCATATTAATAATACCCTCACAGAGTCCCTAGTAGAAATAAGGCCCCCTATTGTTCCCCCAGTGGCAATAAAGCTCCCTACAGACCCCACAGTAGTAATAAGGCCCCCATAGTGCGCTTAGTAGAAATAAGGCAGATCTACAAGACCCTCCTATAGAGCCCCCAGTAGTAATAAGAACGCCTATAATGTCCCCTGGATTTGCAGTGCCCCCTGCAGTTATAATCCTCCCTCCACCATACAGTCCCATGTAAATAACATCACCTCCTCCCTAGCCGCCTCCAACGCACAATCCCATGTAAACATCACCCCCTAAGGCTACTTTCACACTTGCGTTCATGTACTTGTACAGGACGGATCCGCACCGATATAATACAAACGAATGCATCCGTTCAGGACCAATTTGTTTGTATTCGATTTTAATTTCTAAGTCCCAATACGGATCCGTCCTGACTTACATTGAAAGTCAATGGGGGGCGGATCCGTTTACAATTGCACCATTTTGTGTCAATGCAAAGGGATCCGTCCCCATTGACTTACATTGTCAGGACGGATGCGTTTGGCTCCGCAAGGCCATGCGGACACAAAAAACGCTGCTTGCAGCATTTTGAGGTCCGCCTCCAAAATGGAACGGGGGACCGCACGGAGCCGAACGAATGCATTCTGAATGGATCCGCATCCATTCAGAATGCATTGGGGTTAAACTGATGCATTTGGGGCTGCTTGTGAGAGACCTGAAACGGATCTCACAAGCGGATCACCAAACGCAAGTGTGAACGGACCCTAAACATTAAGTCCCATGTACATAAACATCATTCCCCCCCACCATCCACTTTCAACATACAGTCCCATGTAAATAACATCCCTCCCTCCCCCAGCCACCTCAAGCTAGGGTTGCCACCCGTCCGGGATTCACCCGGACAGTCCGGGTTTGTAATCCTGTGCCCGGGTACAAGCCTTTCTTAGACCCGGGCACAGGATTATTCATTCAAACTGCAGTGTGGTCCGACCGAGACTCCGATCGCATATTTAAGCTGTCACTCCGGGTGATCAGCTGAGCGCAGCGCTCCCGAGCCTCCCCTCCTCCCTCCTCCAGTCTATACATTACAGTGATGCCAGGCAGCGCTGTGTTCACTCACTGTTCAGTCTCCTCCTCTGCCTCCCAGTCCCTCCCTCCCTCTCTCTGATAAGGAAGTGATGACATCAGAGAGAGAGGCAGAGGGAGCTCCGTGGGAGAAATCATTCTTCTTCTCCTCTCCAGTCCAGCTCCAGCAGCCTGCCCATGTAGTGGCCAGCCCAGTGCCCACTGTGCCCTGCCTGCAGACAACCTGACCAAGACAGTCCTAACTCCTGAGTCCTGACACCTGTCCTAGTCTGTCACTCACTTCTAAAAAGGTATACATATAAAACATTTGAATTGTGTAATTGTATGTAACAGTGTCGGCTTCTGTCACCCCACTAAACTCTTTTTTTTTGGCTTCTTATAATCCCTATACTGCGATATATGAATACATAATGTTATTAGTCATTTTGGTTCAGTAGATAATGAATAAAACAGACTTTTATAATATGTAAATTACCTCTCTAGCAGCAGGTAGGGCGGCTACTTGCTGGTATCCGCCGCATCCTCCTTTCATAATGACGCCCCCTCCTCATGTTGATTGACAGGGCCAGCGAACGCGATCGTTCTCTGGCTGGCCCTGTCTGCTATCAAGATCTCGCGCCTGCGCCGTAACGGTCTTCAGTCGGCGCAGGTGCACTGAGAGGAGGACACTCGCTCGGCCTCTCCATCCTCAGTGCGCCTGCGCCGGGTGTAGATGTGACGTCATCGGTGTAGGCGCACTGAGGAAGGAGCGGCCGAGCGAGTGTCCTCCTCTCAGTGCGCCTGCGCCGACTGAATACTGTTACGGAGCAGGCGCGAGATCTTGATAGCAGACAGGGCCAGCCAGAGAACGATCGCGTTCGCTGGCCCTGTCAATCAACATGAGGAGGGGGAGTCATTATGAAAGGAGGATGCGGCTGCTACCAGCAAGTAACCACCCTACTTGCTGGTAGACAGGTAATTTACATATTATAAAAGTCAGTTTTATTCATTATCTACTAAACCAAAATGACTAATAACATTATGTATTCATATATTGCAGTATAGGGATTATAAGAAGCCAAAAAAAAAAAAAAAAAAAAAGAGTTTAGTGGGGTGACAGAAGCCCTTCAAACAGGTTTCTGAATCTGTCAATCATCAGAACAAACGTTATGTAGCTGACTGATATAGCGATGTGCTAATACTACATAACAGCACTACATAACAGTGTGTTTTATAACTCCCTGCCGCTGCCGCCGTTCTCTTAAAATAAAGACTTATAATATGCTAATGAGCCTCTAGGTGCTATGAGGGCGTTCCTGCAGCACCTAGAGGCTCCGTCTATTCACCCTTTGGCAGTGGCACGCCCATGTCCAGTTGATTGACGTCCGAGTTCTCCTCTTCGTCCCGTAAATCCCGCGCCTGCGGCGAATACTAAAAGGGACAGCGCAGGCGTGGGATCAGGGGCGTAACGATTGCGGTGCGACAGCGACCAGGGGTGGAGACGGGACATGGTTGGAGGCGGGACATGGGCGTGGCTGGAGGCGGGGCCTGGAAGGGGGCCCTCCCTCCCTTCTGTTCGGGTTTGGCTTGAAGAAAAGGTGGCAACCCTACCTCAAGCACACAGTTCCATGTCAATAACATCCCTCCCTTCAGCCCTAAAATACATCCCAGTTAAATAACTACAACTCCCAGCATTTCTCTGCCTCTCCCTTCACTTACCTCGCCTGTACAGACATCACTATTAGGCTCCTTCTCCTCTTGACTCCGGTCCAATCCTGAACTGGGAAGAGGCGAAAGACCTTTGGTGACATCACAGGCCATGTGATCAGCAAAACAGGCTGTGATAGGATGACCTGGATGGTGACATCATCCAGGTCATCCTATCACAGCCTGTTTTGCTGATCACATGACCTGTGATGTCACCAAAGGTCCTTCGCCTGTTCCCAGTATAAGATTCAATTGTATTTGCCGTTCTGTGTACGGCAATACAGTTGCATCTAGCAGGCAGGCAGGACATTCGGGGCATGGGACAAAACATCCGGGGCCCAGGCCCCGAATGTTTTAACCTAGCGACGCCCCTGCATGGCTCTGTAGCACACCTATACAGGATTGTAACGGTACCTTTGTTCTTTTCTTTAGACTTGCACCAGCAGGAAAAACAAAGTTTAATTCATATGCAAATGAGCGCTCGCAAGTGCCCAGGGGCGGCGTTCAGTGTGTAGGTGCCCAGGCTGCTCTGCCTTCTTTTCACTTTACTCCTCCCACAGCCTCTTCCTTTGCCCGCCCTCCAAGTCTCTTGCCTCATCGATAGGTCCGGACTTGGAGGGCGGGCAAAGGCAGAGACTGGGGAGGAGTAAAGTGAAAAGAAGGCAGAGCAGCCTGGGCACCTACACACTGAACGCCGCCCCTGGGCACTTGCGAGCGCTCATTTGCATATGAATTAAACTTCGTTTTTCCTGCTGGTGCAAGTCTAAAGAAAAGAACAAAGGTACCGTTACAATCCTGTATAGGTGCTACAGAGCCATGTAAGCACTGTATATGGCCATATGGAGGTGACAGACTCCCTTTAGGCTAGGTCTACACAACCACATTTGTCGCGCGACAAAAAGTTGCGCGACAGATAGGGTGCAACAGTTGTCGCGCGACATTTTGTTGCACTAATGTCGCAACAATTTTTATAATGGCAGTCTATGGTGTCGCACTGCAACATGCGACATGTTGCGACTGCGACGCGACAGTCGCAGAAAAATCCATCTTGAATGGATTTTCTGAGACTGTCGCGTCGCAGTCGCAGCATGTCGCATGTTGCAGTGCGACACCATAGACTGCCATTATAAAAATTGTCACGCGACATTGGTGCAACAAAGTGTTGTGCGACAAATGTCGTTGTGTAGACCTAGCCTTAAGGGTCCATTCACACGTCCGTTTTTTCTTTCCTGATCTGTTCCATTTTTTGCGGAACAGATCAGGACCAGATCTGGACCCATTCATTTTCAATGGGTCCTGGAAAAAATCGGACAGCACAATGTGTGCTGTCCGTTTCCGTTGTTCCGTTCCGCATGTCCGTTTAAATATAAAACATGTCCTATTATGTTCCTGAAAAATCGGATCCTGGTACAATGCAAAGTCAATGGTTCCGCAAAAAACGGAAGACATTCGGATGTCATTCCGTATGTCTTCCGTTTTTTGGGGAATCCGTTCCTGGAAACACATAGCAAATAATTTTTTTTATTTTTTTTTTCAAAGAAATCCAAACAACTTTATTTGATTATTGAAATGTATACATGTTTCCGTTTTTTGCGGATCCGCAAAAAACGGATGACATACGGATGACATACGGAAACATTTTCAGGAACAACGGATCCGCAAAAAACGGACCGTTTTTCAGGATGAAAAAAAACAGGACGTGTGAATGGACCCTAATTCTCTCTGTGGATTTTCACTCATTGCAATGCGAAGGGCCGAGTCTCCTAAAGCCTGGTATAAATGGGCTATGTCAGGCTTGAGTAGAATGGTACAGGCTATTAGCAGAGGGGAGAGGAGCGAGCACAGGGCAGAAGGTCACAAAGCACATTGCTCCACTGCCTATCTATGTCAGGCTTTAGGAGAGCAGCTCTGGTACAGGTAGGACCAGTGAAGATCCTGCCATACATAGCAGTGTACTGAAGTACGAATTCTAAGGTGCAATAAGCATCTGAACTTCAGGTGCCTATTTCTACGAAAAGTAAAAAAGAATGATAATAAATAATTAAAGGGGTTCTCTGGACTTTACTATTGATGAACTATCCTCAGGATAGGTCATCAATATACGATCGGCGGGGGACCGACACTCAGCACCCCCACAGTTTAGCTGTATGAAGAGAAGGCGTGCGCCGTGTGCAATGCCATCTCCCGTCTGTCTTCCAGCTCGCTGCTGCTATGTCTATGGTAAAGAAGAGAGAAGGGAGACGGCATGGGCACACTGCGCACACCTTCCCTTCATACAGCTGATCAGCAGGGGTGCCGAGTGTCGGACATTGTGCCGATCGGATATTGATGACCTATCCTGAGGATAGGTCATCAATATTAAAAGCCCAGAGAACCCCTTTAAAAAATATTACAAATATGCTTTTTATAACATGTAATTTAGGTTTAATAAAGTGAAAGTAAAAATTTAGGTACACTTTAAACAGTGAAATGGATGAGAAAATGTGAAATAGTGCACCATATTATTTACATGGAGAAGTGGGGTTTATTAAAGGGTTTGTCCAGGTTTTTTGATCGTGATGGCCTATCCTCAGTATAGGCCGTCAATATCAGACTGGTGGGGGTTTGAAACTCTGGCCCCTACCAACCAGCTTTTAGATTGTAGCTCTGTCCATTCTGCAGTGGATGGAGCAGGGAACTGTGGTTCTGCTCCCATTCACTTCACCAGCTCCATCTGCTACAGAATGGACAGAACTATGTGCTGTTCCAGGTAACAGCTGATCTGTGAGGTGCGGGGTGTCCGAGTCCCACCAATCTGATATTGATGGATAACCCTGAGGTATAGGCCATCAATCTCAAAATCCCGGACAATCACTTTAATGGAACTGGGGATGAATTATTGGGAGATAAAAATTCCTGGAAACAAGAGAAATGCACGCTGTGTGCACAGACCTGGTACAGCAGCACACAGAGTACTTAAGGAAGATCACTGCTGGGTGAACAGGGATTTATGCTTCTAGGTTATGATAAACATATATCAGAATTATGAATCATCCAGAATACCTCACTGAATCATGCACATTTAAAATATGTAGACAGAACCCCCCTGACCAAAACCAGCACAGCACAGAACTGTCTTCTTTACACATACTGACATTAACACCATCTGGAGAGATAAAGATAGGAAAAAAAACGGAGTCAGAGGAAAGATACATGCACATCGAAAAATTAATTCATATTATTCATCATGAAGTACAAAAACAATGTAAAAAATGTTCAGTAATGACAGTAGGTTATGTAAGGGGTCACTAGGAAAAATGTATAAAATAGTTATATCTTTCACAATTATTTATTCTATGATTTAGGCTTCATTCACACATTGCAGATTTAGGCCACATGCACACGACAGTATGTATTTTGCAGTCCACAAAAAAACGATCTGCAAAAAATACGGATGACGTCCGTGTGCATTCCGTATTTTGCTGAAAGGAACAGCTCGCCCCTAATAGAACAGTCCTATCCTTGTCCATAGTACGGACAATAACAGGACATGTTCTATTTTTTTTGCGGAATGCAAATACGGAAACGGAATGCACAAGGAGTAACTTCAATTTTTTTGAGGACCCATTGAAGTAACGGACGGACACGAAAAGAAAATACGTTCGTTTGCATGAGGCCTTAGTCAGTAATTTGCATTATTGTTTATAAACAACAGCCCAATCTGGTCAAATTACAGAGAATTAAAGAGGTTTTCTGAGACTTTTATACTGATGAGCTATCCTCTGGTCATTAGTATCTGATTGGTGGGAGTCCGACACTCTGGACCCCCATCCATCAACTGTTTGCGAAGGCATTGATGCTCGCAGCAGCGCCTCAACCTTTTTTTTAGCTCGTCTAGCGTCGTACATTATATAGCTATGCTTGGTATTGTGCTCCGCCCCATTCACTTCTATGGGTCTGAGCTGCGCCTAGGTCACGTGACCGATGAACGTCATCACTGGCCTACGGAAAGCTGAGAGAAGGCCATGAAGCTACAGCGATCGCTAGTGCCTTCTCAACAAGTGATCAGTGTAACTTTAAGCTACTGGATCCAAAATTGAGCCAAGGTCCCCATGATTCCCCTTTTTCATTTGTCTTTCAATTTCATATAGGGGCAATTAGGTTTCCACTCTCTATAGTTACCAAAGAAACCCAGAGCTAAATCAGGCCAGACTCTGAGAGGCATGGGGGTAGGGAGTTGTCTCATGATGATTTAAACCAGACATGAGATATGGAGGGGAGAAGAAAGATGGCAAGAAAGCTGATAAGAAGACACAAGTCCACAGTTATAAATCAGTTTATAAATCGGTTTCTGGCACATTTTGACATAAACTGTCCACCAAAAAGACACAGCGGGACAGATTTACTACTTATCTAATGTGTCATGAGAAAATGACTTGCTGTTTAAGTCATGTTTTTATGTTTAACAAAAATGCAACAAAATAACTAAGTATGCCACATTTTTCAGTTTTTATCCTGTACTTACCAAAAGTTTAAAACATGGGCATGGTTTACCTGAGAGTATGAGGCTTAAAAAGTTTAGACAGCTTTAGGCCTTATGCGTACGACTGTATTTTGGTCTGCATCCGATTAGCATTTATCCGCAGATCAGATGCAGACCTATTCATCGTGTGCTGTCCGAATCCGTATGTCCATTCTGCAGCTCCACAAAAAAATGGAACATGTCCTATTGTCCATATTGCAGACAAAAATAGGCATTTATAGAATAGTGCAGACCGCGCAGAACGGGAAAGTTCGGGGGGCATGCAGCCGGTATCCATGTTTTGCTGTTATGCAATTTACACTTTTTGGTTAATTTTTTAGGCTTTTTAGGCTTTTTTAGCATTGCCAAAAATTGCATAAACTTCAACGCAAATCTACACCTGCTGCTTAGATTTCCTTTTCTGAGTTTAGGACAGTCCAAAACGTGGCACATTTTGTAAAACACATGAGAATTTTGATGCAGTTCACTCATGAACCATCAGTCTTAGGGTCCATTCACACGTCTGCAATTTCGTTCTGCATTTCCGTTCCTGAAAAAAATAGAACATGTCCTATTCTTGTCCGCAATTGCGGACAAGATTAGCATTTTTTATTAAGTGCCGGCGATGTGCGGTCCGCAATATGCGGAAGGCACATTGCCGATGTCCGTATTTTCTGAAAAACACACACGGACGTGTGAATGGACCCTTAATAAACAATTTCCATCCTACATTTTTACCCCTGCAAAAACTGCTATAAAGTACATAAATGTGTCATGATGAACGTGCTGTGATACATCAGCCAATATGTCTTAACCACTTCAGCCCCGCTAGCTAAAACCCCTTTCATGACCAGGCCACTTTTTACACTTCTGCACTACACTACTTTCACCGTTTATCGCTCGGTCATGCAACTTACCACCCAAATGAATTTTACCTCCTTTTCTTCTCACTAATAGAGCTTTCATTTGGTGGTATTTCATTGCTGCTCACTACTTCTTTTTGTTATTAATCGAAATTTAATGATTTTTTGCAAAAAAATGACATTTTTCACTTTCAGCTGTAAAATTTTGCAAAAAAAACGACATCCATATATAAATTTTTCGCAAAATTTATTGTTCTACATGTCTTTGATAAAAAAAAAAATGTTTGGGCAAAAAAAAATGGTTTGGGTAAAAGTTATAGCGTTTACAAACTATGGTACAAAAATGTGAATTTCCGCTTTTTGAAGCAGCTCTGACTTTCTGAGCACCTGTCATGTTTCCTGAGGTTCTACAATGCCCAGACAGTAGAAAACCCCCACAAATGACCCCATTTCGGAAAGTAGACACCCTAAGGTATTCGCTGATGGGCATAGTGAGTTCATAGAACTTTTTATTTTTTGTCACAAGCTAGCGGAAAATGATGATTTTATTTGAATTTTTTTTTTTCTTACAAAGTCTCATATTCCACTAACTTGCGACAAAAAATAAAAAATTCTAGGAACTCGCCATGCCCCTCACGGAATACCTTGGGGTGTCTTCTTTCCAAAATGGGGTCACTTGTGGGGTAGTTATACTGCCCTGGCAATTTAGGGGCCCAAATGTGTGAGAAGTACTTTGCAATCAAAATGTGTAAAAAATGGCCTGCGAAATCCGAAAGGTGCACTTTGGAATATGTGCCCCTTTGCCCACCTTGGCTGCAAAAAAGTGTCACACATCTGGTATCGCCGTACTCAGGAGAAGTTGGGGAATGTGTTTTGGGGTGTCATTTTACATATACCCATGCTGGGTGAGAGAAATATCTTGGCAAAAGACAACTTTTCCAATTTTTTTATACAAAGTTGGCATTTGACCAAGATATTTTTCTCACCCAGCATGGGTATATGTAAAATGACACCCCAAAACACATTCCCCAACTTCTCCTGAGTACGTCGATACCAGATGTGTGACACTTTTTTGCAGCCAATGTGGGCAAAGGGGCACATATTCCAAAGTGCACCTTTCGGATTTCGCAGGCCATTTTTTACACATTTTGATTGCAAAGTTCTTCTCACACATTTGGGCCCCTAAATTGCCAGGGCAGTATAACTACGCCACAAGTGACCCCATTTTGGAAAGAAGACACCCCAAGGTATTCCGTGAGGGGCATGGCGAGTTCCTAGAATTTTTTATTTTTTGTCGCAAGTTAGTGGAATATGAGACTTTGTAAGGAAAAAAGAAAAAAAAAGAAAAATCATCATTTTCCGCTAACTTGTGACAAAAAATAAAAAATTCTAGGAACTCGCCGTGCCCCTCACGGAATACCTTGGGGTGTCTTCTTTCCAAAATGGGGTCAATTGTGGCGTAGTTATACTGCCCTGGCAATTTAGGGGCCCAAATGTGTGAGAAG
Organism: Bufo gargarizans; assembly: GCF_014858855.1. NCBI lineage: Eukaryota > Metazoa > Chordata > Amphibia > Anura > Bufonidae > Bufo > Bufo gargarizans. The sequence continues at coordinate 1,042,754 of NW_025334188.1, read as the reverse complement.
TACCTTGCAATCAAAATCTGTAAAAAATGGCCTGCGAAATCCGAAAGAGAGAAATATCTTGGCAAAAGATAACTTTTCCCATTTTTTTATACAAAGTTGGCATTTGACCAAGATATTTTTCTCACCCAGCATGGGTATATGTAAAATGACACCCCAAAACACATTGCCCAACTTCTCCTGAGTACGGCGATACCAGATGTGTGACACTTTTTTGCAGCCTAGATGCGCAAAGGTGCCCAAATTCCTTTTAGGAGGGCATTTTTAGACATTTGGATTCCAGACTTCTCACACTTTCGGGCCCCTAAAATGCCAGGGCAGTATAAATACCCCACATGTGACCCCACTTTGGAAAGAAGACACCCCAAGGTATTCAATGAGGGGCATGGCGAGTTCATAGACATTTTTTTTTTTTGCATAAGTTAGCGGAAATTGATTTTTTTTAGTTTTTTTTCTCACAAAGTCTCACTTTCCGCTAACTTAGGACAAAAATTTCAATCTTTCATGGACTCAATATGCCCCTCACGGAATACCTTGGGGTGTCTTCTTTCCGAAATGGGGTCACATGTGGGGTATTTATACTGCCCTGGCTTTTTAGGGGCCCTAAAGCGTGAGAAGAAGTCTGGAATATAAATGTCTAAAAATGTTTACGCATTTGGATTCCATGAGGGGTATGGTGAGTTCATGTGAGATTTTATTTTTTGACACAAGTTAGTGGAATATGAGACTTTGTAAGAAAAAACAAACAAAAAAATATATATATTTCCGCTAACTTGGGCCAAAAAAATGTCTGAATGGAGCCTTACAGGGGGGGGTGATCAATGACAGGGGGGGTGATCAATGACAGGGGGGTGATCACCAATATAGACTCCCTGATCACCCCCCTGTCATTGATCACCCCCCTGGTAAGGCTCCATTCAGACCTCCGTATGATTTTTACGGATCCATGGATACATGGATCGGATCCGGGGGTGATCAGGGAGTGTATATGGGTGATCACCCCCCTGTCATTGATCACCCCCCTGTAAGGCTCCATTCAGACGTCCGTATGATTTTTACGGATCCATGGATACATGGATCGGATCCGCAAAACACATGCGGACGTCTGAATGGATCCTTACAGGGGGGTGATCAATGACAGGGGGTGATCAGGGTGATCACTCCCCTGTCATTGATCAACCCCCCTGTAAGGCTCCATTCAGACGTCCGTATGATTTTTACAGATCCATGTATCCATGGATCGGATCCGCAAAACACATGCGGACGTCTGAATGGAGCCTTACAGGGGGGTGATCAATGACAGGGGGTGATCAGGGTGATCACCCCCCTGTCATTGATCACCCCCCCCGTAAGGCTCCATTCAGACGTCCGTATGATTTTTACGGATCCATGGATACATGGATCGGATCTGCAAAACACATGCGGACGTCTGAATGGAGCCTTACAGGGGGGTGATCAATGACAGGGAGTGATCAGGGTGATCACCCCCCTGTCATTGATCACCCCCCCTGTAAGGCTCCATTCAGACGTCCATATGATTTTTACGGATCCATGGATACATGGATCGGATCCGCAAAACACATGCGGACGTCTGAATGGAGCCTTATAGGGGGGTGATCAATGACAGGGGGGTGATCAATGACAGGGGGTGATCAGGGAGTGTATATGGGTGATCACCCGCCTGTCATTGATCACCCCCCTGTAAGGCTCCATTCAGACGTCCGCATGTGTTTTGCGGATCCGATCCATGTATCCATGGATCCGTAAAAATCATACGGACGTCTGAATGGAGCCTTACAGGGGGGGTGATCAATGACAGGGGGGTGATCACCCTGATCACCCCCTGTCATTGATCACCCCCCTGTAAGGCTCCATTCAGACGTCCGCATGTGTTTTGCGGATCCGATCCATGGATCCATGGATCCGTAAAAATCATACGGACGTCTGAATGGAGCCTTACAGGGGGGTGATCAATGACAGGGGGTGATCAGGGAGTGTATATGGGTGATCACCCCCCTGTCATTGATCACCCCCCTGTAAGGCTCCATTCAGACGTCCGTATGATTTTTACGGATCCATGGATACATGGATCGGATCCGCAAAACACATGCGGACATCTGAATGGAGCCTTACAGGGGGGTGATCAATGACAGGGGGGTGATCAATGACAGGGGGTGATCAGGGAGTGTATATGGGTGATCACCCGCCTGTCATTGATCACCCCCCTGTAAGGCTCCATTCAGACGTCCGTATGATTTTTACGGATCCATGGATACATGGATCGGATCCGCAAAACACATGCGGACATCTGAATGGAGCCTTACAGGGGGGTGATCAATGACAGGGGGGTGATCAATGACAGGGGGTGATCAGGGAGTGTATATGGGTGATCACCCGCCTGTCATTGATCACCCCCCTGTAAGGCTCCATTCAGACGTCCGCATGTGTTTTGCGGATCCGATCCATGTATCCATGGATCCGTAAAAATCATACGGACGTCTGAACGGAGCCTGACAGGGGGGTGATCAATGACAGGGGGTGATCAGGGAGTTTATATGGGGTGATCATGGGTGATCATGGGTTCATAAGGGGTTAATAAGTGACGGGGGGGGGGGTGTAGTGTAGTGTGGTGTTTGGTGCGACTTTACTGACCTACCTGAGTCCTCTGGTGGTCGATCCAAACAAAAGGGACCACCAGAGGACCAGGTAGCAGGTATATTAGACGCTGTTATCAAAACAGCGTCTAATATACCTGTTAGGGGTTAAAAAAATCAGATCTCCAACCTGCCAGCGAGCGATCGCCGCTGGCAGGCTGGAGATCCACTCGCTTACCTTCCGTTCCTGTGAGCGCACGTGCCTGTGTGCGCGCGTTCACAGGAAATCCCGGCCCTCGCGAGATGACGCATATATGCGTGACTCTGCGCAGGGCTGCCGCCTCCGGACCGCACATCTGCGTTAGGCGGTCCGGAGGCGGTTAAGGTCCCTTCAGACGGGACAATTCATCAGGCGATTGTCGAGAAGGAATAGTTCATTCCCGACAAGTGCCAGCTCGTCAGTGAAGGATACCGCAGTATTTACATGCAGCAAACTCCTCCACAGTATAGGGAAGATCGATCACTAATGCCATCACTCTTCCCCATACAGACTCATTGTTTGCTGGCAGCAGAGTGTGATTAGACAGAATGATCTGCTGCTTGCAAAGGATGATTTAGGTGCCTACACAAACGTTTCAATTACCAGACGAACAAGTGTTTCGCTCGTTCATCAGGTAACCCGTTGCACCTTTACACTGCCAGATAAATGCTAATGAGCATTCCTATTCACACTCATTAGCGATTATCTGACGGATTCTCAGCCCTTTAGGGACGTGTCCCACATGTGTATAGTAAGCAACATCTTCAGAGCACATGTAATGCTTGACCTCAAGGCTTCAAAGCTGCCACAGAGTTTCCAGTGCCTTGCCAAGATCAATTTAAAGAAAGGCAGCATGGATCCCAGCTTTAGTCTATTTTTGATGTGTGGCTAAATATATCAGCATTCACAGCCCCATTCACATTTCAAATAATGAGACTTTCCTATTTATATCCACAGCCCCTGTTTGTGTGCTTCCACCTGAAGACTGTAAAGCTTGTTTTAATTACCTCCCACATTACCTCTCCATGTCACACTAAAGTCAATGAGCTTCTCGCTCTTCAATTCTCTGACATCATAAGAAAAGAGGTCCTCTACTGTATGACATTGTGCACAAGGATCCCCGGCGACCATTTGCTGGTTATCGGTAGGCGTTAAATGGTTTTTCTCATGCATACATAAAGCATTGGATCACTTCTCAGCCACCTTCTAGTTGCTGTAGCCGCAGGCTACATCGCATGGTGTTAAATTGGTCAATTAGAGGAGCAGGACACCTTCGAATAGCACTGAATAATAATCGATGTTAGTCGTTTTGCAAAACAAAATTAACCATTTGACTGTGATTCTGTCCCTTATATGCAAACATTTTGTCGCCTGAGCCAGTCTTCATGGGATCACCATTTATTCATTTGGAACTAATGACATTGCTGAGGCGTAAGGCCACAATTATCTCCACTTCCCTCTGAAATAATAGGCTTCCTTCTCATGAATATCTGTTCAACCCAATAAGAGGAAGTGTGTGAGTATTCAGTTGGTATATAAGTGTGGTTATCTATAAAAGATCAGAGACTTTGCCTTTGGGATTTTCTGTCAATGCCCTCTTGGCCCAAGATCTTTTTAAGTAAGTCTAAAAGGACAAATTACTCATATGTGTCACAGTGTAGGGGGAGGGGGGAATACCAGAATGACAACAGAATGAAAATGACCAGGAACCAGGTCTCAAGGCTAGGGAAAGGGAAATGGTGACCACCTACGGAAACCCTAAACCTAGCCCTGACTCCTGTCAGTATGAATAGACCCTGAAGGTGGGAATATTCATACGCTGGAAACCTAGGCCCTAGTAACCCTGAAAATTCCTAGGATTAGTGATAGGGTCTGAGACTATTGGTTCCTTCCCAGATGAACTAACAAGCATCTCCCTGAGGCCTAGTAAATAACGAGCAAATGGGAACAACAAAATAATGAGAGAAGTACACTTATCTTCAATAGAAAATGGATGGGCAGGAACTCAGATTAGGACAACACACCAGCTCTTCCAACTCCAGGCAGAGACTTTCAACTGCATGGTATGAAGTGTGAGTCGAGACTAAATAGAGGAGCAGTAACGACCACAAGCTACACCTGAAAAAAGAGGTGAGGTCATTACCAACAACAACACTGCAACAAGTGAAAACAGATAGGCTGTCAGATGACCTAACGTGCAGCCAGTCTTTCAGATCTTCTAACCTCTGTCACTAGAGGGACCATGACAATATGGATTTGAGGTCAAGAGATTGTTATAAGAGATGAAGTTATCATTTAAATATTTTTATTGGTGCTTATACACAGAGGCATAACATTTAGATGTGACCGTTACTAGACCCAAAGATGAAGGGATGCCTGAAACGCATCAGTCAGTGTGTTGCCTGCTTTCCACTTCGCTGGCTTGCGCAGTCAAAGTGCTTCAGTGCAATGCCCTGCGAGCTAGCAATTAGCGGCAGGCAGCAGGACTGATTGTGTGTGTGTCTCTTATGTGTCTGTTGACGATAACTAGCCACGTACCATTCAGTGAAGGCTATCAGGAGTGCTACCTACAATTAGCTCTCTTTTCTATTCTGCACCATCTGTCTTTACCCTCCAGGAGCCCTCCAGAGATGCCTGAGTCAGTAGCAGCAGTGCAGGCATGGTATCCCTTTTGTTCCTTCCTGCAGACCATGCTGCGCCTTCTTAGTCCTCAGTAGTAAAATGTGTACTGCTGGGAGACTGGACAATGATGCGCAGGGAGCCCATACAGAGTCAGGAGCAAACAATGTGGGGCATCAGACCAGGAGCCAGTGGCACTGTGTGGCACAACAGTAAATATGGATAATAAAGTTGGGATGGAGCAGCCAGCGACTAAATGAAAGAGGAGACAACCCCCCCCCCCACCCCCCAACATTAATGCTGCTGGTGTTTCAGAAAATAATTTTCACAGTAGGCAACATAGAGGAATGTGCATTGGAACCAGAGATAGGGACATCTCCCACAGAATCTGTCATGCCGTCCATCTCTTTTAAGTATGAATGTAACATTTATTCTGCTTCTTGCTGGTAAGGCTCGTTATGTAATTGTTTAATGCCTGCATGGCTTATGTCATTGATGGGTGCTTCTCTGCTAATGAGATTTCCTTTCTGTCCTATTGAAAGCAAATCTTTAATGAAAGCATAAGTAGAATTAAAGTTGAAGATGGTCTAGGTCGAGTACATCTATTAATTATTATATATTTTTATTTTATTTCTAAGCATTATTTAAAATGACTATTACAGTCTTTATGAAGTTTGAATGCAATGTGAGGTAACGCGTTTGACTTCTAAAAATATTTTAAGCAGATTTTATAGAATAAAAATTTCTGAATGTTAGAATTGAAAATTACTTGAGATAAAAGACCGGGCCCCAGCTTGACTGTGCAGTAAATGAGAATTCCATTCAGAACTGAAAATTCAATTTACAATGGAAGTGCAAACTATTAGTGTTCCAGGTAATCTAGTAAGTTTCCACTGATCTGCAGAAAAAGGGGGCTGCCAGCAGAGTGCTGTTAATGTACCATATGCTTCCTCTGTGTAGAAGGCTGCCAAGGTGGGAGAAAATGAAAAATATTACAAAGCTGTATTAGGATAATTCACCATATGCTTGGATTATAAAATAAAGTACCAAGGATGTATATAGAAGGGGTGCAGAAGTTGATGTCTTACCCTGGAGGCTTAGGGCCCAGTAAGGAGACCAGTACTACTGTATATATGATGTGTGATAATTAAGAGGACCCTGTTACAGGTATAGCATTTGGACCACGGACATTTATCTTATGTATTACAAGCAGTTTTACCTGTTTCAACGCCTGTTCTCAAAATTGACCCACAGAAGCCATGATCCTAGTTCTGGCCTATGAGTTTAAAAGGAACCTGACATGTTGAACATGTAGTCTGCTTGAAGCATGTTATAGAGCAGGAGAAGCTGAGCAAATGTATATACAGCCCAGTGGTTGAAATGACATTAGTATGCATGCTTGTACAGGAAAGGCTGTCAGTCATTGAGTGGGACCACCCACTGGACTCCTAAACCCAGAATAAGTTACACTGAATCTTTTTACACCATATATCAATCTGCTCAGCTCATCCTATTCTAATACATTGGATTGAATTTGTATGGTGACAGGTTCCCTTTAAGCTTATACATGGCCATTCGCTGTTGTGGTTGATCATGTCTTATTTCAGAAATATGTTATTACTGAAAGAAAAGTGAAATGTGAACATATGCATGCTTGTTGTATGGTGGAGGGTGGCCCTCAGGATAATTTGTGATCCCATTGTACCCCAACTTGATACTGACAATATGCTTAATTAATGGATTATGCTTCTATATACAGTCATGTGAAAAAATTAGGACACCCTTTGAAAGCATGTGGTTTTTTGTAACATTTTTAATAAAAGGTTATTTCATCTCCGTTTCAACAATACAGAGAGATTAAAGTAATCCAACTAAACAAAGAAAACTGAAGAAAAGTCTTTTCAAGATCTTCTGTAAATGTCATTCTACAAAAATGCCTATTCTAACTGAGGAAAAAGATAGGACACCCTCACATGTATTCCCTCTTAAATTGGCTCAGATCTCACACAGGTATATCACACCAGGTGCACATAATTAGTAGATCGTTACTCTGCATGTTGAATGAGGCTTGCCCTATTTAAACCTCAGACATTTAGTTTGGTGTGCTCCTGACTGTTGAAGTGAGAGTGAGCACCATGGTGAGAGCAAAAGAGCTGTCAGAGGACTTCAGAAAAAAGATTGTAGCAGCCTATGAGTCTGGGAAGGGATTTAAAAAGATCTCAAAAGATTTTGAAATCAGCCATTCCACTGTCCGGAAGATAGTCTACAAGTGGAGGGCTTTCAAAACAACTGCCAACATGCCCAGGACTGGTCGCCCCAGCAAGTTCACCCCAAGAGCAGACCGCAAGATGCTAAAAGAGGTCTCCAAAAACCCTAAAGTGTCATCTCGAGAACTACAGCAGGCTCTGGCTACTGTTGATGTACAAGTACATGCCTCTACAATCAGAAAGAGACTGTACAAGTTTAACTTGCATGGGAGGTGTGCAAGGAGGAAACCTTTGCTTTCCAAGAGAAACATCGAGGCCAGACTGACATTTGCCAGAGATAAAGTTGACAAAGACCAGGACTTCTGGAATAATGTTCTTTGGACAGATGAGTCCAAAATTGAATTATTTGGACACAACAGCAGAGGACATGTTTGGCGTAAACCAAACACAGCATTCCAAGAAAAGAACCTCATACCAACTGTGAAGCATGGAGGTGGAAGTGTCATGGTTTGGGGCTGCTTTGCTGCAGCAGGACCTGGTCAGCTCACCATCATAGAATCCACGATGAATTCTACTGTGTATCAGAAGGTGCTTGAAGAACATGTGAGACCATCAGTTAGAAAATTAAAGCTGAAGCGAAACTGGACCATGCAACATGACAATGACCCAAAACATACTAGTAAATCAACCAAAGATTGGCTGAAAAAGAAGAAATGGAGAGTCCTGGAATGGCCAAGTCAAAGTCCAGATTTGAATCCCATTGAGATGCTGTGGGGTGACTTGAAAAGGGCTGTACGTGCAAGAAACCCCTCAAACATCTCACAGCTGAAAAAGTTCTGCATTGAGGAGTGGGGTAAAATTTCCTCAGACCGATGTCGAAGACTGGTAGATGGCTACAAGAACCGTCTCACTGCAGTTATTTCAGCCAAAGGAGGTAACACTCGCTATTAGGGGCAAGGGTGTCCTATCTTTTTCCTCAGTTAGAATAGGCATTTTTGTAGAATGACATTTACAGAAGATCTTGAAAAGACTTTTCTTCAGTTTTCTTTGTTTAGTTGGATTACTTTAATCTCTCTGTATTGTTGAAACGGAGATGAAATAACCTTTTATTAAAAATGTTACAAAAAACCACATGCTTTCAAAGGGTGTCCTAATTTTTTCACATGACTGTAATAAACCCTCAGCATCCATGCAGCTTGAGTTATAGCTGCCTTACAGAGCACTCTTCTGTCACCCAACTGTATTCAATAAGGCTAGCCTTACTGAAACACTCCTATTCATTGTCCTTCAGGAGAAGTACTGAATCCAGGAGCCTTGGAGACACGGAGATGGTAGTTATCACATAGCATGGATGATATCATGGATCCTGAAAGATCTACAGTGGTGTTTGAAAGTTTGTGAACATTTGAGTAAAAACTACATCAGATTTTCACAAAATTCCTAAAAGTAGATAAAGATGTCTGTGAGTGGTAAAAGTATGTGAACTTTTGCTTTCAGTATCTTGTGCAGCAGTAACTGCAACTAAACGTTTCCAATAATTGATAATAATTGCTGATTAGTCCTGCACATCAGCTTTGAGGAATTGTAGCCCATAAAGTTTTCACTGCCTGACCCTGTCAATCAAAGTGCAGAGGGCTTGGCAGTTACAGAGAGAGCAGAGCCTCTAGGAGTAACGGCAACGCCCCCATTGCTCCTAGAAGCTCATTTGCATATATAAAAACATTATTTTTCTCAGCAATGCAGGTACATATGAACATGGGAACAACACAGATGCTTTAAGCTGCCAAGCTCACATGCAACAGGTCAAAAAAATGTAATCGGTAGAACAACTTTTGTGCATAGGGTCATTGTCTTTTTGCATAACCCGTATTCTCTTAAGATTCAGAAAAGCCTTTATTTGTTTAGAAGTTAACTTGGGTTCCTTTGTGACCTCTAACATAATTACACTTCTAGCCCTTGGCCTGATCTTTGTTGGTCACCCACTCCTTGGAAGGGTAATAATGGTCTTGATTGTCCTCAATTTGTGCACAATCTGCCTGTCCATTGGTGGAATCCAAACTCTTTAGAGATGGTTTTGTAACCTTTTCCAGCCTTTTCCAACAACTCTTCTTCTGAGATCTTCAGAAATCCCCTTTGTTTGTGCCATTATACCCTTCCAGAAGATCAGACTGTTCTTTAAATAAAATAGGTCCTCTACCCATACCTGATTGTCATCTCCTTGAGTGAAAACACCTAATTGCATCTTCAAATTATCTGCTAATCCTTATGGTTCACATACTTTTGACACTCACTGATATGTGATATTGGAACATTTTACTCATTTATTTGATATGATTGCCTTTGATCTCCTTATCTAGGACTTGTTTGAAAATTTGATGTAGTTTTAGGTCAAACATTTGCATAAATATAGAAAATTCCGAAGGGTTCGCAAACTTTCAAGCACCACGGTATTTGTAATATTTTGTATACAATGATAAACCTGCTGACATGACTATAAGAACACCATAGACACCAAGAATATCATAAAACTCTCACCAAAAGTGAATTATTCATGTAATATGCTTTGTGGACTATTTGGCCTGGACTGAGTAGGATTGTAGGTCTTCTATGTAAAAAAGTCAAAATATAGAGTAAGCTCTCATGATTCCTCTGCCCCTCTTCTTCCTACATTACAATATTGTGCATGGTCCCATCTGTCTTGTATTATATCCTAAAAGATCCTGTGCATGCAGAAATAGTGCATGGGGTGGCAATGCCTGTTCCGATACAAGACCTGTCAGTCACATGATAGTCCTGCTGCCTGAAGTCCTAACCGTAAATCCTGTTAATTAGCCCATATGAAGGTGCCACTAGTCACCCAATAAACAAGCTAGTTCATTAGATGAAAGCATCCTTGCTACAGCCCCTAAAATATGTGAAAACATCAATTCAGAGCATGATGGGATGAGTTGTAGTTTTCAAACAGTTGAAGAGCCACAAGTTGGAGGTCACTGAATTAGATAGTCTAGATTGGAGCCTACTAAAGTCATGATGTAGAAGTCAGATCAGTGCTAAAATGTTAATAACTTTGCATAATACTTATTAGGACTCACAAGTTATTAGTTATTAGGACCCACAAAATCTATTCAATAAAGAATATCTGTGATTGCCACCTTATTTTAATTTAATTCAATAGGATTGTACCTTATATGCAGCTCCTCCCGGATCTTAACCATACCAGATGTAAAGGTAGCAGCTGCACACAAACCTTAGTGTCTGTGGGGGTCCCAAAGGCCATTCTGCCATATGAGGGGATTGCAGTATTTTAATTTGCACAAAATAGGTAATGGGATCTATTACATAGTTTGCATTGGGGCACAGGAGCTTCAATTTTCACCCCTGGTCTCCTCAATTTTCTGCAAATCCACAAAACCTTGGCTAAAGTAACTAGAATAATTAGTATGCTAATTATCAATTATATTCCCTACACATAGAGAAACAGGGCCATATGTGGAGCTGAGTTTTCAGCAGTGTGGCTTAATAGCTTCCAGGTATGTGTCTTCTAGGCACACGGAACAATTTGGAGGGTTGCTATTTGTAGAGTAAAATGAACACGGGGCCAGATCACTTTTTAACGTGCCATGAATACGGAGGGAATGTCCCATATTTGCAATTTAATCAGCCCTCTAGATGCACTGTACGGTCTATAAGTTCTCGAGAACAAGTTAGCAATCACCTCGTCTCCATTACTGGTGGAATCACAACCCACTGTTTAATTGTGGTTGTGTGAGAAACACATTTTTCATGTGGCATTTATGAAGTATAATTATCACATTGATTAAAAGTCAGTGATTCTCTCTGCATCATTTCATTTCCTTTTGGGTGGACTTGTGGCTTCATAAGTCCAGCCTTCCCTGGCAGCAATGTCCCTGACAGATTCTCCTCTGCCCCAGGAGACTGCTGATGTGTTGTGGATGGGTCCAGCCAAGAATTTTTCAGAGGCGACTTCCTGTTAATCCCCAGTTATCTAAACACTGAACTGAGGCAGCGTGGGGAGATGTTAAGCGTATGTCGACTTAATGGCAGCCAAAAGGGAAAACTGCTTTCTCCTTCTGCTCCTTTGGCTGTTTTTTCTCTGCTCCTTTTTGCTATTTGAACCCACAATCTCCTTTGTTGTGTATTTTTATATATTTCCCCTCTGCCCAGTCTTCAATATTGAATGTCCTTTACTACTGGCCTCTTTTATTTATTTATTGGCCGATGAATATGCTTGTTATTTCTTGTCATATACATATACAAATAGGCTCACATTTATAATATTATGTCACCATGAATACGGTATAATAGTCACTATTCTGTAAGTAGTCATGAATAAGGGAAATGTGTGCCACCCATTTGGTATCATACCCATCTCCCTGCTCTTTTATATTGCAACAATAGTATATAAAAACATGGCTTTTTTTTTTTTTTTTTACAAAGGTTTTACATTTTGTAAAATTTTGTGTATACATTTTTTTTCTGGTGTTTTAGAATTTGAGAAATACACAGCTAACACCAGATTGCAAATGTGCTATGCAATGTAGGCACTTAAATATTTTACTGCAAACCTTAAAGTAACATCTTTCTGTAACGTAGATAAAGCTACAGAAAAAACTATGAAAAAGTTACAAAATTGCATTAAAACTCAGTAATCCATATTTGTTTTAATATTTAATGTGCCAAATCAAATCTACATCTACTATGATTTTTTGGGCCATTAACTCTCTCTCTTAGTTTATTAAATTTGTCTTAAAGGGTTTTCCAGTTTGCATTAACATTAGAGTTGAGCGAACACCTGGATGTTCGGGTTCGAGAAGTTCGGCCGAACATCCCGGAAATGTTCGGGTTCGGGATCCGAACCCGATCCGAACTTCGTCCCGAACCCGAACCCCATTGAAGTCAATGGGGACCCGAACTTTTCGGCACTAAAAAGGCTGTAAAACAGCCCAGGAAAGAGCTAGAGGGCTGCAAAAGGCAGCAACATGTAGGTAAATCCCCTGCAAACAAATGTGGATAGGGAAATGAATTAAAATAAAAATTAAATAAATAAAAATTAACCAAAATCAATTGGAGAGAGGTTCCATAGCAGAGAATCTGGCTTCCCGTCACCCACCACTGGAACAGTCCATTCTCAGATATTTAGGCCCCGGCACCCAGGCAGAGGAGAGAGGTCCCGTAACAGAGAATCTGTCTTCATGTCAGCAGAGAATTAGTCTGCATGTCATAGCAGAGAATGAGGCTTCACGTCAGCCACCACTGCAACAGTCCATTGGCATATATTTAGGCCCAGCACACACACAGGCAGAGGAGAGAGGTCCCGTAACAGAGAATCTGGCTTCATGTCAGCAGAGAATCAGTCTGCATGTCATAGCAGAGAATGAGGCTTCACGTCAGCCACCACTGCAACAGTCCATTGGCATATATTTAGGCCCAGCACACACACAGGCAGAGGAGAGAGGTCCCGTAACAGAGAATCTGGCTTCATGTCAGCAGAGAATCAGTCTGCATGTCATAGCAGAGAATGAGGCTTCACGTCAGCCACCACTGCAACAGTCCATTGGCATATATTTAGGCCCAGCACCCAGGCAGAGGAGGGAGGTCCCGTAACAGAGAATCTGTCTTCATGTCAGCAGAGAATTAGTCTGCATGTCATAGCAGAGAATGAGGCTTCACGTCAGCCACCACTGCAACAGTCCATTGGCATATATTTAGGCCCAGCACACACACAGGCAGAGGAGAGAGGTCCCGTAACAGAGAATCTGGCTTCATGTCAGCAGAGAATCAGTCTGCATGTCATAGCAGAGAATGAGGCTTCACGTCAGCCACCACTGCAACAGTCCATTGGCATATATTTAGGCCCAGCACACACACAGGCAGAGGAGAGAGGTCCCGTAACAGAGAATCTGGCTTCATGTCAGCAGAGAATCAGTCTGCATGTCATAGCAGAGAATGAGGCTTCACGTCAGCCACCACTGCAACAGTCCATTGGCATATATTTAGGCCCAGCACACACAGGCAGAGGAGGGAGGTCCCGTAACAGAGAATCTGTCTTCATGTCAGCAGAGAATTAGTCTGCATGTCATAGCAGAGAATGAGGCTTCACGTCAGCCACCACTGCAACAGTCCATTGGCATATATTTAGGCCCAGCACCCAGGCAGAGGAGGGAGGTCCCGTAACAGAGAATCTGTCTTCATGTCAGCAGAGAATTAGTCTGCATGTCATAGCAGAGAATGAGGCTTCACGTCAGCCACCACTGGCAACAGTCCATTCTCAGATATTTAGGCCCCGGCACCCAGGCAGAGGAGAGAGGTCCCGTAACAGAGAATCTGTCTTCATGTCAGCAGAGAATTAGTCTGCATGTCATAGCAGAGAATGAGGCTTCACGTCAGCCACCACTGCAACAGTCCATTGGCATATATTTAGGCCCAGCACCCAGGCAGAGGAGAGAGGTCCCGTAACAGAGAATCTGTCTTCATGTCAGCAGAGAATCAGTCTGCATATCATAGCAGAGAATGAGGCTTCACGTCAGCCACCACTGTAACAGTCCATTTTCATATATTTAGGCCCAGCACCCAGGCAGAGGAGAGAGGTCCCGTAACAGACAATCTGGCTTCATGTCAGCAGAGAATCAGTCTTCATATCATAGCAGAGAATCAGGCTTCACGTCACCCACCACTGTAAGAGTCAATTTTCATAAATTTAGGCCCAGAACCCAGGCAGAGGAGAAAGGTCCCGTAACAGACAATCTGGCTTCATGTCAGCAGAGAATCAGTCTTCATATCATAGCAGAGAATCAGGCTTCACGTCACCCACCACTGTAAGAGTCAATTTTCATAAATTTAGGCCCAGAACCCAGGCAGAGGAGAAAGGTCCCGTAACAGACAATCTGGCTTCATGTCAGCAGAGAATCAGTCTTCATATCATAGCAGAGAATCAGGCTTCACGTCACCCACCACTGTAAGAGTCAATTTTCATAAATTTAGGCCCAGAACCCAGGCAGAGGAGAAAGGTCCCGTAACAGACAATCTGGCTTCATGTCAGCAGAGAATCAGTCTTCATATCATAGCAGAGAATCAGGCTTCACGTCACCCACCACTGTAAGAGTCAATTTTCATAAATTTAGGCCCAGAACCCAGGCAGAGGAGAAAGGTCCCGTAACAGACAATCTGGCTTCATGTCAGCAGAGAATCAGTCTTCATATCATAGCAGAGAATCAGGCTTCACGTCACCCACCACTGTAAGAGTCAATTTTCATAAATTTAGGCCCAGAACCCAGGCAGAGGAGAAAGGTCCCGTAACAGACAATCTGGCTTCATGTCAGCAGAGAATCAGTCTTCATATCATAGCAGAGAATCAGGCTTCACGTCACCCACCACTGTAAGAGTCAATTTTCATAAATTTAGGCCCAGAACCCAGGCAGAGGAGAAAGGTCCCGTAACAGACAATCTGGCTTCATGTCAGCAGAGAATCAGTCTTCATATCATAGCAGAGAATCAGGCTTCACGTCACCCACCACTGTAAGAGTCAATTTTCATAAATTTAGGCCCAGAACCCAGGTAGAGGAGAAAGGTCCCGTAACAGACAATCTGGCTTCATGACAGCAGAGAATCAGTCTGCATGTCATAGCAGAGAATCAGGCTTCACGTCAGCCACCACTGCAACAGTCCATTGTCATAAATTTAGGCCCAGCACCCAGGCAGAGGAGAGAGGTCCCGTAACAGACAATCTGGCTTCATGTCAGCAGAGAATTAGTCTGCATGTCATAGCAGAGAATCAGGCTTCATGTCAGCCACCACTGCAACAGTCCATTGGCATATATTTAGGCCTAGCACACAGGCAGAGGAGAGGTTCATTCAACTTTGGGTAGCATCGCAATATAATGGTAAAATGAAAATAAAAATAGGATTGAATGAGGAAGTGCCCTGGAGTCCAATAATATATGGTTATGGGGAGGTAGTTAATGTCTAATCTGGACAAGGGACGGACAGGTCCTGTGGGATCCATGCCTGGTTCATTTTTATGAACGTCAGCTTGTCCACATTGGCTGTAGACAGGCGGCTGCGTTTGTCTGTAATGACGCCCCCTGCCGTGCTGAATACACGTTCAGACAAAACGCTGGCTGCCGGGCAGGCCAGCACCTCCAAGGCATAAAAGGCTAGCTCTGGCCACGTGGACAATTTAGAGACCCAGAAGTTGAATGGGGCCGAACCATCAGTCAGTACGTGGAGGGGTGTGCACACGTACTGTTCCACCATGTTAGTAAAATGTTGCCTCCTGCTAACACGTTGCGTATCAGGTGGTGGTGCAGTTAGCTGTGGCGTGTTGACAAAAGTTTTCCACATCTCTGCCATGCTAACCCTGCCCTCAGAGGAGCTGGCCGTGACACAGCTGCCTTGGCGACCTCTTGCTCCTCCTCTGCCTTGGCCTTGGGCTTCCACTTGTTCCCCTGTGACATTTGGGAATGCTCTCAGTAGCGCGTCTACCAACGTGCGCTTGTACTCGCGCATCTTCCTATCACGCTCCAGTGCAGGAAGTAAGGTGGGCACATTGTCTTTGTAGCGTGGATCCAGCAGGGTGGCAACCCAGTAGTCCGCACAGGTTAAAATGTGGGCAACTCTGCTGTCGTTGCGCAGGCACTGCAGCATGTAGTCGCTCATGTGTGCCAGGCTGCCCAGGGGTAAGGACAAGCTGTCCTCTGTGGGAGGCGTATCGTCATCGTCCTGCCTTTCCCCCCAGCCACGCACCAGTGATGGACCCGAGCTGCGTTGGGTGCCACCCCGCTGTGACCATGCTTCATCCTCATCCTCCTCCACCTCCTCCTCATCCTCGTCCTCCTCGTCCTCCAGTAGTGGGCCCTGGCTGGCCACATTTGTACCTGGCCTCTGCTGTTGCAAAAAACCTCCCTCTGAGTCACTTCGAAGAGACTGGCCTGAAAGTGCTAAAAATGACCCCTCTTCCTCATCCTCCTCCTCCTCCTCCTGGGCCACCTCCTGTTCCATCATCGCCCTAAGTGTTTTCTCAAGGAGACATAGAAGTGGTATTGTAACGCTGATAACGGTGTCATCGCCACTGGCCATGTTGGTGGAGTACTCGAAACAGCGCAACAGGGCACACAGGTCTCGCATGGAGGCCCAGTCATTGGTGGTGAAGTGGTGCTGTTCTGTAGTGCGACTGACCCGTGCGTGCTGCAGCTGAAACTCCACTATGGCCTGCTGCTGCTCGCACAGTCTGTCCAGCATGTGCAAGGTGGAGTTCCACCTGGTGGGCACGTCGCATATGAGGCGGTGAGCGGGAAGGCCGAAGTTACGCTGTAGCGCAGACAGGCGAGCAGCAGCAGGATGTGAACGCCGGAAGCGCGAACAGACGGCCCGCACTTTATGCAGCAGCTCTGACATGTCGGGGTAGTTGTGAATGAACTTCTGCACCACCAAATTCAGCACATGCGCCAAGCAAGGGATGTGCGTCAAATTGGCTAGTCCCAGAGCTGCAACGAGATTTCGCCCATTATCACACACCACCAGGCCGGGCTTGAGGCTCACCGGCAGCAACCACTCGTCGGTCTGTTGTTCTATACCCCGCCACAACTCCTGTGCGGTGTGGGGCCTGTCCCCCAAACATATGAGTTTCAGAATGGCCTGCTGACGTTTACCCCGGGCTGTGCTGAAGTTGGTGGTGAAGGTGTGTGGCTGACTGGATGAGCAGGTGGAAGAAGAGGAGGAGGAAGCCGAGAAGGAGGAGGTGGCAACAGGAGGCAAAGAATGTTGCCCTGCGATCCTTGGCGGCGGAAGGACGTGCGCCAAACAGCTCTCCGCCTGGGGCCCAGCTGCCACTACATTTACCCAGTGTGCAGTTAGGGAGATATAGCGTCCCTGGCCGTGCTTACTGGTCCACGTATCTGTGGTTAGGTGGACCTTGCTACAGATGGCGTTGCGCAGTGCACACTTGATTTTATCGGATACTTGGTTGTGCAGGGAAGGCACGGCTCTCTTGGAGAAGTAGTGCCGGCTGGGAACAACATACTGTGGGACAGCAAGCGACATGAGCTGTTTGAAGCTGTCTGTGTCCACCAGCCTAAATGACAGCATTTCATAGGCCAGTAGTTTAGAAATGCTGGCATTCAGGGCCAGGGATCGAGGGTGGCTAGGTGGGAATTTACGCTTTCTATCAAATGTTTGTGAGATGGAGAGCTGAACGCTGGCGTGTGACATGGTTGAGACGCTTGGTGACGGAGGTGGTGGTGGTGGTGTTGGTGGTACATCCCCTGTTTGCTGGGCGGCAGGTGCCAACGTTCCTCCAGAGGCGGAGGAAGAGGCCGAGGCGGCAGCAGCAGAATAGGCCGAGGCGGCAGCAGCAGAAGAGGTAGCAGGGGGAGCCTGAGTGACTTCCTTGGTTTTAAGGTGTTTACTCCACTGCAGTTCATGCTTTGCATGCAGGTGCCTGGTCATGCAGGTTGTGCTCAGGTTCAGAACGTTAATGCCTCGCTTCAGGCTCTGATGGCACAGCGTGCAAACCACTCGGGTCTTGTCGTCAGCACATTGTTTGAAGAAGTGCCATGCCAGGGAACTCCTTGAAGCTGCCTTTGGGGTGCTCGGTCCCAGATGGCGGCGGTCAGTAGCAGGCGGAGTCTCTTGGCGGCGGGTGTTCTGCTTTTGCCCACTGCTCCCTCTTTTGCTACGCTGTTGGCTCGGTCTCACCACTGCCTCTTCCTCCGAACTGTGAAAGTCAGTGGCACGACCTTCATTCCATGTGGGGTCTAGGACCTCATCGTCCCCTGCATCGTCTTCCACCCAGTCTTGATCCCTGACCTCCTGTTCAGTCTGCACACTGCAGAAAGACGCAGCAGTTGGCACCTGTGTTTCGTCATCATCAGAGACATGCTGAGGTGGTATTCCCATGTCCTCATCATCAGGAAACATAAGTGGTTGTGCGTCAGTGCATTCTATGTCTTTCACCGCTGGGGAAGGGCTAGGTGGATGCCCTTGGGAAACCCTGCCAGCGGAGTCTTCAAACAGCATAAGAGACTGCTGCATAACTTGAGGCTGAGACAGTTTCCCTGGTATGCATGGGGGTGATGTGACAGACTGATGGGGTTGGTTTTCAGGCGCCATCTGTGCGCTTTCTGCAGAAGACTGGGTGGGAGATAATGTGAACGTGCTGGATCCACTGTCGGCCACCCAATTGACTAATGCCTGTACCTGCTCAGGCCTTACCATCCTTAGAACGGCATTGGGCCCCACCATATATCGCTGTAAATTCTGGCGGCTACTGGGACCTGAGGTAGTTGGTACACTAGGACGTGTGGATGTGGCAGAACGGCCACGTCCTCTCCCAGCACCAGAGGGTCCACTAACACCACCACGACCATGTCCACGTCCGCGTCCCTTACTAGATGTTTTTCTCATTGTTATGGTTCACCACAACAACAAATATATTATTTGGCCCAATGTATTGTATTCAAATTCAGCGGGATATAAATTTGAGGCCTAGTATTTAGGCGCTGGGTGACCGGTATGGATTTAGTGACAGAATTAGACTTGGAAATGCACAGAAGCGTGTGTGTGTGAAGTTATTCTGAATGACCCAATGTGCACCTTGAATATTATATACCCTTTTAGGGATAGATTTCAAATAGCTCTGATATAGCAGAAACCACTAAATTATGAAATTGCTAAATTGGGAATTGTACTTCAACCCAGAACAAAAAATGTGCTTTGACGGACACTAAATATCTTGCCCAGCAACAACAGTACAACGGTGGGTAACGAGAGATTTAGAGGGAATTAAATTTGAGGCCTAGTATTTAGGCGCTGGGTCACCGGTATGGATTTAGTGACAGAATTAGACTTGGAAATACACAGTAGCGGGTGTGTGTGAAGTTATTCTGAATGACCCTATGTGCACCTTCAATATTATATACCCTTTTAGGGATAGATTTCAAATAGCTCTGATATAGCAGAAACCACTAAATTATGAAATTGCTAAATTGGGAATTGTACTTCAACCCAGAACAAAAAATGTGCTTTGACGGACACTAAATATCTTGCCCAGCAACAACAGTACAGCGGTGGGTAACGAGAGATTTAGAGGGAATTAAATTTGAGGCCTAGTATTTAGGCGCTGGGTCACCGGTATGGATTTAGTGACAGAATTAGACTTGGAAATGCACAGAAGCGGTGTGTGTGAAGTTATTCTGAATGACCCTATGTGCACCTTCAATATTATATACCCTTTTTGGGATAGATTTCAAATAGCTCTGATATAGCAGGAACCACTAAATTATGAAATTGCTAAATTGGGAATTGTACTTCAACCCAGAACAAAAAATGTGCTTTGACGGGACACTAAATATCTTGCCCAGCAACAACAGTACAACGGGGTAACGAGAGATTTAGAGGGATTTAAATTTGAGGCCTAGTATTTAGGCGCTGGGTGACAGGTATGGATTTAGTGACAGAATTAGACTTGGAAATACACAGTAGCGGGTGTGTGTGAAGTTATTCTGAATGACCCTATGTGCACCTTCAATATTATATACCCTTTTAGGGATAGATTTCAAATAGCTCTGATATAGCAGAAACCACTAAATTATGAAATTGCTAAATTGGGAATTGTACTTCAACCCAGAACAAAAAATGTGCTTTGACGGACACTAAATATCTTGCCCAGCAACAACAGTACAGCGGTGGGTAACGAGAGATTTAGAGGGAATTAAATTTGAGGCCTAGTATTTAGGCGCTGGGTCACCGGTATGGATTTAGTGACAGAATTAGACTTGGAAATACACAGTAGCGGGTGTGTGTGAAGTTATTCTGAATGACCCTATGTGCACCTTCAATATTATATACCCTTTTTGGGATAGATTTCAAATAGCTCTGATATAGCAGGAACCACTAAATTATGAAATTGCTAAATTGGGAATTGTACTTCAACCCAGAACAAAAAATGTGCTTTGACGGGCACTAAATAACTTTCCCAGCTACAACAGGACAACGGTAACGAGAGATTTAGAGGGATTTAAATTTGAGGCCTAGTATTTAGGCGCTGGGTGACAGGTATGGGTTTAGTGACAGAATTAGACTTGGAAATACACAGTAGCGGGTGTGTGTGAAGTTATTCTGAATGACCCTATGTGCACCTTCAATATTATATACCCTTTTAGGGATAGATTTCAAATAGCTCTGATATAGCAGAAACCACTAAATTATGAAATTGCTAAATTGGGAATTGTACTTCAACCCAGAACAAAAAATGTGCTTTGACGGACACTAAATATCTTGCCCAGCAACAACAGTACAGCGGTGGGTAACGAGAGATTTAGAGGGAATTAAATTTGAGGCCTAGTATTTAGGCGCTGGGTCACCGGTATGGATTTAGTGACAGAATTAGACTTGGAAATACACAGTAGCGGGTGTGTGTGAAGTTATTCTGAATGACCCTATGTGCACCTTCAATATTATATACCCTTTTTGGGATAGATTTCAAATAGCTCTGATATAGCAGGAACCACTAAATTATGAAATTGCTAAATTGGGAATTGTACTTCAACCCAGAACAAAAAATGTGCTTTGACGGACACTAAATAACTTTCCCAGCTACAACAGGACAACGGTAACGAGAGATTTAGAGGGATTTAAATTTGAGGCCTAGTATTTAGGCGCTGGGTGACAGGTATGGGTTTAGTGACAGAATTAGACTTGGAAATACACAGTAGCGGGTGTGTGTGAAGTTATTCTGAATGACCCTATGTGCACCTTCAATATTATATACCCTTTTAGGGATAGATTTCAAATAGCTCTGATATAGCAGAAACCACTAAATTATGAAATTGCTAAATTGGGAATTGTACTTCAACCCAGAACAAAAAATGTGCTTTGACGGACACTAAATATCTTGCCCAGCAACAACAGTACAGCGGTGGGTAACGAGAGATTTAGAGGGAATTAAATTTGAGGCCTAGTATTTAGGCGCTGGGTCACCGGTATGGATTTAGTGACAGAATTAGACTTGGAAATACACAGTAGCGGGTGTGTGTGAAGTTATTCTGAATGACCCTATGTGCACCTTCAATATTATATACCCTTTTTGGGATAGATTTCAAATAGCTCTGATATAGCAGGAACCACTAAATTATGAAATTGCTAAATTGGGAATTGTACTTCAACCCAGAACAAAAAATGTGCTTTGACGGGCACTAAATAACTTTCCCAGCTACAACAGGACAACGGTAACGAGAGATTTAGAGGGATTTAAATTTGAGGCCTAGTATTTAGGCGCTGGGTGACAGGTATGGGTTTAGTGACAGAATTAGACTTGGAAATACACAGTAGCGGGTGTGTGTGAAGTTATTCTGAATGACCCTATGTGCACCTTCAATATTATATACCCTTTTTGGGATAGATTTCAAATAGCTCTGATATAGCAGAAACCACTAAATTATGAAATTGCTAAATTGGGAATTGTACTTCAACCCAGAACAAAAAATGTGCTTTGACGGACACTAAATATCTTGCCCAGCAACAACAGTACAGCGGTGGGTAACGAGAGATTTAGAGGGAATTAAATTTGAGGCCTAGTATTTAGGCGCTGGGTCACCGGTATGGATTTAGTGACAGAATTAGACTTGGAAATACACAGTAGCGGGTGTGTGTGAAGTTACTCTGAATGACCCTATGTGCACCTTCAATATTATATACCCTTTTTGGGATAGATTTCAAAGAGCTCTGATATAGCAGGAACCACTAAATTATGAAATTGCTAAATTGGGAATTGTATTTCAACCCAGAACAAGAAATGTGCTTGAACGGACACTAAATAACTCGCCCAGCTACAGCACTAGGGACAGATTTAGCTGGATATAAATTTGAGGCCTAGTATTTAGGCGCTGGGTGACCGGTATGGATTTAGTGACAGAATTAGACTGGGATATGGCCAAAAAATGAACAGACTATTGCTGGTTAAATGCACTTGGTGTCACAGCTTCACCCTGATGTAGGCTTTAGCCAAAAAACAACCACACCATTGAGGGTTAAATGCACTTGGTCGCAGCTTGTGCTGGCGCACCACAAGACACAAAATGGCCGCCGATCACCCCAGAAAAATGAGACTGACAAACGGTCTGTGCAGCCTAAAAACAGTGAGCAATTGAGGATCAGCAGCTCAATGATCCACAGCTGCAGATCGATCAGTTAATCAAGTCCTTTGGAGGAGTTAATCTGCCTAATCTCGCCCTACTGTCGCAGCCGCAACCTCTCCCTACGCTAATCAGAGCAGAGTGACGGGCGGCGCTATGTGACTCCAGCTTAAATAGAGGCTGGGTCACATGGTGCTCTGGCCAATCACAGCCATGCCAATAGTAGGCATGGCTGTGATGGCCTCTTGGGGCAAGTAGTATGACGCTTGTTGATTGGCTGCTTTGCAGCCTTTCAAAAAGCGCCAAGAAAGCGTCACAAAAGCGCGAAGAAAGCGACGAACACCGAACCCGAACCCGGACTTTTACGAAAATGTCCGGGTTCGGGTCCGTGTCACGGACACCCCAAAATTCGGTACGAACCCGAACTATACAGTTCGAGTTCGCTCATCCCTAATTAACATCCTTTAAAATAATAATTTTTTAAGGTAGCTGTAATTTTGCAATGTATTTCTTTACCTTTATTGCTCCTATATTTTGTTCTAGGTTGTGGTCACATGATCATGTCCATGCAGCTGTTTCTTATTTTCTGTGTCCTGTTTCCTGTCATTTGGTGTGTCAAAGCATAACCTAAAATCAATTTTTAATTTGGCACAGTTTTGGTGCACATCATGATTTATGACAGTTTCTGGCGCAGCTAACATCCAGCTGGGACAAACTACTCAATAAATGTAGACTAATATGTGAATCCAGCCTTAAATAAGTTGCCCTACATATAACTATAAAGCCACATTCAGATTATTCTGACATCTTGCTACTTTCTAAATATGGCACAATTTTAATCATCAGTTTGCACCACCCTCTTTATTCAAAATAACTGTCTCATTTACCGCAATGCATTTCTATGAATGACCTAGCAATGGAGGTTCCAGAGGCTGTATTTGCAACCAGAAGATAATAGGAGTAGCCCTTTAAGAAGACAATTAAGTTTTGTGATGTCAGATTACAACTCCAAAGTGATATATTCACACTATATGGATATCTCTTACGACAAATGTCACTATTCAGGGGCATAGCTATAGGGGGTGCAGAGGCAGCCAGGAGCCTGAGGGGGCCCAAAGATCCTGTGCTGTATAAGAAGATACCAGTATTATAGAAAGTGCATGCTGGTCAAGTTACATCTCTGACTGGAGGGAAGGGGTTAGGTCAAAAACTTGGCATGGGGGGGGGGGGTGACGTTTCAATTTTTTGCCTCAGGCAGCACAAAAGCTAAGTGTTTCCCTGCCCCTGGCCAAAAGGGCCCATGAGCCTTTAGCTACGCCCCTGTCATTATTGTTATTGTTACCACATGGGTACCATCTGAAGAGGACATTTGGTGAGACGTCCACATATAACTTTGGCACTTTATTATTATTTCCAAGATTCCCCTACCAGGTGTTAGGTCTGCAGTTTATGCCCACCTCCCTCCTGCTGTCCCTTGTGGATGCGGACACTGTGCCATTCACAATGCATTCTGGCGTCCACTCCATGTTGCAGCCTCCATCATCTTGCCTAGTGTGCCCTTAGAAGCAGGGTGAGAGCACAATATGGGGAGGAGAGATTACTGACCTTTCAATCCTCCCAGCAGAAGCCCTCCCCTGTTTGTCGGTGAAGCCGCTGGTGACATAAGTCCACCCGGAATTAGAGGAGCCAGCGGCTTCACAGACAGCAGAGGATCACAGCTGCTGGAAGGATTGAAAGGTCAGTATTCTCTCCTCCCTCCCTGTTAGCGCTCACTCCCTCCTTCAGATGCTCTGCTGCCACCAATGAATAGTGGCATGCACACATTAGTTTCTGCAGTTCGTGCCCCAAGCCTTCCTGTTCCCCCTTATTGGTGCTGATGCTGCACCACTCACCCTACCATGTTGGGTTGGCGTCCTCTATGTGTTGCTGCCTCCATCATTTGCTTAGTGTGACATTAGGTCACGCACCCTCCCTTCCAGCCTTTTGAAGCGCCAGTATTGGTGCTCCCTCAACCTCTTTAGCCAATGGCTGAAGGTCCCTGGGTATTTAATGCACCCTCTCCAGGCAGAAAGTACCTGAGTCAATAAAGCTGTTTGGAAGATCTAGTGCTTCAGTTTTTCTCTTGCGATACCCTTGTGTTATCAAGCCTGTATTATTGTCTGCATTCCTGCCATGTACCGATCCTGCCTGTGTACTCCTGACTTCACAGTTCAGCTTTCAGTTCAAGTCTGTGTTTAAGTTCTCCTAGTCTGTCTGCCATGTCTTTGCTACAGTCTTGGTTCTTGCATGTCTTACTCCTGCACCACCACTACCCCGTTTGCAAGTTTTCCTATTGTCTCCAGTTCAGTGTTGGAAATATCTGCAGTTCCACTATTAGAGACAGTTTTGACTGCCTCTGCGATTGTGGGGCGGTTTCCATGCATCGCTACCTTCCTGCCAAGTTTCCTACAGTTAACTTCTGCCAAATCCACATAGTCAGAATAAGTGACTCTACCTGTGTTTGGTGTGTTTTCCATGCCTAGATGCTCCGGTGTTTGCAACAGAGTCCCTATCCCCAGTGGTTCAGCTGTCAACTATAGTGGGACTATCCCAATCGGCAGCGGTCTAGTTGCTCTCTGCGGCAAAATCCTGTACAGGGGTTAAAGGATGAATACCTGGGGAGCACTGGAAAAAAAAACCACTTTTAGCATTTAACCCAACCAAAAACAGTTTGCTGGCACAGTGGGCCTACCCTCACTGATCCGGAACCACAGGTCCATGAAATCCCTGTAATGCACTATACATGGTTAAAAAAAATTGTGTTTTCTTACTGTATCTAGGGCCAAGAGTAAAAACACATACTGAAATGCTTCATAATGTCTTAGATGCATGTTATCAGCAGGGCGGTAAATGAGAGGATTTTCCAAGAATGAATGTAATTTGTACATCACTGTTGGGTGGTATGGGTGAAAAGTTAAAAAGGACATACAATGAAATATTACCCAGCCTTCCAGTTCTCAACATCCCTACCAGAAACATCTGTTAGTGTTTGAGCTGTTTTAGGAGTCAGGCATGTAGTATAACTTGGATGTGGTTATGTTGATGTTCAATGTTTCTTTTATATGTTTGTCCAATATTGCAGACTGTACTACATTTCTAAAGGAGTCAATGTACTGGTCCAATGTACTGGTCCAAATAGGTATGCAGCCAGGGGGAGGGGTCCAGTCAGACAGTTTTTTGTCCACGATTGCCAATTGTGTTTGGCTGTTTTGAGAACTCTTAGGCCCCTTTCACACGGGCGAGTATTCCGTGCGGGTGCGATGCGTGAGTTGAACGCATTGCACCCGCACTGAATCCGGACCCATTCATTTCTATGGGGCTGTTCACATGAGCGGTGATTTTCACGCATCACTTGTGCGTTGCGTGAAAATCGCAGCATGTTCTATATTCTGCCTTTTTCACGTAACGCAGGCCCCATAGAAATGAATGGGGTTGCGTGAAAATCGCAAGCATCCGCAAGCAAGTGCGGATGAGGTGCGATTTTCACGCATGGGTTCTAGGTGACAGTCTATTCACTGTATTATTTTCCCTTATACTATGCATTCTGTATTCAGAATGCTATTATTTTCCCTTATAACCATGTTATAAGGGAAAATAATACAATCTTCAGAACTTCAATCCCAAGCCCGAACTTCTGTGAAGAGGTTCAGGTTTGGGTACCAAACATGCGCGATTTTTCTCACACGAGTGCAAAACGCATTACAATGTTTTGCACTCGCGCTGAAAAATCGCGCGTGTTCCCACAACGCACCCGCCTCTTATCCGGGCCAAAAATAAGACGCCCGTGTGAAAGAGGCCTTATAGTCTTAATCTCCTAAAATATTCCTCCATGTCAACATCATTACTTCTATTTTTGTTAGCCATTAAAAGGTATCAAACCTGCAATACTCTTATTTTGTCTCTCTTACTGAGAGCACTAAACTTGTATAACTTGGATACATGATCCTCTGACTATACATACTTCTCTGTCTATTTCTATACATTTCTGTATATAGATGTCTATAGAGTGAGGATCACTTTTACAAGCAGCAACTCTTCACATGCCTCTGCTGACTCCTAAGTGGGGGAGTATAGACTTAGATAGCTGACCCGAGGTCAGGAACCTTAAAATAGTTTACATAAGGTTCCCTGGTTGTATATATAACTTCTACATGGCCGAGTTTGTTTTTCTCAGCTGACATTCTCAGCCATGTAGAGTAAAGGCTATCACAAAGCACTTCTCCATTAAGTACCTCAGTTTGTCTTGTTGCTTGGGGATTTTGTAATGGTCTCTTTGAGATTTTTGATCAAGAGGCAAAACTCATTATGTCAGAGTTTTCTAAATTCTTAAGGCACTTTAGACACAATTTTATCTTAAAGGGAATTTATCACTTCATTTTTTACTAGTTAAAAGTTTACTGAAATATACTCTGTATATGTATGATCATGGTTGCACCCATATCGCCCCTGACCTGCTGGCCTGAGCTATGAACACTATGTGCAAGGAGGGGGCCCAACATACTTTAGATTTCTTTCTTTATCTGAGAAGATACAACCCCATTCCCAAAATTTTGGGGATGCTGTGTAAAATGTAAATAAAAACAATACAAAGGTTTTCAAATCTCGTAAACCCATATTGTGTTCCCAATACATCATAGAACACATATCAGATGTTGAAAGTTGGACATTTCACCATTTCATGAAAAAAGTTAACTGATTTAAATCTTGATGGCAACAATACATCTCAAAAACTTTGGGACAGGACCTTGTCTACCATTGTGTAACATCCCCTCTTTCTTTAACAACAATTTATAAACATCTGGGAAATGAGGACACTAAATGCTGAAGTTTTGGGAAAGGAAGCTTGTCCCAATCTTGTGGGTCCTCCTGTGTCCTCTTTGTCAGATTTTTCATTTCATGATGCGCCAAGCCGCCAAATGTTTTGTATTGGTGAAAGGTCTGGACTGCAGGCAGGACAGTTGAGCTCCAGACTCTTCTTCTGAGAAGCCATGCTGTTGTGATGGATGCAGTATGTGGTTTTGCATTGTCTTGCTGAAATATGCAACGTCTTCCCTGAAAGAGACGTTGTCAGGATGGGAGCATAGAGAATCTTGTTCTAAAACCACTATAGTGTTTAGCATTGATAGTGCCTTTCCAGATGTGTAACCTGCCAACACCACAGGCACTAATACAACCCCATACCATGAGAGATGTAGGCTTTTAAACTGTGCGCTGATAACAAGCTGAGTGGTCACTCTCCTCTTGTGTCCACTGCACATGGCTTCCTTAGTTTCCAAAAGAAATGTCAAATTTTGATTTATCCGACCACAGTTTTCCATTTTAACTCAGTCCATTTAAAATGAGCTTTGGCGGCATTTCTAGATCGTGTTGACATATGGCTTGCATGTGTGGATAGCATAGTGAACTGTATTCACGGACAATGATTTCTGGAAGTGTTCCTGAGCCCATCCAGTGATTTGATTTTCAGTACAGAATCATACCTGTATTTTCATGCAGTGTCACCTCAAGGCCCATAGATCACAAGCATCCAATATTGACTGTCGCCTTATCCCTTTTGCACATGGATTTCTCTGGATTCTCTAAATCTTTTGATGATATATACTGTAGATGGTGAGATATTCAAAATCTTTGCAATTTTACATCGAGGAACATTTTTCTGAAATTGTTCCCCAATGTTTAGACGATGTTTTTCGCAGATTGGTGAACCTTTGCCCATCTCTGCTTCTGAGAGACTCTGCCTAACAGACCTTTTTATATGCAGTCATGAGACTAAGTTTCTAATTGCTCCTCCAGCTGTTTTCTTTATTAGTACAACTTACTTTTCCAGTCTTTTGTTGACCCTGTCCCAACCTTTTGAAGATGCGTTGTTGCCATCAAGTTCTAAACAATTTAATTTTTTTCATGAAATGGTGAAATATTTCACTTTCAAAATCTAAAATGTGCTATGTTCTATTGTGAATAAAATATGGGTCCATGAGATTTGGAAATTATTGCATTCTGCTTTTATTTATATTTATTTACATTTTACACACTGTCCCAACTTTTTGGGAATTGGGGTTGTATTTTCTCCTGTACATATTGTTTATACTTGCTAAGTAATGTTCTTTGTATGAAGTAAGAATTGCTCTTAGCACACCCCCCTCTTTGAGTATTGACAGGATATTAAAGTGAAGGCCTCACTGCCAGTTAAAATCTGATAGTGACGGATATCCTTTTTTCTAATCTGCTTTTATTTTTTGATTCCTGATTTTTAAATTCTATTTCATGAACATAATTCTGGCATCTTGCAGCTGGTTTACCCGATAAAGGCATATTCAGATTGACCAAAAAATGGGGAAACATGCCTATTAGCCTCCCGTTAATGCAGGTTGGTCTCTCGCTGCTGTAGATTAGCTTCCACCAGGGCCTTCACAACAGCATCCATTTTGTCATGGGGTACGGGTTGTAGTACTGCTGGTTTGATGTACGACATACTACCATGCCCAAAAATGCAAACCCAAAAAATATATCGGCGTTCACGCCAGCCTTACTGCGCTTGCCCGCATTCTGCACCAAATGTGGGGATTCGCTCTGGTAGTTAGGATTAGCGGGTGCAGAACAGAGGCAAAGTACAAGTTCTTGGTTCAAAACATCAGTGTTATTCACACGTGAAAGCAAAACAAAAACGCAAGTTGTTTGTGATCGTTCACACACATGAAAAGTTCATATACAAAACAGTCACCTTTTCTCCTGGGTGTTACTTCACACCCTGTTGGAAGTTCTGCTTTGTCAAGTCCACAGGCAGGCGTTAGGCGGCAGATCACAGCACACAGACCTCCTGAGCTCCACTGTCAGACGGAGGTAATCCTCCTCACCTGGCAGTGCTGGCTGGTTTTTATGCCTGGCAAAACCCAGCCTGGAACATGGGGAGTAGTCACCACCCAGCACTTTGACTACTCCCAGTAAGAGCCGCCGTCCCGGATAAGCTATTACAGCCATACTAAGTATCAAAGTGTCAAACAGCAACAGCTGCTGACACATAAAAACCGGCTCTTACTCCACCGAGGCCAGGAACCTCGGTGACATGTATCTATCATCCCGATGATTCCTTGTACCTTCTTACAGCATTTAGAGAATTGCTGCAGCCAATTTGACTATAGACACTATAGGAGAGTTTTCTAGATATGCTCTTTCACCTGTGTAGAGGTCAGGAGGGAGTAATTAAGCCTTGACAATTACCTACTGTGAATGGTGGATTCTGTGTTATCAGAGGTGATATATGTCATTCTAATCCTGCCTGTGATGATAAGCAGATGCAGTAAAGTAATCTGTACAAATTAAAAGTGGTGCTTATTATTAGGCTTAGTGTCCAGGGCAAAGACTGCAGGAATTTATGTTTTTTGTTTACATATAGATATTAACATTGAAAATTAAAAATAACCACCATTTTCTGATGACAAATTTCCTTTAAAGGGGTTGTCTCACTGTGGAATCTTCACTATAGATACACTAACTGCTATATGGTACAAAGCTGACGCGGATCCACTGAACAGATCTGGCTTAGGGCTACTCTTAAGGATGTTATCTGGGCAAGCTCTTGGTCTCCACCCTTTAACCCCCTATACAGAGATTTGGATTATACTGCAGTGAACCACCAGGCTGCTGTCTCCTGGAGTAGACTGTTCAGTAGACTTCTGACCCACAGCGGTCAAGAGACACTGGTCTGAAACGAAGGGTCAGGCAAAATCGTAGTCAGGGACTGGTTTAAATCAGGGCAGACAGTGTACATGCAATACGGTAAACAGTCCACGGTCAGGGCAGGCAGTACAGGCACAATATGAGAAACAGGTCAAGTTAGGAAGTGGAAGTGAAGAGACAAATGCATGAACCACCACCATAACAATACATCACACTATTTACTATTAAGTATATGGACATGATCATGTGCACTTTGAGGAAATAGCTCCACATCTTACTGGAATGATCCATTGTATAAATCCGGAAGATTGTCTTCCATCTTGAGCCTTAGTGTTATGCTTCAGACCAATTTTTCATGTCAGAAGATTCAACAGGATATCACAATTCTGCTATTATTCTGTAAAGTGTATATATGCTTACACAGGGAAGGGAGCTACAGTTCCCATGGTTTGGCTGCAGTCTCCAAGGATTAAGAAGGATAAGCCAGAAGATCTACACAATGAGTGACCCCTGGTTACAGTTAATAAAATGTTTATAAGTTATAACCCAAGATATTTAGTATTTTGTGAATCCTGCAGGGCATATGATTTCAGTCTAATTGGGATTCATTAACTAACATAAAAATAGTAGATTTCCAAAATATTCTTTCCCAAGGTGATTTCAAATCTATAGCAGATTCCTTCTTTAGAAGTTGTAATCATTTTACTCATATGTCCCAAGGGAGAAATTCCTACATGTCAACACAAGGATATAAAGCAGAGAAAGGGTTTGCCATGCCCAAGTTGTAACGCTATCACTATTTCAGCATTTTAGAAATATTTGTGAAATACAGTATTTTAGAGAAGATAAAAACTGAGAGTCATTGCTACCCTTTAATGGGTATCTGAAAAGATAATAAATAGCAAGCTTTTCAGAATACTTAGGTCTCTTCATGGTGTTTTTTTTCGTTTTGTGAAATATTTTGTAACTTTTAGATCATCATAAATGCCCCTTTTTTTGTGGTTTTCCCAAATTCCAGCTATTACATTGTGCAGTGGTAATGAGTAGAGTTGTTCACTCAATGAACACACAATTGTCCTATAAGCCTGCAGATCTGTGTTTTTGGAAGCAAATAAAACTTAGACCGGTCGTGACCTCCATCTAGTCCGCTGCAGTTTTTTCCCCCCTAGGCACCATTTCCTGAGCAATAAATACCACTAGTTTCGGCTCTCTTTGGGGTTCTCCCTCCTGATGTCAGTGTAGGTGCCTTTGATGTTTAAGGTTTTGAGGTGCAAGGCACCAGGGTCCCTTGGTGCAGCTGCAGCAGTGCAGGAAACAATGAAGCCAGGATAACATTATTTACAGTTCTCAGCATGCAATGGACTGGCAGATATTATAGAAATGCATTTTACACATTTCTTACAGGTGACACAGCTGTACAGGTAGCTAATAGGCCAAGATATTCCTTTAAAGCAATATCCCTTACGCTGCACTTCTATGGCTCAAATCTTGTAAAATGCATCCGGCATAGGGTGTAGAACCTCTCCTTTATGCAATGTTACCACAGGGTGGACTCGAAACGTCAGACTTTGCACCTTTTTTTAACAGGTTTCTGTACTTATAGTATAAATCCACACTACCCTCTCTGGGATGTGGATATTCTTTTACACAGAGGGCTAATCTGCACCAATATATGTATAGGCACTGGATGAAAACTCCTGAAGAAGTGTGCTGTAGCGCTAATACTTCCTCTTTCGACACTTTGGGGGCACATTTATTAAGACTGGTGTTTTAGATGCCGGTCCTAATAACCCCTATACCTGGCAGTGGATCCGCTGGAGTTATGAAGAGGTGCAGGCCTCTACATAAGACCATTTAGACCATTTTCTTTGTCTAAAACAGGTGTAGAAAGTGGTATAGGAGACTGGCCTACCGGCCCGTCCCCTTCCGCCGCCCACTCCACGCCCACTTTTTTAGACCTTGGTGTCGCAATCTGCACCAGAAATATTCCTAAATTAGGGATATTTCTGTTTCATAAATGATCCCCCCTTATCTCTACAGAGCTTCTACTCTGTACCTCTCTCTCTCTGGCCTGCTTTTCCAGGTAAAGTTCTTTATGGCCTTAGCCTGGCTGGTACCTAGCTTGTGTGTCAGCACTACATTTTACATCCACTCTCTTTGCTGTCCAGGCACCAACTCACACTTAGACTTTAGATTGCTCTAAATTGCTCATTCCCTATGGGGAAGGGAAACACCTCCACCTAGTAGCTGATAGGTGTAACTATGGCCTATCAATACCTTGTGCACAGAAACTACTACTGTTAATTTTAGGTAGGTTTTAGGTAGGTCAGTAGGTAGGTCAGTGGTCAATGAGGAAGGGGTGATAACAAACCCTGAAACGCCCCTAATGGACACTGACATCTGCTGAAGGACCGCATGTACCCGAATCTACCCTGATTGACTATAGACCCAACGCGCATTTCAACAGGACTATAGTAGGAGTGTGATACGTACACTTTCAAACAAAGTCCAGTGCGGAAGGGGGAGCCTGCAAACTCACCAAGTGCCGGCTCTTACATCTACAGAGCGGCACCTGGAAGTCAGAGAGGGGAACGGGACAAGTGCTTTATAGGTCCGAATATAAGCATCTATTGTACCGGCACAGCAGCGAAGATCTTATAGGATACGGCCATCATAATCACAGCTGAACAGTGAGTACAGCGGGACGCCGCACAAACAAATCACTGCAACTGACAGCTGTGTTTTATTATCGTTTCCATTTGGAGGAGACTTCAATTGTGGGGTCCATATACCCCAAAGGGACAGTCCCATTGTTCATTAACTTATTGACTAGAGGGACATCCAGTAAGAGGACTTTTTTTTCCCAAACCATTCAGAGGACATCGCTTTTTAGAGTATTAGATATTTTAACAGCAAGTACTTTTATTAATCCGAATTTTAATGATATATTGTATCAGTGTATAGATAATATGTATAATATATAATTGTTCGTTAATGTTATATACCTTGTATCAATAAATTGTGTGGTTGAATATATTTAGAGTGTACAATATATTATTTTCCCCATTGGCTTGCTAACAGTAAAATAGATGGTGCCATATGCTTGGTATGAATGTATCATGGGGTTGTAAATTCTGCAATCTATAGGAATGTATAGGAATTCTCAGTTATTGGTCCTTCAGGAATATCTATGAGAACATCACTGAATTAATTGGTTGGGAATAAAGAAAATTTCTTATTTAAATTATACAGCTTTGCATCCACTCTCCTGCTGTCACCAAATGCTGCTTTTGCAGACAGAGCCGTGATGATCTAGTGACAGCTGGGCAGCATACAGTTACAGAGCGCTGCACATGGCATCTGAAGCTTTTGTTAGTGCTGCACCTGACATTAATACAGGCCATTATAGCCCTGTGCATGATCAGCTATTATTCTACATGAAGGCTGTAATAACTGTTGTAATGAAATTTTCTTTTACTTGCAGAGTCAAGCTGAGGCACATTATAAAGGGAATCGACATGCTCGAAGAATTAAAGGGATTGAGAATGCCAAAACCCGACAGAAAGAGGGAGGGCAAGACGGAGAAAGAAACACGCCTATGATCAGCCCTGTGCCCAGTGCCAGCGAGAGTGATACAGACAGCAAAGGTGACTGAGATGTTACATTACATCTCCTTTCCTTAATCATCCATGTCAGAACATAGTTGTTGTCATTAGGTTTGCCCGTCAGCGTAATGTGCAAATAGGCGATGTGACTGCAAACAATGTCAGTGCATCTCATCTTCAGAGCATTTACCCACCATGTTTGGACAACCTCCAAGTGCAAGCAAGGTTGACTGCTTCACCATGCTGTACATCTAGCCAGAAATGTCCTTCGGGATATAACTTTACAGCTAAGCAAAGCCTTCCTTCAACCAGGGCAAGAATTCAGTTTCCCGGTCTCATCCCGTATGTGAGTACCAGTCGGTTTATTGGGGACCCCTCCCTGCAACTAGTGATACGACTACGGTATTACAAATGAACAATTTTCTAATATACATCTATTTTAAAGTTGGCTCCCAGACTTTTAATACATACAGTAGCCTCTCCCTAAAGAAAAAAAAAATGGTACGGCCCATTTTAATCCCGTAAAATGCATCTATAGGAGAGCTGGACAGGACTAAATATGGTGTCAGTCATGTGAGCCGTCACGTGCAGTGATGGCCAGTTCGCAGTGTTCGCCGACAAACACATACGATCTGCCATCTTTATTCCCAAGTCCGGCGATGCAGAGGTAAGTCCTTACCTGTGCCTGCGCCGCGAGCCGCTCTGATACACATGCGGTCAGCGGGAGCAGGCAGTTCCGAGAACCGCCCGATGAAGGACTTACATCTGCATCGCTGGACTTGGGAATAAAGATGGCAGATCGCATGTGTTTGTCGGCGAACACTGCGAACTGGCCATCACTGGTCACGTGTCCCTCACAAGTGTCATGTGACCTGGCTTTCAGTTAACTGCCCAGGTAACAAACAAGTGAATAGCAGTGTATTGAGGAGCAGAACATGCTCAATATATATTGTATCACTGTCTGCAGCAGCTCTTCAACATCATGTCTTTCAGTGTCTGTGTACAAACAGATCTGTATGTGTGTGTTGTGTTTGTTTTTTAACACTAAACTTTATTAACAACATGACAACAACTAGAGACAGGCAGACATTTTACATCATCTAGTGACAGGCAGCCATGTAAATACACAGAGTGATGTAGTTAAAGTAATAACCACGATAAAATAATTATTCCTACACTAGTCCTATTTACTTATCACCTGAATGTGTCTTGTGTGCTGACCCAGCGCATGTATGTCATGTAACACTGCTTCTTACTGAATATCCTGGATTATTTGACATGAAGAGTGCCCCATGATTAATACCATGTTTCAGTGAGGTCATGGATACATTACACAGGACTAATACATGATCTATACGATTCTACTGCATATAGGGATCAACTGCCTAATATAAGAAAGGTATCTATGCAGAGTTTTAAAAACATGTATATTAGAAGATTGTGTGATTTCCGATTATATAAATAAATGAATGCAAAAAATAAAATCTGGAATATTCCTTTAATTAGTTATTAATCATATTCAGTTAATTCAACAGATATGCACAAGGATAGTTTTGCAGACGATATAAATAGGCACAAATATACAGTACACCACTAAATTGACTCAACAGCACCATAATGTGTTCTGGATCATATCAAATCTTAATGGTGCTCCTCAGGGATCTAATTTGAAGGGCATGGGAAATGTAGTTGCTTTGACACCGGGGAAGATGTAAAATTGTGGCATCCTATACAGAGGTTTATACATAAAGACTTTCAAACAGTTTCCATATGGGCCTGATATGACATAGCATTAACACCTTGCTTCCCAAAGTTCTTGCCAAGTTGGCATTATGTAGCTTAATTGTTTGTCTCTTTGTAATTTAATGTATCTAATATCTAAGTATCTAATATGTGAGAGGCATAAAGTATGTACGGCAAGTATATGAGAAGAGCGTGTGCGGCATGTATCTTATGTGTAAGAGGCATGTGTGTGGCAAGTATCTAATATGTGAGAGGCTGGATTGGGTTCCACTGCTTTATGGGCCTCTGTGCATCTGAACCTGCTGCACAGGTGGTACGTCTACCCCTGTAATAAGCATATTTTAAACAAAAACTTCTAACAGAACATCATATAATATCTATATCTGTCCATACATTGAATAAGTGAATAAATGGCTCAGAATCATCAATTCCTAATTGCAAAATGTTTTATTTAGTACAATTCCTAGCAGCAGTGGGGCCCCGTCATTTTGACATCTGCACAGATGCGATGTCTTCCTCTTAAAGGGGATTTCCAAGACTTTAATACTGATGACCTATCCTCTGAACACTCGAGACCCCCTCCAATTAGCAGTGGAGAAAACACCGGCGCTCGCAGTAGTGCAGTGGCCTTCTCGCTGCTTTCCCTAGGCTGAGTGACGACA
The DNA here is from genome assembly GCF_014858855.1 of Bufo gargarizans. NCBI lineage: Eukaryota > Metazoa > Chordata > Amphibia > Anura > Bufonidae > Bufo > Bufo gargarizans. The sequence goes on along the minus strand of NW_025334188.1, from coordinate 1,006,422 downwards.
CGTTCATCGGACACATGCTCTAGGCACAGCTCAACCCCATAGAAGTTAATGGGGATGAGCTGCGATACCAAGCACAGGCGGTGTAGAATGCACAGCCTTGTGCTTGGTGGGCAGAGAGAATGCCATGGCAGTCACAAGAGAACCGGTGTCTTCTCAAACAGCTGTTCGGCCCCCACTGATCAGATACTGATGGCCTGTTCAGAGGACAGGTCATCAGTATTGAAGTCTCGAAAAACCCTTTTAACAAGGTGGATCTTCTCACCTGAGACATATCACTGGTACAAAATTAAATTTTTGACGATCCCCTAATCCAAAATACATGTGTGACAATTCTAACCTATATGTATTTTTATTAAATAAGTGCTACATGGGTTTTGTAATCATTGCTCCTTTTTTCTTTATGTTTGGGAAATTTATTCTCTCTAGAGGTCCTGTCAACAGGCACTTTCAGCCAAGACTTGTTCAGATTTACTGTCAAGTGTTAACATTTGGCACTGGTTTCTATGTGCTAGTGCTACAGCCAAATGGTGATGATGCCTATGACATAATCTTCACCTTACATAAACCTAGCATGGAGCTTGAATCATGTAACATTTCATTCGATGTAATGGACCTTCAGAATATGACCTTTCATGTAGGTACCAACAAAGATTAATGTAGACGACTCATGGCTGGATGAATGTGTACATCTTGAACTCACACTACATCTTCGTAGCTGGCATTGTCATTCTGACTCTGCTTAAAAATGGTCTTGGCTTTTTCCATTGAATATAATTCCTACAATCTGTTCCGGGCTGTGAGGTGCTTTTATATGTTTAGCTTTGGCTTCGAGACAACAGGAAAGGCGTATGCCTAAGCTTAAAAGAGTTAAATGTGTAATTATTTCTCTAGATTTGGCCACTTATTGAATGTTGGATAAATTTCCTTAGAGGCATAGTCACCAAAAAGCATCTTTTCAAGTCCTATATCCCTCAAAACAAAGGATCATGTTCCTCGTACCCTCACTTTTATTAAGCTGAACATGTGCATCTTATTATGTTTAATTGTGTGCCGTGAGGTTTGTCTCTCTTTATATGAACTTAGGACATTTATGAAATCTGTTACAGAAGTTTTGAGGTGTTAAATTGTCTTATGTTTTGGTGTTCGCAACAATTTGCACAAAATGTAATGACTTTTGGCTTCACACCCCCCAATAGAAGTTGGTCTGTTTTGGAAAAAATTGATCTCTTTTAAAGTGCATTTATGACATGTGACACATGCCTCAAAATGTTGCAGCCAGTTGCAAAGTACGTCAGCTAACCCCCTGGAGTACAATCATTACACGTGTGTCGAAATTATAAAACCCATGAGCCATCTCATAACTTTGGCGCAGCACAAATGCCCACCTCAATACATCATCCATATTCAATTCAATTAGCCATCTTACTTATGAGGATTTCCATACAGTCATATACTGTAGCAGTAATGGGTGTGAGCCGTGTATGCATCCAGGTATAGCGGTAACATGGAATAAGTTCTGTTTTTATGAAGGGCATATGGCTGTATTATGTCATAATAGAAAATGAAATTGCCTCAGCAGCGTTGGACCAGATTGTACTTGTGTGAAATGCGTGGATTCTCTTGCGTGCCGTTGAGTCTATGTCCTCTCCAAACTGTTTTATGACATTTACTCTGAATGGTGTTGAAGCCTGCCAAGTGTTCCAGACACGTTCTGCAACATGAAATTCCCTCTGACGGTCAATAAGAGACCATAAAATATTTTATTGCTGAGGCATAGTTCTCCCATTTTGTCCTAAAATAAACTACAGTACTTTAGTCAATCCCTGGATGGAGAAACGAGGTGCATGTGTTTCTAGATCCATTCTGTGTATCTTTTTCCTGCATCATATTCTTGCACAATCTATTGGCGACATTTGGGCGGATATATTAGTAAATGGACGAATTCTTACAATACACTGTAATATTGGATAGGGGAAGCCTGGCATCTGCATTTGCCGGATTTAGCTCTTGGAACCCTTTCCTCAGGATAGCCCCATTTTTATTCCAAGAAATTATTTTGTTCTGTTTTTGCTAATTTTTTATTCCAAAACCTCTCAGTTCTTATATGACTCTATATTAGGTACAGTATGTGTTTCAAACTCTGAAGTATTGGGATCCTTCTATACGCCCTTTTGTATGGGTCACGGACTGGTGTTAATTTATATTTCTCCAGACTGGTATATCTGTAAGTAGCAGGATGCTACAGACGGCACTTCATTCTAATCCACTGCTAGGGTACGGCCACATGGTCCAGTTTCTGCATGCAGTTTTGGAAGCCAAAACCAGGATTGAAATAAATAAAAAAGAGAAGTCTTCCCTGTCTGGTGTACTTTCTCTTCTTTTATGATCCACTCCTAATTTTGGTTATCAAAACTGCACCAGAAACTTGAGCATACGTCTATACTTCTATGCGGTGCAGTCCTTTTACGATGTACGGTATCTTTCCTATTGACATTACTGTAACCTGGGGACCAGTGCAGGAATCCAGCAAAAGGCAACCGTCATATGCAGTCTATGTGGCATTGTCTTCAGTTTCATTCATTCACGTGCCAGCATGATCAAACCTAGTAACCAGGCATAATGCCTAGTAGGGTTGATCATGCTGAGTGCAATAACCCCTCTCACAGCAATCCAATGTGTAGTTTTCGAGAAATTCATAATGTTATTTTATACTTATGTGGTGCACAGAGCACTGAGGAGTAGACCTAGCCGCTTGGAGCATCGCTTCGCCTCCACCTTTCACCCTTTGCCATTCCTTTTCCCCTAATGATTGACAGGGCCAGGCAAGCTCACTGTTCGGAAGCCTGGCATCCAAATCTTCCCCTTTGGACAACCCCTTTAAGGTTACACATAGAATTTAGGATTTTATCTAAAGTTATTTGCAGGATAGAAATTCATTGGCAGTACTGGATAGTATCTGGCTGTGCAGGGACACACTCATCTGAACCCTCATTGCAAACTGCTAGCAATTAATTAATAAACCTCTACTGGGAATAACAGAGGAATGGCACACTATAGAGCCATATGAAAAGATGCTTCAGAATTATCATTACATGGAATGCAAGTTGTTACTAAAGCAGACATGTCGGGAGAGGTGGTAGGTCCTCTTCAAGATGTTTTCCATTTCCCTGACTAAGACAACTTTCTAGGTCATATGTGTGTGAGCTCAGAGGGAGATTATTTGTCTCTGCACATATGGGTGACGTGCTGAGCCAAGAGCTTTCTGCAGTGCATGTTCCGTGCTCTCAGTATCCTCTCCGTTCTTGTTTATTTGTTGCTTTAAACATTCCTTCGTTCCCTTCTCTTATTCAAGGCTTATTCTGCTATTCACTAAGATACTGAATTCTGATATATTTGACCCTATTGCCTCAACATAGACATTAGGGTTGACATTCCATATTTCTTCTGCATTGAGGGCAACACTTTATTAACCATAAACGTAATTCCCATCATTAATTGTGACCTTGCTGAATTCATACCATCATAGCATGAACGGTGCTTTCTACTTGCAAAATCCTTTCAGTCACTCATCATCTAAAATTGAGTAATGGCTCTTGACTCTACAGGGAAGTTTTCTACACAACTCCTTTTAATGTTAGTTTATTTGTCCCTAAAGATCTGTATTTGCCTTAGGGTTCTATTCCTTATTTAAAGGGGTTTTCCAAGCTCCTGATATTGGTGACTTATCCTTAGGAAAGGTCATTAATATCCAATTGGTGAGGGTGCATTAAAATGCTACCCCACCGATCAGCTGTTCCCTCCAGCCTTCGGCACTAGAACTAGTAATGTGAATGAAACAGGAAGCACAGCTCCATTCAAAGTGTAGTGGCCGTGCTGGGTTACTGCAACTTAGCTACCATTGAAGTGAATGGGATATGTTCTGCAGTAACCAGGAATGGTCACTACACTTTGAACGGAGCTGTGCTTCCTGTCTCATTCAAGAGCTAGTTCCATCACTGGAGGCTGCAGGGAACAGCTGATCATGGAGGCGCCTTCACCGATCAAATATTAATCACCTATCTTGAGGATAGGTCATCAATATCAGGATCCTGAAAACCCCTTTAATAAGAGAAGAGCCTTATTATAAAGGGAATGTGTCTGTTAGGCTGGCGGCTCATGTGCGCCGCTGTCCTGCTGTCCAAAGAAGCACAGGCATCGCTCCATTCTCCCTGTGCGTACTGGGACTAATACTCAGTGAAAGGCGATTCAGACATCAATCCAAGAAAGGATTCTTTACAGTTACAGTAGTCACACTATGCCCAAGAGGTAGTAATGGCAGATGCCAGCTGACAAGATGAGGGTAGACTGCTGTTCCAGACACAGCTTATCGCCAAAAGTGGCGCTGTTTCTGGAAACAAAAGCAGGCACTGATTTTTATTCCTTGACAACCCCTTTAAATCTCAAATAGTAATGCAGGTTAAACTAAATTCTTTATGCACAAGGTTGTCTTTCTTATGCTACCTGGGATGAGGTTGTATTTTATATTACGCATTGAGCTGGTTGGCTTTCCTTATAGACTGCACCCTGACATTAGACAGATGGTGAATGAGCCATTAGTTCTGGACATTCTCCTTCTGTGTCATATAAACCTGGTTGACTGCCCTATATACTGTAAATGTCATGGTGGAGGAGATGAGCTCAGTTAGAGGAATCTCTTAGTGTTAGGTTTGGATGCAGATTTATTAATCCCATTCTGGTCACAGCACGCCCTCCTTGTTTCTCACATCCACCCTTGCACATTGAAGCCTCACTGTGTGATGTCTATTCAGGCTCTGTCTTTTGTGCCTAAACACATACTGCGAACCTATATATATTCCTGTTTGAGAACCAGAGCAAAAATAGCAGAGATATCAAACAATAAAACTGCTTTGAAAGCCACGTTCCTTTTTTTCCCAAGTTGAGATGATGCTATTTTTACCCGAGTTTTGTAACCTGGAAAGTTTCCTCAGAGCCGTCCGTCCTTGCCTCCATTGCTGGAATAAATCACCGCTGTCATTTCTTACTTTTTCTAGTGAACTTTTTAATACGTTGGCTCATTACACGTAAATGATCATGATGTTCATAACATTTCGCAGCTCTGTTTTCACTCACATGGTTCTGCTTATCAGGCCCTTATTTCTTGCTAGACTCTTGCACAGATGGTAAAAGATCATTTCTCTAGCTGATAGACTGACCATGTCTACTAAGCTGCAGAAGGCTTCATTATGTTGTCAAGGAAATGAAGTTTAGACAGCTGCAGGGAAATTATATACTTATAGTAAATGTCCAGAACCGGGACTGGTGGACATCTTGCTCCACATAGAGGAGTGCTGGTAGCATATATCAATATGTGCTGCATGTACTTTTTCTCTGTACTTTCACACAACAATCCATATGAAAATGAGCAGGTAAGTGCACCGAGGGCGGGTCCAAGCCAAGCACCCTTACTCCTCCCTCCCTCTCCTTATGACAGGGCCAGGCAACGTGACTATGCAAGGGCCTTTCAGTCAAGAAGAGGGAGGAACAAGGCTGCATAGAATGGCCTGGACCATGTCTCATTTGCATATGGATTAAAAGTACCTTTTCTCCAGAATGAAGAAACGTATCAGTAAGTGAAAAGTACAATTACATTCAGCTTACTTAGTGCGGTGTGTGGAGGCATGAGGCAGAGAGGATGGGAGTGGTGTCTTTGCATATAGTGAGATCTATTAAGCTTAAAGTTTCCTATCATACTAAAGGAACAGCCTGATCAGCCGTTTAGCGAGTGTGCTATATTAAGCAGTTGCCAATATAGTGAGAGTGAGATGAACAAGTTGCATCCCTTAGTTGAGATGGGAAAGATTGAGCAGATTATAAGAAAGAAGCTTAACCCTCCTCCTCTAATACACAGTCTTGGGAAAGTATACATGGTGACAGTAAAAACTGTGCTTGACATATTCAATGCCTCTGTGAACCATCTGCAAAACTGCTTCAGTAAAATACAGTGAACTTGTTGCATTAAACTCTGCCTTCTTACTGCACTACACACCCACCTTCATCACCAACACACCACATTACCAGCCTGTCTGCTGGATCCCTGCCTTGCACCTGAAAAACCAGTTACAGCAAGGACAACTCTACTACCATCAGACAGAGAGCCCCACAATCTAAATGTGCCCTGAGGGAAGAAAAGATGCACCCTCCTATCACTGCACTTCCCAGGTAGCATGGAGTGAAAGCTGCAACCATGTCTACCACTACTTCCATCCTCCCTACCACCCCTGCAACTCAATGCACCAATATCTCTGCAATGTACAACTGTGTGGTGTGGTTTTTAACAGATGGTCAGTCTATATAATGTGGTAGGGCACCTGAGGCAAATAACCCAATCCATATGGAGTGAAGTCCATGGCCTAAAACGTGCATTGTCTTCATTGGCTTCTTGTCCATGGCTGTCCCTTTTAAAGGTGCTCTACTAGTGCATCCAGTATTTCTGCAGACAGATTTCCATTGACAGTATTGTAATGTAAGAGCTGGCAAAATGTACAAAAGGGTAAGTGAGCATACCAATGTATTTTTTTCCCCCTCTAGTTACCTAGTAAATTGTAAGGAAATATTGTAGCAAACTGACTTGAAGTGAATGTCTATGTGCACCTTTTAACATGTCATTTTTGCATCCATTATTCTGTATTGGTTAGGCTAGTTTAACACTAGTCTTTAGATTCTGGCAGGCTGTTCTGGCAGCGAACAGCCTGCCAGATCTCTCTGCATGAACCTCTCCCTCTGGCCCCATTAACCATAATGGGGATCAGCGGAGATCCGTCCGCATTCCGGCCAAATGTCTGCATATTTGCAGAAATGCGACCGGATCTCCGCAGGTTCCCATTTTATATTTTATATTTAATGGGGCTGGACGGGGATGTTCAATGCCAGAATGCAGAGAGATCCGGCCGCATATTCCCTGCCAGAACAGCCTGCCAAATCTAAAACACTAGTGTGCAACTAGCCTTAGCCTTCTAATATTTTGCGGCAATCAGAACAATTTCCTCATCTAAATATCCAAATACCCTGTTATAACCTAAACAAGTGCTCTGGGGGAATATGGAGAGAAACGTTTTGTTAAACATGAGGCTGTAGGGATAAAAAATAAAATAAAAAATGAATTACTGACCAAGGCCCACTGCTGCTTTTCCAAAACTGCTCTTTCCCCCACTGCTCTCCACTTCTTGTTCTGACTCAAAACACAGGAGCTGCGTTGGAGTGGCAGCAGCGGGAATTAGTGAGGGTGAATAATGCTTTTTTTTTATATTTTTAACCCCATGTAGCCTTTTTTAGATCACATTTAGATTGAATTCAGTCTCCACCAGAGGGAGCAAAAGTTTTCTGTTTTATTATTTAGTATATTGTATAAAAGTAAGCTCCTAAACTGATCTTAGTGAGAAATGCAAGCAGGAATAATGACATGTTTATTTCTGTATCTATGTACGGGATTTGGAGTTTGTGAAAAGAAAAAAAAAAGTATCATAGCAGCTATATAGATATTTGCATATATTAAAAAGTTAAAATAAAACTAAATTTTAAAGGAGGGAAATTCTCTTTAAGGCTACTTTCACACTAGTGTTTTTGCTGGATCCGGCAGGGTTTAGCAAAAACGCTTCCATAACTGATAATACAACCATCTGCATCTGTTATGAATAGATCTGGTTTTATTATCTTTAACATTGCCAAGACAGATCTGTCATAAAAAGTCAATGGTTGGACGGATCCATTTTTGATTGTGTCAGATTGTGTCAGAGAAAACGGATCCGTCCCCATTGACTTGCATTGTGGGTCATGACGGATCCGTCTTGCTCCGCATCCCATGAAGGAAAGAAAATCGCAGATTGCTACGGTTTGCTCTTCAGTATGGGAACGCAACCAAACAGAACACAATGCTTTTTGGAGCATTCTGTTCTGTTCAGTTACATTTTGTCACATTGACAATGAATGGGGACAAAACGGAAGCGTTTTTCTCTGCTATTGAGATCCTATGACGGATCTCAATACTGGAAAATAAAAACACTAGTGTGAAAGTAGCCTAAGGTGAAGGTTTAAAAATAAAACCAGAATATTTCTGAAAAATGGATGGTAACTAGAAGTAATAATAAATGGGTTGTTCCATGTGGATAAATATGGCATATCATTCATCGTTCAGTCGCAATTCAGTTGTGCTTAACTCTTTGCGACCCCATGGACCACAGCACGCCAGGCCCCTCTATCTTCCACTGTCTCTCGAAGCTTGCCTAAGCTCATGTTTGTTGCTTCCATGATACTGTCCAGCCATCTCATTCTCTGCCGTCCCCTTCTCCTTTTGCCTTCGATCTTTCCCAGCATCAGGGTCTTCTCCAATGACTCCTGCCTTCTCATTATGTGTCAAAAGTATTTCAGCTTCAGCTTCAGTATTGCTGCTTCCAATGAACAATCAGGGTTAATTTCTTCAAGGATTGGTTGATTGAATCTTCTTGCAGTCCATGGAACTCTCAGAAGCAGTGATGGACAGTTTGCATGGTTCGCCCACAAACACATGCGGGCTGCCATCTTTTTCCACAAGTCCGGCGAGGCACAGGTAAGCCCTTACCTGTGCCTGTGCGCGAGCTGGTCTGAAAACAAGTGCGGTCAGCGGGAGCAGGCAGTTCCGAGAACAGCCACCGGGGGCCTTCATCGGGTTGTTCTCAGAACTGCCTGCTCCCGGTGACCGCATTTGTTTTCAGCCGGACTTGTGAAAAAAGATGGCAGCTTGCATATGTTCGCAGGCAAACCATGAGAACTGGCCATCACTGCTCAGAAGTTTTCTCCAGCACCACAGTTCGAAGACGTTGATTCTTCTAAGCTCAGCTTTCCTTATGGTTCAGCTCTCACAACCATACATTACTACAGGAAAAACCATGGCTTTGACCATATGAACATTTGTTGACAATGTGACATCTCTGCATTTAATTACACTGTCCATGTTTGTCATTGCCTTCCTTCCAAGAAGCAAATGTCTTTTAATTTCATGGCTGCAGTCACCATCTGCAGTGATCTTTGAGCCCAAGAAAACTAAATCTAATACTGCTTCCATTTCTTCCCCGTCTATTTGCCAGAAGGGGATGGATCCTGATGCCATGATCTTAGTTTTTTTTTATGTTGAGATTTAGGCCAACTTTTGCACTCTCCTCTTTCACCCTCATCAAGAGGCTCCTTAATTCTTCCTCGCTTTCTGCCATAAGAGTCATAACATCTGCATATCTGAGGTTGTTGACATTTCTTCCAGCAATTCTGATTCCAGCTTTTGCTTTATCTAGTCCAGCATTTCGCATGATATATTCTGCATATAAGTGAAATAAATAGGGTTATAATATACAGCCTTGTCGTATCATTAGTATTTGCCATAAATGTATAATAGGTGTGGATCCCACCACTGGGGCCCGTTCTTATTTCAAGAATGGAATGCAAGCCACACATGAATAAGGGTGTCCTCTACATTCACTGCTATGGTACTTTTGAAAATAACCAAATGAGCATGCTTATATATATATATATATATATATATATATATATATCTTACCAAACATTCCCTTGTTAACGCCTGACTAAGAGTAGTTAATAATTTTTCATCCAGCAGATTTCCTTTATTTTCTCCATTTCACCATCAACAAGAACATTCTGGTCTGATAAATTCTTGCTCTGTTCCCTCTAAGCTAAGCTGAGTCTGGAAATGATCAACCTTAGCATCTAATGTGCTAGATAGGTATTCACTGTTTGTCAATGTTGGCTTTAAAATTAAAAGGGTTGCAAAAGATTAGAAAAGCATGGCTGCATTTGTCCAAAAGCAAGGTCAATCCTGTCCACAAGTTGTCACACCCATTCACATCAATGGACTTGAAATGCAATACCAGAACTGATGGAAAGCTGTTTCTAGAAGAAAGATGACATGTTTTCCTAACCCCATAGAACCCCTTTAAGGGACGTGTTGTCATATTTTGACCACTAAAGAGCTATTCCCATCTCAGACATTGGGTGCATATCCTAGCCATGTCTGGTAAGTGAGGGTCCCATCTCTGGGACCTGCACCTCTACTTAAAACAGAGCCCACAAAGTCTCGGAGAGCACGGCTGCCAGACATTCATTCCTATGATACCGAAAATATCCAAATGTAACACTCAGCTATTTTTGAAAGTCCCATTGAAATGAATGGGAGGCACACCAAGCAAGAGCGGACTCAGCTCTATTAACTTCTATGGGGCTGATGGAAATAGCCGAGCTGGTGCTCAGCTATTTTTGGCGCTCTCATAGAAATAAATGAAGGGCGGCTGCATATGCACGGTGCACCCTCTGGGAGTTTGCGGCATAGGTGCGGGTCCCAGAGGTGGGACTTGCATCTATCAGACATTGGGGGCATATCCTAGTGATATGCCCCCAATGTCTGAGATGGGAATAACCCTTTAACTCTTTCCCTTCTACACTGCCTGACTTAGTGGAAGTGCTGATTTTGAGGTTGCGGCCAATTACACAGCTTTTTATTTTCACAGCTGTGAATAAGTTTTTTTTACAGATGGTCTTTATACCAAGTCATGTGCAATTTCAACAATTATATGATTGTTACCAGATATAGCAATTCACCATGTTATAAAAATGTTATTCATATATCATTCTGTTGGGTTTAATATAGCCCCATGTGGCATTGTATGTTAGCTTTGACTCTTGCACTCGGCTGTTTTGTGCTCTCAGTTATGGCTTGTTCGCTGGATCCATAAAACATATACACACCCAGTGATGCAGCCAAGAAGCATGAAACCAGATTCAGTTCGTCACATAGCAACAATAATAAACATTATTGCTCTCAGTTTGTAACATGTCCTCAAACACCAGCAGAATGTCTAATTTAATTATAATAATCTATCTGGAGATCATTCTTTTTAGGAGCACTCTTCCAGCTTTTCCCCAACTCATTGATCCTAGTTATTCATCATTTTCTCTCAGATTTTAAAAAAAATATCTAAAATAAGCATACTTGATACATGTGTCTGAATGTTGTGGCTGCCAGCAGGTCCTGCTTTTTTTTTTTACAGTAAAAAACAAACAAAAAAAAAGTCCTATGTAGGGACCAAACAACCACTTAGAGGCATCAATAGTTTGGGGAACCTATTCTCAACTGTAATCGCCAGCAGTCATAGCACCAGGTTCCATCAAACTGTAATAAAAACCAGCATCCCTGTTCCTTAAAATCACCTTTAGGTACATTCTTGATGCAGTTTTGGAAGCAAAAAGCTGGAGTAAATTCAAATAATAAGTCCTTTCTGTAATTTATCCAAAACTGCATCAGGAAACTTGAATGTATATCCATACCCATACTGTACTAAAGTTTCCATTATTTTAGTGCATCCTCGTGAGATGGCCTGGATTGCAGCTATGGCATGGAACAGTATGTGCTTTGCCTATGGCATTACACATTTACAATTATTTGGTCCTGTCTTCTGTTTGGGATATATATATATATATATATATATATATATATACGAGCAGAGACCTTGTAGCACTCAGTGGGTATTTTGCTGGAGTAGGGTTCCCACCCCTTCACATCAATAAATACAAAGACTCCAGTTCAACAATATCAGATGCAACTTTTTTTATTTTGTTCAGTGCAGGTTGCTGTGGCGGGATAATGTTTCGGCAACTATGTGCCTTGATCAGACTAATGGCGCTGTTAGAAAAAGCCACGAGGAGGTAGGCGCAGTAGGGAAAATGACATGCGGATATACCGCTAGAGAATAGGAGCGTTCCTTTTCTCTAGTGGTATATCCGCATGTCATTTTCCCTACTACGCCTACCTCCTCGTGGCTTTTTCTAACAGCGCCATTAGTCTGATGAAGGCACATAGTTGCCGAAACGTTACCCCGCCACAGCAACCTGCACTGAACAAAATAAAAAAGTTGCATCTGATATTGTTGAACTGGAGTCTTTGTGTATATATACAGTACAGACCAAAAGTTTGGACACACCTTCTCATTCAGAGTTTTCTTTATTTTCATGACTATGAAAATTGTAGATTCACACTGAAGGCATCAAAACTATGAATTAACACATGTGGAATTATATACATAACAAAAAAGTGTGAAACAACTGAAAATATGTCATATTCTAGGTTCTTCAAAGTAGCCACCTTTTGCTTTGATTACTGCTTTGCACACTCTTTGCATTCTCTTGATGAGCTTCAAGAGGTAGTCACCTGAAATGGTTTTCACTTCACAGATGTGCCCTGTCAGGTTTAATTAGTGGGATTTCTTGCCTTATAAATGGGGTTGGGACCATCAGTTGCGTTGTGGAGAAGTCAGGTGGATACACAGCTGATAGTCCTACTGAATAGACTGTTAGAATTTGTATTATGGCAAGAAAAAAGCAGCTAAGTAAAGAAAAACGAGTGGCCATCGTTACTTTAAGAAATGAAGGTCAGTCAGTCCGAAAAATTGGGAAAACTTTGAAAGTGTCCCCAAGTGCAGTCACAAAAACCATCAAGCGCTACAAAGAAACTGGCTCACATGCGGACCGCCCCAGGAAAGGAAGACCAAGAGTCACCTCTGCTGCGGAGGATAAGTTCATCAGAGTCACCAGCCTCAGAAATCGCAGGTTAACAGCAGCTCAGATTAGAGACCAGGTCAATGCCACACAGAGTTCTAGCAGCAGACACATCTCTAGAACAACTGTTAAGAGGAGACTGTGTGAAGCAGGCCTTCATGGTAGAATATCTGCTAGGAAACCACTGCTAAGGACAGGCAACAAGCAGAAGAGACTTGTTTGGGCTAAAGAACCCAAGGAATGGACATTAGACCAGTGGAAATCTGTGCTTTGGTCTGATGAGTCCAAATTTGAGATCTTTGGTTCCAACCACCGTGTCTTTGTGCGACGCAGAAAAGGTGAATGGATGGACTCTACATGCCTGGTTTCCACCGTGAAGCATGGAGGAGGAGGTGTGATGGTGTGGGGGTGCTTTGCTGGTGACACTGTTGGGGATTTATTCAAAATTGAAGGCATACTGAACCAGCATGGCTACCACAGCATCTTGCAGCGGCATTCTATTCCATCCGGTTTGCTTTTAGTTGGACCATCATTTATTTTTCAACAGGACAATGACCCCAAACACACCTCCTGACTGTGTAAGGGCTATTTGACCATGAAGGAGAGTGATGGGGTGCTGCGCAAGATGACCTGGCCTCCACAGTCACTGTACCTGAACCCAATTGAGATGGTTCGGGGTGAGCTGGACCGCAGAGTGAAGGCAAAAGGGCCAACAAGTGCTAAGCATCTATGGGAACGCCTTCAAGACTGTTGGAAGACCATTTCAGGTGACTACCTCTTGAAGCTCATCAAGAGAATGCCAAGAGTGTGCAAGGCAGTAATCAAAGCAAAAGGTGGCTACTTTGAAGAACCTAGAAGAATATGACATTTTCAGTTGTTTCACACTTTTTTGTTATGTATATAATTCCACATGTGTTAATTCATAGTGTTGATGCCTTCAGTGTGAATCTACAATTTTCATAGTCATAAAAATAAAGAAAACTCTTTGAATGAGAAGGTGTGTCCAAACTTTTGGTCTGTACTGTATATATATATATATATATATATATATATATAAAATGTACGTTAGAGATGAGCAAATCAATTTGGAGTTTATTCCAAAAGTTTTGATTCTAATTAACCTGAATTTCTTGAGATCTGTTTCAGGTGAATCAGAGAGAGAGAGAGAAAGAGAAAACTATAACACTACTTTTGAAAAGAGATGTGAAATCAGTTGGAAGGAAAGCCAATTTAAATAACTTTCCCAGATATCCAACAGTTTGCAAATAAGCTTTCCTTTCAAAAGGAAAAGAAAGCTAGGCCTCTATGATGACAGCAGATGTAACATGTGCTAATCTGATATATTTTTCTCAGAAACCCAAAAGACAAATGCGTGGTCTACAATGCTCCTTACTTGAACTCACACGCTCTCCATATAGAGAAATAGTTTATCCCAGACCAAAGTCTCTCAAGCAGCTAAGCTAATTCTCTTTGCGTAGCTCTGATAACGAAACAACTGTTTGCAATTGCTGGCAATAGACACTCAGTTTTATTTTACTTTTGGAAAGGAGACTGGGTTGTATATCTCTTTCTCCTTTTAAAAGGAGACATTTAGTTTTCATTTTTTTTGGAAGGCACACTGATTTGCACATCTCTTTTCTAGAGGAGCATTATGCCTCTCAATCTCATTTATGTACAATTTGGATCTGAATTTTTTATTTTTTTTATTTGCTCATCTCTAATATGTATGTGTATTACAGTTAAGATTATTACGAGAGGTAAAGTTTAATTCACTGAAGGATACACACTTGTTTCTTTTCCTTGCGACCCTTAATATTCTTAAAAGTCTTATACCAGTAATTATTCTTTATAAATGGTATCAAAGGTTTGTACATATTCCTATCAACTTTACAAATTTCTCATTAAGCTTTAACTTTTGCACTCATTTTAAGACTATGTTTACTTGTGTCCCTTTTTATATTAGATCAACAAGGGATGGATAGCACAGACCTACTTCCTGCTGAGAGTCCAGAGACCATGATTACACATGAAAACACCATTGAAGCAGTACCTGAGTATTCACAACCTCCATCTGAGACAGCCATTGGTGACACAAAATCACTTTCTTCTGCTACTCCTGTAAACAGTGGAACAAGTTCATCTACTGCAGAGAACGATGATGACAAATCCAAGAAGTTATTGTATTGTGCCCTCTGCAAAGTATCGGTAAACTCCTTGTCCCAACTGGAGGCCCATAACAAAGGTTAGGAATGTATTCAAACACAAAAGATGTAATAATCTCAAGCAATGTAGTCCTCTGTATGACTGTAAAACAGATTTTTTTAAATATATATTTTAAGAAATATTTATGTTGTTCATCATTGTATTAGGTACAAAGCACAAAACTATCCTTGAAGCTCGAAGTGGTCTTGGTCCAATAAAAGCTTATCCACGACTTGGGGGATTGACAAATGGGTCAACTGGACCTCCAGACGCCAACACCCAGGAAAGAACGTTTCACTGTGAGATCTGTAATGTCAGAGTCACCTCTGAAGGGCAGCTCAAACAGGTAAATATTTTACCTCCAGTGATCATCCTAAAGATCTATAAGGATATACAAGTGTGTACATTCAGGTTCAGAATTTAGAATTAAAAAATATTTGTGTTTTTAGTTTTACTTACGTTTAGGTCACAAATTCCTTTACTTCCTCCCTGCTGCACGAGATAAAGTGAAAATAACTCAGACAGTCTGTGTGTCTGTATACAGAATTTGCTGGGAACTGTCCTGGACTGAGCTCTGCTCCTGCTGCAGTCCGGTCACCCGGGGCCACCTACCTGCCTGCACGCTGCCGGGGAGGATGCCGCTCATACAGGAATAATGCTTTTTGAGATCCTGGTTGCCCTCATAGTCAGGGTGCTCCTTTAATATTTTCTGTTTAGAGGAAAAATGAGACATTACCCATGGGAGATGGCTGGTGGGGCCAATAAAAAGGTGACGAGAGTGAAGAGATTCATCCCTTCAAAATCGAGACGTCTGAAGAAGAATTGAAGGATTTATTCCACCGCATTGATGAGGCCCGTTACGCTGAGCCTCTTGAGGGCAGCAGCTTCAACTATGGCTTCAACTCCAAACATCTCAAGAAAGTGGTGTATTACTGGAAGGAAGGCTTTAATTGAAAGAAGCAACTGGAAATCATGAACCAGTACCCACATTTCAAGACCAAAATTGAAGGTATCGATATCCATTTACTCCACGCAAAGCCAAAAAACCTTCTGGCTGGCCGGAGAGTTAAGCCCATCATCATGGTTCATGGCTGGCCCGGATCATTCTATGAATTCTACAAAATCATCCCCCTCCTGACGGATCCCGCCAGTCACGGTCTCAGTGATGAGCATATCATTGAGTGATCTGTCCATCCATTTTTGGGTATGGATTCTCAGAAGCCTCTCACAAGCAAGGATGTGACTCTGTTGCTTGGATCTTTTACAAGTTGATGCAGAGGTTGGGCTTCCAGGAGTTCCAAGGGAGGGGCCTGGGGATCGATTATATAAACAATCCTTGCACAGATTGCTCCCAGCAATGTCAAGGGTCTGCATCTCAACATGGTCGCTGTATTAAGTGATAGTCTGCCGGTGGTGCTCTCCATATTTCTCGGTCAGTGGTTCCCAGGGCTTTTTTGCTTTGAGCAGGAGAACCTAAGGAGGATGTTTCCCTTTATGAAGAAGTTTTTCTATTATACTGTCAAGGAGAGCGGCTACATGCACATCCAATCCACCAAGACCGATACTGTAGGATGTGGACTAAACAGGTCTCCTGTGGGGCTTGCTGCTTAAATTCTGGAGGCGTTTTCCACGTGGACAGATCCTGACTTCTGTCACTATGAGGACGGTGGCCTGGAGAAAAAAATACATCTTGGATGACCTTCTAACCAATGTCATAATATACTGGCTGACTGGCTCCATTGTGTCTTCCATGAGGTTCTACGAAGAAAACTTGGCCAACGGACTTGGCACTGCCAAGCATGACAAATTACCTATCAAGGTCCCAACTGGAATTGCTTCCCTCCCAAATAAGCTGCTGCATTGTCCCCTCCTCTGGGCCAAGCAGAAATTCCTCGACATCGTCTCTTTTAATTACATGCCACGAGGAGGCCATTTTGCAGCCTTTGAGGAGCCGAAGCTTCTGGCTAAAGGTATATCCAGCAGTTTGAAGAAAAGTGGAACAGAAGTAGAGATGCCCTCAACACTAGATGACGGAGGCAAAATGTATTGTTTCTGCTGCGGGCCGTACACAGAGAAAGGGCTTCTGCCCTCATAGCACTTAGATAGATTTATATATTTAGCACTAAGATGTTCAGATGAAAATCTGTGGAAAAAATATATAATCAAAATATATAAAAACTCTAAAATAAAATTTAAGATTGTCATAAATGACAAGTTTGCTCTGTAAAAATTAAACCCTTTTTTCATTTGTGTCTTTCAGCACATCTCAAGCCGTAGACATCGTGATGGAGTATCAGGGAAACCCAATCCTCTACTGAGTAGGCACAAAAAACAACAAAGTCTACAGGAGCTTACGGTATGTTATTTTTTTTTATTTTTTTTATTGACCAAGTAAGTAAAGTGTCTGTGAAGGTTCTCATTTATCCAGGTCATGGTCAAGTAAGTAAAGATACAAATGTAGGTTGAACTTAATGAACTGTGATTTTTTTTCAACCTGTGTAGCTATGTAACAGTACCATATTCAGTCAATTAAATAGAAATTAAATTACCCTTAAAATACTAAGTAGTAGTGGCACACTGGGGTAAATAGCATCCACTGTAGCAAATTATCCTGAAAATCCACAGTCCATTCATATAGATAAAATGCCCATCCATTTTGAAATGACTGCAATGTTTCCTAAATGGAAAGAAATTTTAAATGGACATATTTCAATTAGACATTGACAATTAGACAAGATTTGCAATGGACTTATGATTACTTGCAGATTTCTTGTATGAAAACACTGAATTAAGCAAGTTGTGGTAATGTAGAGATTTTAGCACAAAAGGCAGGCTATTCCATGTTACCTTGAGCCCTAGCCTTAGGCCTTATTTCTGAATATGGACTGAGGGGGCCCACTTGGATTGGGCTGTGTTCATACATCAGAGCTTGGACTCAGTGCAGGACACTTGGCTCTTTTGGTAACTTAGTCCAACTAAGTTTGTGACAGCCATTCATTTTAGCCATTGAATTGCCCTTAGAAGCTGTTTTTCTTGAACTCTGAATGGTATATACATTGGCATTGTTAGACAGCGTTATAGCCAGCTTACCCATCTATCACTGCTCACCGTAAGTGGAAGTTTTGGTTGTAATTCTGGCACTCTGCTCAGGAACCAGCAGGATCCCTTGACAGTCATATGACTCCTACATAAGACCATACTATATACTGTACCATGTAAAAATAGGACACACGCAATAAAAAGTTAAAGTGAACAATTAGTCAAATCAGTTTAAATATGATCAATAAATATATGCTACATTTTGGCAGAAATGGAAGCCTCTTCGATGGATAGATACACCTATTCATAAATTGGTGCTTACACAACCTCTTCTTGTGTTTTTTCCTTTCAGGCCAGTCTGGTGTTCTCTAAGGACTTTTCAAAAACGTTATCTGCAGGTCTTCTTCCCAGTCCTCTGGCAGTTGCAATGGCAGCCGCTGCTGTGTCCTCTCCATTGAGCCTACGTCCAGGTGCCACTCCTCCCCTCCTACAAGCTCCCCCGTTGACACACCACTTACTGCGACCAGCTCCTGGACCTATCAGAACTGCACATGGGACTATACTTTTCTCCCCTTATTGAGGAGGAATTGTCTACCTTCACAATGTAATACTAATCCACTGGAAGTTGAGCCTGCACAAAGAACCAGGACAGGATTTAACCAGCTGCCTCTTGCTCAGTATCTTTCCTTCCCTCAGAAACACATAGAAACTGGAACATTCTTAAAACACATGGACATTGCTTTCATAGGACACAAGCAGCAGAGGACCTCTGTGGAATGTCTGAAGGTTATTACCTACTGGGTTACTAACCAAGAACAGTGAATGAGCCATCCATTAGAAAGAGACAGGTGGCACGGGGTCTATTTTAGGGGAATGATGCTTGTAATAAATGGATGTACAGCTGGGAATAGCAATAGTTTTGGCATTTTTTGGTCTTTAGTGGACCAACTTAAATGACTCAGTGGACTGTGACTGAGAGAAAACACTGGGTCCCATGTAAACTGTTTCTGGAGTGTAAAAGAGTATACCGATGCTGCTGTGTTTAATGAAGACTTTTCTTTTGCAAAAAGGAAGTAGAAAGTAATTAATGACGTCTGACCTTCCATGCGCTCTTTTCACTGCCTAATCTACTTGTATGCTAATTTTCAATTTTTCCAGTTAGGTGTCTTTTTTCTAATAACTTCAGGGAAAAGCATATGTTCTTGATTTACAAATACAAACTCACTTTATGGTTTCACTATGTTGAGAAATTTTAGTGTTCTCTAACCACCGGAAAAGAAAAAAACATCATCTATATACTATCAATGTACAATAGTAAAGAGATTTTTCCTATGCAGTTCCCACTTGGACCACAGGTTGTCTACACTGAAGAAATTAGTCATAGATTTGTATTTGTCTTACTTAGACTTTGTTGATGGTGCAGTCTTTCCTCACCAGAGATAGGTAACATGTTCTTGTCCAGTTGCATTGGAACTACTAGCATAGCCTGTGAGCCACTTATTGGCCAGGGATGCTAGAACATTACGTTCCCCACCAGCTGAAGATCCACATGTTGCTTAACTTGCATTGAACTGTATTTTTGTTCTTTATTTCATTGCGCCCCCTAGGGGGACAAGACATAGCTAAATCTATTTCTATATAGATATATTTTTGTTGTTTCTGCATTGTTTAAGTAGGAAGGTCAAGTTACCTTCACAAAAAAATTGTCTGGTGGGTTAAACTCATTGTAAATTGGAGCAACGTGCAAATATGGTACGTTGACCAACCATATCTACTGTACATTCACACTTTGTTTTTCACATATTCAGAGTATATAATTTTTCCAACATATACATCTAACCTGTCCATATGGTATGATGTGCCTGATATGTCCTTTCTGCATACCATGGTGCGATATGAATTGACATACCTTTTTAACCAGGCACCAAGCATTGCTGACTATGCTTTTCATTACAGCAAGAAAATAGTTATTTGGTGACTTATGCAACTATTTGACTTGCAGTTGCATTAGTCCGTACCATAGGTTGACATAGATGTCAGAAAAGCATTTAGCAATGTATATGCCGAACGTGTGTGAATACAGCCTTAGTGTTTGGGCAAGAAACAAATCATACGGATAATACAGAAGGTGGAATAGCACTTTCCGATGATTGGCAATGCATCGGACCATTACTCACTCATCTTAGCTTTGCTTATACCCCTTACAGTAGAAGAAAATCCTGCCTTATGTTTTAGATAGCAGAATAGAGCAAGGAAGCTTGTGTGCCCAGTGCACATGCTTCTAGAATGAGGTACATTAACCACTTTTGAAACTACTTGCACAAACTGTTTGTCGTCTACGAAAGAGGCTTGTGTACTTTGACAATCGTTTTATTTATTTGATAGATAGATTCTTCCTAAGGACTATGCAATTGTTTTTGTGCTACTGTACATACGTATGTATTTTCCGTCTCCGTAACTTACCGTACATTAATGTATTTGTACTCCATCTCCCAGCTGCTTGTGCGAGTGAATAGAAGCAGCAGGAAAAGTGGCATTAGTCTTTAAGAAAAACCCTAAAGAACATGTACAGTATAAAAAGCAAGCACGCAATTTTAAGCTGCTCATAAAGCAAGTAGTATTAGACTGACGTAGCAATAATACAGGGACTAGCGGAAGCCATTGGATGACCATTGACCCACAGCCATTAAGAAGCCAAAGAGCTCACAATTTCAAAACCATCACACAAACATAGTAACCCATGAAATATGTATATGAATAAAGTAGCTGTCTTAAAAATTGAATTTAGTTTACTTGCGTTGAGCTCTTAGTTTTGATTCACACTCATGTCTCATGGTTTGTATGTACATGTACTGTATTTATCCATCCAACTTGCATTTAATCACTCACTGGAATCTCTGTTTCAGAGGTTATTCTACTGTCCTATTAAAACAACGTATCCGCTATCCATAGAATATGGGATGTGTCTGTTTGGTAAAGGTCTCACCCCCCCCCCCGTCACAATAACAGGGTCCTGTGCTCCCCCATTTAAATGGAGTGATGGTCATACATACACTTAGCTCCTCCATTTGCTCGCGACGGGCCGCCAGCAGCCATCTTGATTGAAGATCTCGGCCAAAATACTGTGCGTGGTGACATATGACATCACCACGCCAGCCAGCATGATGACGTAATCTTGCACAGCGCAAGATTTCACGCCAGATCTTCAAGCAAGATGGCAGCGGCCGGCCTGTCGGAAGCAAATGGTTGTTTGATTTTTTTTTTTTATTATGTTAATTTTACCACGTTTTTACACTCAGATGCCACGATCATGTATGAACGCGGCATCTGAAAGGTACAATAATGGGGCTCCCTGTCATTGCACCCGCTACTTACAAAAAATTATGCTTCACAATTTTTTTTTTTTAATTTGACAAATCAGCCGAATCGAACTTCCCTAAAATTCGCTCATCTCTAATCATGATCACCCCAGTAGTCAGACCCCCATTGATAAGACACTGGTCTCCTGTTTTGTGGATAAGGGATACGTTGTGTCAATGAGACACCCCCTTGAACACTCTAGCAACAATGGCTTATTATCCTCCACCTGTTTAATTTTAGGGGGAATTAACGCAATAAGCTCTTGCTATAGTGGGTGTCCTTTTGGCAACTGCTACAACACTAGTCAGGGAGAGTAGCAGAAGTTTCCAAAACCTGTCCCCCAAGTGTTATACTCAGAGATGATTTACTTTAAGTAATATGATGATGTTATTGTGTAATGGGGTCATTTACAGCTTGTAGGTACAGTGCAAAAATATGCATCTCGTATTTGATATAATATCCTTAAATCTCTACTGATCTTTTCTCTTTGAGAGGATATTGGATCCCATACCAGAATATAAGACATACATTATGCATTACGTACAAAAGACAAATATAAGCACCGCTGATACAGGCTTTTTATTACCCTTCTTATTAAAGGAAGTGTTTAATTTCTTCAACTGCGCTCCATCCCAGGACGTGTGTATAATATAAGCTTGTGTACAAGGATAGACGTGCACTTTTTTATGGTGTTCTTTTTTATGTTTTGACTAGGTGTCCATTCATGTAACCCATAAAAAACTACTGTCGGTTCCAGATGACTTAATGTCATGTCTAAATCTTGGTATACACCTATTCCCCTATTTTGGCATGCATCAGCAGCAATAAATAACATAATATCCAGACCTGGTTTGCACTGTGTTTAGCTGTTGTAAATAACTCCCTATGTATGTCCTTGATCCTGCCATATGTAATTTAGCACTTCACTGCTGGAATAATCCAGGGCATGTTAAATACATGTATTACTCTTGGCAGTATGGAGGGCAAGGGAAGCCTGTCCATTCTGCCACATGATATTTTGCACCTGGGAACACACTGTTTTCATTGAGGACCTTAGGAAGCTGCTGTGTGGGGCAGAAGCAAGAATCATTGCTGTGATGTGCATCATGGTCAAAAGATATTATCAGTGGGAAGTCAACCTACCTAGTGATCCATAAAGCTTCTTATCCAAACAAGAAAGCCTACTGAAGCTGTCATTGCAATAAAATATCTGTGCTGGCTGGCACAAGAAGGCACTCAGGATCTTGTCTTTTGGCCTACCAGTTGACCTACCTACAGTTGCTCATTGCTATGAACTTTTTGCAAGCTGCACCCACAGCTACTGTTTTGTGCCACACTGCAGGCTCCTGGTGTCTCAGGCATCTTACTGACAAACCTAAATAAAACATGTCTTCCTTTTTGTAATCAAATCTTGCCTCGTTTAATTATTGTAACCAAGGCAGCGGGTGTTGCTATAATATTACACAGTGTTTTGTTGCTATGGTGGACATCAACTGCAGCGGCCAAGTTTTTTGAGCAATAAGCCCCCAATGAGTATTGCTAAGAGTGTTTATAAATGAGTCCAACCCTACTAAAATTTTATGATCTGCGAGGTCATGCCATGCCTTTTCCATAATCCAGTACTTGGTGCAGGCATCTATTTCTCTTCTAGGCAGTCATGTAGAGAAATGTGCAGTGCCTGGCTTGTAATTAAATGAGGTCTTACAGTTTTTCTTAATGCAAATCAACTCAGGGTTCTGATTATAGTTTTCAGACTTCAGTGTCAGAATAAACCCTCTGGTGTTGCACGCCTTCTTATTGTGCTATTTGCAGCCAAAAAGTCACATTGATCCTCTAGACGCTATCCAGGGCACAGGGTGTAGTCATCAAGTCATACATGCAGAATAGCAGAAGTGTTAGATTTTATATTTTAGTGTCCTTATACTGCATATATTTGTACAATAGGAGCAAGAAAAGAATGATAGTTTTTATAATTGTCTTCATTTTTATATAAACAATTATCGTGAATCATTAACAAAAAAAAAAGACCATAAAACCAGTGTTCTCTGCTCTTCTCTTGATTGCCATAGATTTTAATGCACAGCAATGTATGTGCTCAGCCTCCTTTTTTCGGTATCCACTAGCCAACTATCACAACCATCACATTCAGCCCAGAGAAGGTGTAACACAACCAACACCTAAGTGATCCCCCAACCACACTATTACTGAATAAAACCGCTGTACAAAGATGGTAAATAACTGGTTCTACATAGGTGCCCTGCAGGCTATACAAATGATTACAGTGCAGTAACATCTAATGACTTACAGTTGACACGAGTTTATTTTTTTCCAATTGGACTTTTCCTGTCTTTTCCCTATGGTCCAGACCACCATGATGAAATCTTCCAGACATGACTTGTGTGGGTTGTGTCTGAAGAGTTTACAACATAGACATCTTTTGCTCCTCACTTTGCCAGCATCCTCCTTAGGGTACTTTCACATTTGCGTCTCACAAATGCATTGCAATACCTAATCCGTCTTTCCAGTTGTCATCCGGAAAAAACAAATCCAGTATTTATTTTTTTCACATTTTTAAAGGTCTGCACATGCGCAGACTGCAAAACCGAATCCGTTTTGACGGAACACTTGAGGCCGGATCCGGCATTAATGCATTTTAACCACTACAGGACCGCCGTAACAGGATTGCGTCTTTGCAGCGGCCCTGTTATTCCGGGTGGACTCGCTGGTGCGTCATCTCGCGAGACGCGAGATTTCGGGCAAAGCCGGCCCGCGCATGCGCATCGCGGGCCGGCAAAAGTTAGAGGAGTGTTTCGTCATCAGCCTGCCAGCCAATGATCGTTGCTGGCAGGCTGATGATTTTTAAAAAATCGAATCAGAAGCCAGTTAACACTTTATATTTATAAATATAAGGTGTTAAATGGCTGCTGTGCTCCTCTGCTGGTCCTATTCGTCGGTTGGTCTCAGCAGAGGAGCACAGTTCACAGTGAGTAGCCACCAAACACTTCACTTAGCCCCAGATCACCCCCCAGCACCCCAATTAACCCCTTGATCACCCCTTGATCTCCCCTGTCAATCACCTAGTGAAAGGGAAAAAAGTGATCAGTGTAAACTGTCACTTTTTTTTCACTGGTATTGACTGATAGTTTTAGGATAGTTTAGGCCCCTTGGTTAGGTAGTTAGCGATCGTTTAGCGCCCAGCCCACTGCACCGCAGTCACTGATTCGCTGATTAACGTATCCCTAATCAGCATTTGTACTTTTATAGTATCTGTAAGTGATCAGAAATGATCACAGTCAGATCTATAATAGTATTAGTGTCACCTTAGCTCACCCTCCACCCAAAACGCTGTGTTTCCCCTATCAGGCCTGATCGGTCGCCCACACGTGCGTTCGCCCACGCCTAACCCGCCACACTATCAGGCCTGATCGGTCGCCCACACGTGCGTTCGCCCACGCCTAACCCGCCACAGTGACAATTTATTTATATTTTTTTATCACTGCACAATCACTTTACAAGCGCTGCAGCGATAAAAAAATCTGTTTTCATATTTTTTATCAATCGCAGCGGCCTCCGGTACTTTGCTAGCCTCCCATTTGTAAGACAGGCTTGCTTTTTTCTTGGGTAGTCTCAGGGAATACCCCCTAAATTTAGTTGACCAAATGGCAAACAAGGGGTATTCTTCTAAGAGGCCTACAGGCTTCTGACCCAGTCGGATGAGGAATGGGAACCCTCATCTGACGAATACAGCGGGTCAGAATATGAACCTGTAGAAAGCAGTGGCAATCTGACCCAAAGTTCGGACGAGGAGGTTGAGGTCCCTGATAGCACCAGGTGTACCCGGCCCCGTGTTGCTAGACCACAGGTTGCGCAGGATCCGCTTCAAGGGCAGCAGAGTGGGGCTGGCGCTGTCGGATTACGTGGTGAGGCATACACCAGCAGCGCAGCCCATCCTGGACCTAGTACCAGCACTGCCGTACAACATGGTGAAGTAGCGAGCACCAGAAGGGCAGTTGAAGCTGGTACGGTGGCACGTGCATTAGTTTCCCCGTCACAGCAACCGCACAGACAGACCCGTAGAGCCCCTAGAGTCCCTGAGGTGTTGGCAAACCCTGATTGGCAGCCCCCAACTGGAGTCTGGAGTTCGGGTTGAGACAGCTCAGATCGGTTTGGCACTGGGGTTTTTTGAGCTGTTCTTGACTGCGGAGCTCTTGGACTTAGTTGTGGCAGAAACAAACCGATATGCCACAGAATTTATAGCCGCCAACAAGGGAAGCTATTATGCCCAGTCTTTCCGGTGGAAACCCGTCCAAGTTTCCAAATTTAAAATTTTTCTGGGCCTTCTCCTCAACATGGGCTTAACCAAAAAGGATGAAATGCGGTCATATTAGTCCACGAACCCAATTCATCACATGCCCATGTTCTCTGCTGCCATGTCCAGGACAGGATTTGAGACCATCCTGCGTTTCCTGCACTTTAGTGATAACAGCACCTCCCATCCCAGAGGCCACCCAGCTTTTGACCGGCTCCACAAAATTCGGCCCCTCATAGACCACTTCAACAACAAATTTGCAGATTTGTATACCCCTGAGCAAAACATCTGCGTAGACGAGTCCCTTATACATTTTACCGGACGCCTTGGCTTCAAACAATACATCCCAAGCAAGCGCGCCCGGTATGAGGTCAAATTGTATAAGCTCTGTGAAAGGGCCACAGGCTATACCCACAAATTTCGGATCTATGAGGGTAAAGATCAGACCCTGGAGCCGGTTGGTTGCCCTGACTACCTGGGGAGCAGTGGGAAGACAGTCTGGGACTTGGTGTCACCCTTATTTGGCAAGGGGTACCATCTTTATGTGGACAATTTCTACACAAGTGTTCCCCTCTTCAGGCATTTGTTCCTAGAACAGATTGGCTGCTGTGGCACCGCATGACCTAGTCGCCGGGGCTTCCCCCAGCGGCTCGTTACCACCCGTCTTGCAAGGGGGGAGAGGGCTGCCTTGTGTAACCAAGAACTGCTCGCGGTGAAATGGAGAGACAAGCGTGACGTTTACATGCTCTCCTCCATTCACGCAGACACGACAATCCAAATTGAACGAGCAACCAATGTCATTGAAAAGCCCCTCTGTGTCCACGACTATAATTCGCTCATGAGAGGGGTGGACTTCAATGACCAGATGTTGGCTCCTTATCTACTTTCCCTCAGGACCAGACGCTGGTATGAGAAGGTGTCTGTATATTTAATTCAATTGGCTCTGTATAATAGTTTTGTTCTCTACAGTAAGGCTGGGAGAACAGGATCCTTCCTCAAATTTCAGGAAGAGATCATCGAGAACCTCCTGTATTCAGGAGGTTACGTGGCCCCATCCACCAGTGTAGTGAGCCGTCTACACGAGCGACATTTCCCCAGTGTCGTTGCTGGTACCTCAAACCGACCGCCACCCCGAAAAAAATGTCTGTAGCAGGAGAGGAATAAGGCGTGACACCCGCTATTTCTGTCCTGACTGCCCTGACCACCCTGCCCTATGCTTAGGGAAGTGTTTCCGGAAGTACCACACACAGGTACACTTAGCATAGGGATTGCATCTCACAGGACAGTCACACAGGGCTATTAGGGCCCATTCACACAGAGCTGCTGCAAACCTCTCCTTTCACCTGGGACAAAGTGCATAATGTACTTCGCCACATCTTTGGGCGATATGTGCTTTGCACATTGTCCCATGGGGAAGGGAGTTTTGTCCTATAAAGGTAAAAAAAAAAAAAAAAAATCGCCAGTAAGCCAAAAAGTTAAAGTTCTGTTCAAAAAGTTAAATAAAGTTTATATGTTCCATTCAAATGTTATTATAAAGTTAATAAATTTATTGCGTTGCGGCCTGTTTTTTTCTTTTTACCTTCCAGGTGGACCAACCGATCGACTAGCTGCAGCACTGATGTGCATTCTGACATAAGCATTGCGCTGCTGTCAGATTACACAAAAGTCGGTGTATGCGGCGCTGCAAGACGAGATTTCTCCTCTGCAGTAAAAGAGACGTTTGCCGAGGCTTATGAGCTGATATGGTGTCCATATGCTTTGGCAAACACTTTGTATATAAAAAAAATAATAATCCCGGCAATGATTTATTCATCCACATCGATTGATGTGAATGGAGAAATCGAGTTTGCCAGGGCATACGAGCTAAGTGGGTATGGATGTTGGGCGGAGCTCCTATGTCCTGGCAGACGCCTTTCCCCTCCTTTTTTTTTTGGGCCGAGATTTTTTCATCCACATTGATCAATGCGAATGAAGAAATCTGTGCCGTGCATTTTTTCTTTCAGCCCAGAGGGTGAACGAAAAAAATATATATATCATTACCCGTATGCTCAATATAAGGAGAATAGCAGAAACTCCGAATGCTGGCCACACATGTAATGATTGCGGAGACCCTCAAATGCCAGGGCAGTGCAAACACCCCACAAATGACCCCATTTTGGGAAGAAGACACCCCAAGTATTCGCTGAGGGGCATATTGAGTCCATGAAAGATTGAAATTTTTGTTCCAAGTTAGCGGAAAGGGAGACTTTTTGAGAAAAAAAAAAAATCAATTTCCGTAACTTGTGCAAAAAAAATAAAAAATCTTCTATGAACTCGCCATGCCCCTCATTGGATACCTTGGGGTGTCTTCTTTCCAAAATGGGGTCACATGTGGGGTATTTATACTGCCCTTGATTTTTAGGGGCCCTAAAGCGTTAAAAGAAGTCTGGGATCCAAATGTCTAAAAATGCCCTCCTAAAGGGAATTTGGGCCCCTTAGGCTGCAAAAAAGTGTCACACATGTGGTATCGCTGTACTCAGGAGAAGTTGTGCAATGTGTTTTGGGGTGTCATTTTACATATACCCATGCTGGGTGAGATAAATATCTCGGTCAAATGCCAACTTTGTATAAAAAAATTGGAAAAGTTGTCTTTTGCCGAGATATTTCTCTCACCCAGCATGGGTATATGTAAAAAGACACCCCAAAACACATTGCACAACTTCTCCTGAGTACGGCGATACCACATGTGTGACACTTTTTGCAGCCTAGGTGGGCAAAGGTACGGCATACATATTAGGACATCGTCAGACATCATCCACAACTCCATCCTCCGTCAGGCAAAACTCCATCAGCCCTCAGACATCAGACAAAACTCCGTCCTCCGTCAGGCAAAACTCCATCAGACATCAGACAAAACTCCGTCTTCCGTCAGACAAAACTCCGTCAGCCCTCAGACATCAGACAAAACTCCGTCCTCCGTCACCCAAAACTCCATCAGACCTCAGACATCAGACAAAACTCCGTCCTCCATCAGGCAAAACTCCATCAGACCTCAGACATCAGACACAACTCCGTCCTCCGTCACCCAAAACTCCATCAGACCTCAGACATCAGACAAAACTCCGTCCTCCGTCACCCAAAACTCAATCAGACCTCAGACATCAGACAAAACTCCGTCCTCCGTCACCAAAAACTCCATCAGACCTCAGACATCAGACAAAACTCCGTCCTCCGTCACCCAAAACTCCATCAGACCTCAGACATCAGACAAAACTCCATCCTCCGTCACCCAAAACTCCATCAGACATCAGACAAAACTCCGTCCTCCGTCACCCAAAACTCCATCAGACCTCAGACATCAGACAAAACTCCGTCCTCCGTCAGGCAAAACTCCATCAGACCTCAGACATCAGACAAAACTCCGTCCTCCGTCACCCAAAACTCCATCAGACCTCAGACATCAGACAAAACTCCGTCCTCCGTCAGGCAAAACTCCATCAGACCTCAGACATCAGACAAAACTCTGTCCTCCGTCAGGCAAAACTCCATCAGACCTCAGACATCAGCTAAAACTCTGTCCTCCCTCAGACATCAGCCAAAACTCCGTCCTCACTAACTCAAAATACGCCCTACTACACACACTCTTCACCTGACGGAGCTGCTAGCTGCTGGAGAGGCAAAGGACCTGTGATGACGTCATGACCATGTGACGAGTCACGTGTGTGGGAGGGGTCAGATGTGCACAGCAGCTGGTAGAGTGTACAGAACAGTAGCCATCAAATAGAGCTCTGTACTAGAGATGTGTGTGTAACCTGCATGTAGCAGAGCTGTTTACTGTGTTACAGAGATGTATGTGTAACCTGCATGTAGCAGAGCTGTGTACTGTGTAGCAGATCTGTATGTGTAACCTGCAGGTAGCAGAGCTGTGTACTGTGTTACAGAGATGTATGTGTAACCTGCATGTAGCAGAGCTGTGTACTGTGTAGCAGAGCTGTATGTGTAACCTGCATGTAGCAGAGCTGTGAACTGTGTAGCAGAGCTGTATGTGTAACCTGCAGGTAGCAGAGCTGTGTACTGTGTTACAGAGATGTATGTGTAACCTGCATGTAGTAGAGCTGTGTACTGTGTAGCAGAGCTGTATGTGTAACCTGCATGTAGCAGAGCTGTGAACTGTGTAGCAGAGCTGTATGTGTAACCTGCAGGTAGCAGTGCTGTGTACTGTGTAGCAGAGATGTGTACTGTGTTACAGAGATGTGTGTGTAACCTGCATGTAGCAGAGCTGTGTACTGTGTATATAGAGCAGTGTGTGTAACCTGCATGTAGCAGAGCTGTGTACTGTGTTACAGAGATGTGTGTGTAACCTGCATGTAGCAGAGCTGTGTACTGTGTTACAGGGATGTATGTGCAACCTGCAGGTAGCAGAGCTGTGTACTGTGTATATAGAGCAGTTTGTCTAACCGCATGTAGCAGAGCTGTGTACTGTGTTACAGAGATGTGTGTGTAACCTGGGAACTATAAAAAAGTGTAAAAAAAACCCATAAATATTCAGATCACCCCCCTTTTCCCAAAATTAAAATAAAAGACACATCATGGGTTTCGCAATGTGTAAAAACGCCCATTGTATAAAAATATATTCCCCATACGGCAAACAGCAAAACAGAAAAAAAAAAGAGTCCAAATGTCCGATTCGCCGTTTTTGGTCACTTCATTTGCTACAAAAATGTAAATAAAAAGTGATCAAAAAGTCTTAAACACCCCAGAATGGTATCAGTAAACAGTTTAGATTGCCCCGCAAAAAATGAGCCCCCACCCAGCTCCGTACACATAATTACAAAAAAGTTATGGGGCTCAAAATATGGCGACAAAAAAAATCGGATATTTTAATTTTTTGATCACTATTAAAACGCAAGAAAAACTATACATATAAGGTATTGCCGGATTCGATCTGACCTGTAGAATAAAAGTAACCAGTCAGTTTTATCGCACATCGAATGTTGTAAATAAAAATCACGTAAAACTGTGGTGGAATTGCTTTTTTTTTTTCAACAGGAAGAATGGGCAGTTTTACCATCTGAGAAAATAAAGAGCCTCATCCATAACTACCACAAAAGACTTCAAGCTGTCATTGATGTTAAAGGGGGCAATACATGGTATTAATAACTGGGGCGTGTAAACTTCTGATCAGGGTCATTTGGGGAGTTTGTGTTGTGATTATGATTTATAAAGAGTAAACACCGTTGTTTGACATAAATGGCTTCAGCCGACCACTAACCGTGAGCGAGAGAAAAGTGTCTGTGGTATCATTCATATTCTCTGCACAATGGTTAAAGGGGTATTCTAATCTTAATGATCACCGGTAAATCTGTTAATGATTTGACAGTGACCATTTTTCTAAATACATTTTATTACCCAATTCCCATCCTTTTTTTAGAAAATAAGTCCCCTCTTACCTGATGATGTCTTTGGTCTCCCCTGGTCACGGCCACCTCTCCTGTCGAATCCAGCCGGGCCACGCTTGCGCAGAAGACGGAAAATTCTCTCCCGGCTGGGCCGCGCAATGTCCTGAACGCGCATGCGCCATGATGACTTCTTCCTGGCCAGTATAGTACAGAGCCGCGAATGCGCACGCCGACTCTGTACTATACAGGCCAGGAATAAGTCACCATGGCACATGCGCGGCGCTGTGCGCGTTCAGGACATTGTGCGGCCCGGCCGGGAGAGAATCTTCAGTCTTCTGCGCAAGCGCGGCCCGGCCGGGAGAAGAATACAGGAAGTGAACGTCACGCTCAAGGAAGGTAAGTATAAAAAAGGGAAGATGAGAATACCCCTTTAAGAAATCATAAATTCTGCAAGGGTATGTAAACTTATCAGCACAACTGTAAGTAGCTGTGTGATATAAATCTGTGGAATATGGGAAGCACAAGAGGATGTGCACCTTAAATCCCATCTTTGTAAGGCCTCTTGCACATGGTCGTATTGTGGACCACATACGGCGGTTCCGCAATACACAGGGCACCAGCCGTGTGCATCCCGCATCCGTGATGTCGACCCATTCACTTGAACGGAACAGAAACACGGATCGGATCCCCACAGAAGCACTACAGAGTGCTTCCGTGGTGTTTCTGGCCATGCCTCCGCACAGCAAAAAAGTAGAACATATTTACGGACCCATTCAAGTTGAATGGGTCTGGATCTGTCCCGGCTGCTGCACGCACGTTGCCCGTGCATTCGGGACTGCAAATTGCTGTCCCCAATGCACGGAATGGACCAACAACGTTCATGTGCAAGAGGCCTAACACTTGTGATCTGTGTGAAGTGGCATATATGCATTCATGTTGCATGTATTTATTAATTAGGGTTACCAATTCTGAGTAACTCGGAGTGACAGGAGATTTATTTATTTTTTTGTCGTCATATTTTGAGCTCTATAACTTTTTTGTAATTATGTGTACAGAGCTGGATGGGGGCTCATTTTTTGCGGGGCAATCTGAACTTTTCACTGATACCATTCTGGGGTGTTTAAGACTTTTTGATCACTTTTTATTTACATTTTTGTAGCAAATGAAGCGACCAAAAACGGCGAATCGGACATTTGGACTCTTTTTTTTCTTCTGTTTTGCCGTTTGCCGTATGGGGAATATATTTTTATACAATGGGTGTTTTTACACATTGCGACACCCATGATGTGTATTTTTTTAGTTCTTTTATTTTCATTTTGGGAAAAGGGGGGTGATCTGAATTTTTATGTTTTATTTTACACTTTTTTATAGTTCCCAGGTTACACACACATCTCTGTTACACAGTAAAAAGCTCTGCTACATGCGGTTACACACACATCTCTGTAACACAGTACACAGCACTGCTACATGCAGGTTGCACATACATCCCTGTAACACAGTACACAGCCTGCTACATGCAGGTTACACATACAGCTCCGCTACACAGCACACAGCTCTGATACATGCAGATTACACATACAGCTCTGCTACACAGTACACAGCTCTGCTACATTCAGGTTACACATACAGCTCTGCTACACAGTACACAGCTCTGCTACATGCAGGTTACTCATACAGCTCTGCTACACAGTACACAGCTCTGCTACATGCAGGTTACACATACAGCACTGCTACACAGTACACAGCTCTGCTACATGCAGGTTACACATACAGCTCTGCTACACAGTACACAGCTCTGCTACATGCAGGTTACACATACAGATCTGCTACACAGTACACAGCTCTGCTACCTGCAGTTTACACATACAGATCTGCTACACAGTACACAGCTCTGCTACCTGCAGGTTACACATACATCTCTGTAACACAGTACACAGCTCTGCTACATGCAGGTTACACATACAGCTCTGCTACACAGTACACAGCACTGCTACATGCAGGTTACACATACAGCTCTGCTACACAGTACACAGCACTGCTACATGCAGGTTACACATACAGCACTGCTACACAGTACACAGCTCTGCTACATGCAGGTTACACATACAGCTCTGCTACACAGTACACAGCTCTGCTACATGCAGGTTACACATACAGATCTGCTACACAGTACACAGCTCTGCTACCTGCAGGTTACACATACAGATCTGCTACACAGTACACAGCTCTGCTACCTGCAGGTTACACATACATCTCTGTAACACAGTACACAGCTCTGCTACATGCAGGTTACACATACAGATCTACTACACAGTACACAGCTCTGCTACCTGCAGGTTACACATACAGATCTGCTACACGGTACACAGCTCTGCTACATGCAGGTTACACATACAGATCTGCTACCTGCAGGTTACACATACATCTCTGTAACACAGTACACAGCTCTGCTACATGCAGGTTACACACACATCTCTAGTACAGAGCTCTATTTGATGGCTACTGTTCTGTACACTCTACCAGCTGCTGTGCACATCTGACCCCTCCCACACACGTGACTCGTCACATGGTCATGACGTCATCACAGGTCCTTTGCCTCTCCAGCAGCTAGCAGCTCCGTCAGGTGAAGAGTGTGTGTAGTAGGGCGTATTTTGAGTTAGGGAGGACAGAGTTTTGGCTGATGTCTGAGGGAGGACAGAGTTTTAGCTGATGTCTGAGGTCTGATGGAGTTTTGCCTGACGGAGGACGGAGTTTTGTCTGATGTCTGATGTCTGAGGTCTGATGGAGTTTTGCCTGACGGAGGACGGAGTTTTGTCTGATGTCTGAGGTCTGATGGAGTTTTGGGTGACGGAGGACGGAGTTTTGTCTGATGTCTGAGGTCTGATGGAGTTTTGGGTGACGGAGGACGGAGTTTTGTCTGATGTCTGAGGTCTGATGGAGTTTTGCCTGACGGAGGACGGAGTTTTGTCTGATGTCTGAGGTCTGATGGAGTTTTGGGTGACGGAGGGCGGAGTTTTGTCTGATGTCTGAGGTCTGATGGAGTTTTGGGTGATGGAGGACGGAGTTTTGTCTGATGTCTGAGGTCTGATGGAGTTTTGGGTGACGGAGGACGGAGTTGTGTCTGATGTCTGAGGTCTGATGGAGTTTTGCCTGATGGAGGACGGAGTTTTGTCTGATGTCTGAGGTCTGATGGAGTTTTGGGTGACGGAGGACGGAGTTTTGTCTGATGTTTGAGGTCTGATGGAGTTTTGGGTGACGGAGGACGGAGTTTTGTCTGATGTCTGATGGAGTTTTGCCTGACGGAGGACGGAGTTTTGTCTGATGTCTGAGGGCTGATTGAGTTTTGCCTGACGGAGGATGGAGTTGTGGATGATGTCTGACGATGTCCTAATATGTATGCCGTACAAAGGGGCCCACATTCCAAAGAGCACCTTTAGGATTTCACAGGGCATTTTTTACAGATTTTGATTTCAAACTACTTCTCACGCATTTGGGCCCCTAAAATGCCAGGGCAGTATAACTACCCCACAAGTGACCCCATTTTGGAAAGAAGACACCCCAAGGTATTTTGTGAGGGACATGGTGAGTTCATGGAAGTTTTTATTTTTTGTCACAAGTTAGTGGAATATGAGACTTTGTAAGGAAAAAATAAATAAAAAAATAAATCATAATTTTCTGCTAATTTGTGACAAAAAATAAAAAGTTCTATGAACTCACTATGCCCATCAGCGAATACCTTACGGTGTCTACTTTCCGAAATGGGGTCATTTGTGGGGTTTTTCTACTGTCTGGGCATTATAGAACCTCAGGAAACATGACAGGTGCTCAGAAATATGAAGAAGGAAGACCGGCACTCGTGATAGATTTTTCACTGCGATTTATTCAGTCACTTATTAATGCATAGTGACGCGTTTCAGCCTGAAACGCGTCACTATGCATTAATAAGTGACTGAACAAATCGCAGTGAAAAATCAATCGCGAGTGCCGGTCTTCCTTCTTCATATTGCACGTTGGGACGCCTGCCTACTGACACGTGCACCGCAAGCATTCTAGTTCAGTGCCGACCTTTATCTACAACACAGATGCTCAGAAAGTCAGAGCTGCTTCAAAAAGCGGAAATTCACATTTTTGTACCATAGTTTGTAAACGCTATAACTTTTACCCAAACAATTTTTTTTTTTTTACCCAAACATTTTTTTTTTATCAAAGACTTGTAGAATAATAAATTTAGAGAAAAATTTATATATAGATGTCTTTTTAAAAAAAATTAAAATAATTACAACTGAAAGTGAAAAATGTCATTTTTTGGCAGGAATTTCTGTCAATTTCTATTAATAACAAAAAAAGTTAAAATGTCAGCAGCAATGAAATACCACCAAATGAAAGCTCTATTAGTGAGAAGAAAAGGAGGTAAAATTAATTTGGGTGGTAAGTTGCATGACCGAGTAATAAACGGTGAAAGTAGTGTAGTACAGAATTGTAAAAAGTGGTCTGGTCATTAAGGGTGTTTAAGCTGGGGGGCTGAGGTGGTTAAGTACCACCCTGTCTTCCACAAAGTCTAGTCTCAGTAGCCAAGAGTCTGGTCAACAGAATCCTCACCTTGATCCTCTTTCCTGCGACCATGGAGAGTCTTGTCAAACAAGTGATCCTACACTCAGATATTCCGAGGAGCTCTTTTCATCGCCATTTTTTGATTTGGGCCTCTCGCTAAGCATGCTTGAAGAGGAGATCGTGTGCACTGATGCCCAAACTCTTGAGCATACACATTTACAAGATGACGGTGGGGAACGGCAATTCGTGTTTCATGAGGTTGGTGATGAGGTTGAGACACAGTTGTCAATAAGAGAGGTTGTTGT
Source organism: Bufo gargarizans (assembly GCF_014858855.1). Taxonomy (NCBI): domain Eukaryota; kingdom Metazoa; phylum Chordata; class Amphibia; order Anura; family Bufonidae; genus Bufo; species Bufo gargarizans. The sequence continues at coordinate 970,687 of NW_025334188.1, read as the reverse complement.
TAGGTCAACAAGATAGGAGGATGAGCAGAGTGAGGAAGTGGAAGAGGAGGTGGTGGACGATGAAATCACTGACCCAATCTTGGAAGGTGGCAAGCCGAGAGAGGACAGCATTACAGAGGGGGAGGGATCCGCAGCACCACAACAGGATGGAAGAGGCAGTGGGGTGGCAAAAGGGAGAAGGCAGGCCACACCAAACAGGCCCGCAACTGTTCGTTGGAGCACCCCCTTGCGGCAATCTCCCTCACCAAGAGGTAGGTATTCCACAGTCTGGCGCTTTTTTGAGGAAAGTGCAGACGATAAAAGAATTGTAATTTGCAACCTGTGCCATACAAAAATGAGCAGGGGCGTGAACACTAGCAACCACACCACCACCAGCATGATCCGCCACATGGCATCAAAGCACCCTAATAGGTGGACCGAGCTCCTGGGTCGACACTCTGTGTCTGCGGGTCACTCCACTGCCACCTCTTCCCCTGTGTTACGTGCTGGCCAATCCCCTGTCCAAGATGCAGGCCCAGATGGCTCCTGCCCTGCACCTGGACCTTCGCAAGCACCATCAGCTAGCACATCCACTTCTGTGTCCCAGCGCAGCATACAGATGCCCATACCCCAGGCCTTTGAACTAAAGCTCAAATACCCAGCCACCCACCCACAGGTCATAGCACTAAATGCGCACCTTTCCAAATTGCTGGCCCTGGAAATGTTGCCATTTAGGCTTGTGGACACTGAGGCTTTCCGCAGCCCTCGTTACTGGGTCCCCAGCTGCCACTATTTTTCCGGGTATGCCGTCTTCCCCTTACACCAGCATGTGTCCAGTAACATCACATGTGCCCTGACCAACGCAGTTATTGGAATAGTCCACTTAACGACTGACACACGGACAAGTGCTTGTGGCCAGGGACGCTACATTTCCCTGACGGCACACTGGGTAAACGTTGTGGAGGCCGGGAGCGAGTCGTACCCTGGGATGGCACAGGTGCTACCGACACTAAGGATTGCGGGCCCTACTTCCATCAAGATTTCCACCACTACCTACATTAGTGGCTGCAACCCCCCCCCCCCCCCCCCCCCTTTTCCTCCTTCACCTCCTTCTCCACTTCCACCTTTGAATTCTCATCTTGCAGCACCAGTCAGCCATCAGTCAGTAGCTGGAAGCAGTGTAGCACTGTAGTGGGGAACCGCCAACAGGCCATGCTGAAACTAATTTGCTTAGGTGACAAACAGCACACCAGCACAACAGCTCTCGCCACTTAACCTACAACCAGGCATGGTTGTGTCTGATAATGTCCGTAACTTGGTGGCGGCTTTGGAGCTCGGCAAGCTCACACACATATCATGCCTAGCCAACGTGTTTAACTTAGTGGTTCAGCGGTTTCTCAAAACCTACCCCAATTTGCCTCAGCTACTGGTGAAGGTGCGCCACGTGTGTGCACATATCTGAAAGTCATCTACAGCTGCCGCCGGTCTGGCAACGACTGTTGTGCGACGTGAGCACCCGCTTGAACTCGACGTTCCACATGTTGGCCAGGCTTTGTGAGCAGCAGATGGCAGTAGTGGAATACCAGCTGCAACATAGTCGTCGCCTTTCCAGTTAGCTTCTGCTCTTCACAAGTGACGACTGGGCATGGATGTCTGACCTCTGTGAGGTTTTACGCAACTTTGAGGAATCAACACAGATGGTGAGCGTCAATGCCACTATTATCAGCGTAACCATCCCACTTATGTGTCTACTGAAACACTCCCGGCTCACAATGAAGGACGCTTTGCATGTGAAAGAGGTGGAAATGGGGGAAGACATTACACAGGGTGAAAGCCAGACCACCCTCTGTTTGTCTTCTCAGCTCGAATTGGATGATTATAGGAGGAGGAGCAGGAGACGGTTGCTTCCGTTACAGAGGGTAGTACTCACAGCAGGTTTATTCCATCTGTTCAGCATGGATGGGCCAAAGAGGAGGAAGAGGATGGAGGAGATTGAGAGTCATCCTCCTTATGAAGACAGCAAAGTCTGTTAGGACTCTGGCACACATGGCTGACTCTATGTTATGCTGCCTTTCCCATCACCCTCGCATTATACGCATTTTGGCCAACACGATTACTGGTTGTTCACCCTTCTTGACCCCCGCTACAAAGAGAACTTCTCATCTCTCATTCCTGTGGTGGAGAGGACTAGGAAAATAGTGCAATACCAGAAGGTCCTTGTGGAAAAATTGCTCCAAAAATTTCCATCTGACAACGCTGGCTGCAGTGTACATACTATCTTGGGCAATCGAGGAGGGGAGACGAGGGGAACACACAGCGGTTCCAACAGAGGCAAGGCAACACTCTCAAGGCCTGGGACAGTTTCATGACACCCTGCCAGCAACCTCACCCTGATGCGCGGCCTAGTGTCACAAGGAGAGTAAAGTTTTGGAGGATGGTGAAGGAGTACGTAGCAGACCGTGTCAGCGTCCTCAATGATTCCTCTGTGTGTTACAACTATTGGATGTCCAAGCTGGACACATGGCACGAACTGGCGCTCTACGCCTTGGAGGTGCTGGCCTGCCCTGCCGCCAGCGTTTTGTCAGAGCGGGTATTTAGTGCTGCTGGGGGCATAACTGATAAGCGCATCCGCCTGTCAACTAAAAATGCTGACAGGTTGACTCTTATTAAAATGAACAACGCCTGGATTGCCCCTGACTTCTCGACTCCACTAGAGGAAAGCGGCTGAACATAAAGGCACTTTAAATGTGGCTTTTATGGTGTATTGAATACACTGTATTCCCATGAACTCCTTCCATCACAAAAAAGGGTATATGGTTCAATCTTCCTTTTCTCGTCCTCCTCCTCCTCCATCACATCAACATGCTTATTAGGCTGCCTTCGCTCCTAATGTTCTAAAAAGGGTAAGCTCAGCTCCCTCAATCATAATTTTTTCGATGGTCAGCTCAGCAGCAGGCCCTCGCCCATAATTTTTTCCATAGTCAGATCAGCAGCAGGCACTTGCCCCTAATGTTTTAGAGAGTCAGCTCAGCAGCAGACCCTCAACCATAATTTTTTCGATGGTAAGCCCAACAGCAGGCCCTCGCCCATAATTTTTTCCATGGTCAGATCAGCAGCAGGCCCTCGCCTCTAATGTTTTAGAGAGTCAGCTCACCAGCAGACCCTCAACCATAATTTTTTTGATGGTCAGCTTAACAGCAGGCTCTCGCCCCTAATGTTTAAGATGGTCAGCTCAGCAGCAGGCCCTCGCTCATAATGTTTTAGATGGTCAGCCCAACAGCAGGCCCTCGCCCATAATTTTTTCCATGGTCAGATCAGCAGCAGGCCCTCGCCCCTAATGTTTTAGAGAGTCAGCTCACCAGCAGACCCTCAACCATAATTTTTTTGATGGTCAGCTCAGCAGCAGGCTCTCGCCCCTAATGTTTTAGATGGTCAGCTCAGCAGCAGGCCCTCGCTCATAATGTTTTAGATGGTCAGATTAGCAGCAGGCATTCGCCCTTAATGTTTTAGAGAGTCAGCTCAGCAGCAGACCCTCAACCCTAATGTTTTAGATGGTAAGCTCAGCAGCAGACCCCCGCCCCTACTGTTTTAGATGGTAGGATCAGCTGCAGGCCCTCGCCCCTAATGTTTTTGAGGGTGACTAGCAGGCCATCAATCATCATTTTTCAAGGGTATGTATGATGCTCTCCTTTATGTGTAATAATGGGTGTATTGGAGTGTTGGTTCCCTGTAATTTTTGGCAGCCCTTTCACTTAGTGCATAGGCTTTATGAGTGTAGGAGTCCCACTACCTGAACAATTGTACCACAATGTGAATGAGGCCCTCCTTTATGTGATATACAGGTTGTATCGGAGTGCCTCTTCCTTGTAATTTTTGGCAGCACTTGCACTTTATATACAAGTAAATATACAGGAAAGAATGTTTCCTAACAATGTTTCCTCTAAAATCGATTTTATCTTCAGTTTTGTGCATATTATTGTCAGTCTGTAAAAGTGGCGTACTACTCGGAAGATGCATCCAGACATCCTCCCCATGCTGTCCCCGAACCATTTCAGTGGTGTTTCCATCAATTTCTGACCTTTTCATATGAACCAGACACCCTCCCCTCCTCAGAGCACCCGAGCATCCCGAGGTGTTCTACTCGAGCACCCGAGACCCAAGATTCAGGGTCTCTGTAGTGGAAGCTTAATAGAAAGCAGATGTCTTGGTGTGTTATAAAGACATAGCATTTGCAGTTAGTCACTGACCCTGCTGACTGATTTGGTCTTAGTGTCATCTCTAGTAACTCTTGGGCATTTGGTGTTTGGCTACAGGATTGGATTTCTGCAGACTTTCCCAATCCTCTTGGAGCTACTGTATTCCTATTGTTTTGGCAGTTGAGACGTGGAGTTAAAAAAGATGAACAATGGAACACTTTTTTGGTCCAATAATGAGAGCATCAGAGTCACTGTGATTAAAAAAATGTCTTCCAGGTATTTTTATTATGCTTTTCAGTCATGTAATGTTTGAAGCATAACATTTTTAAGAGCAAAGCATATAATAGGGGTTTGTAAATTTGTCTCTCATGCTATATTATGTTTTCAGTGGCATAATTTAAAGGATTTGCATTGATTTGACAGGTTGACTTCACTTCTCCAGTCATCCATCATTACATCTTTTTGGATAAGTCATGGTAAGGCTTTGATGACCCTGCAAAATATGTTATGATAAAGACAATTTTAAAGCAGTGGGAAAATGAACAAACATTGCCTGGTGTCCTACTTATTATTGCAGTGTTTAATCATTTTGTTTTGCTGTTTGTAAATCCTAATACAAGGAAAATTTGCTGCAATGTGTATTCATTCTTGCGTTGTTGTGCCTTCAGGATAAGCAAAACATTATCCCCTTCTTAAAGAAAATGTGTCACCAAAAATTTTATCTGCCACCTAAAACCAGATAGCAAAACATATACCTTTTTTCTACTCTGTTTTTGTTTTCTGATTACAGATTTTTGTATTCTGTTTCCTGAACATGATTATGGGGCGGTCATCTTGCCTGAGCTGTTCTTAACAGCATTTAGAGAGCATTAAAAAATTGCTTTACGGCAGCCACATGGGCCATAGACACAATGGACTGGAGGGGACCTAATTGACTTGATTTGGGAGAATTTTGTAGGCTGTGACCTGTGTAGAGGTCAGGAGGAAGCTGATAAGCTGTGATATCACCTAGGGTTGTTTCGGGTATTGAACTTTCGATACCCAATTGATACTTTGTTCCAGTATCGATTCGGTATCAGGATGTTCATTTTTTTAATACTAACTAGACTCTCCTCTTATGGCGCTCGGCGTGCGCGCAGACAGTTGAGAGGGAGAGAGTCCCTCTCTCCTATGACGCGACCGCGCTGAGCCCAATGAAGTGAGCGGGCTCTGAAGCTGCCCGCACTACTGCCACCAATGAATGTGCCGCTATTAATTAAAGCAGGAGGCGGGATGGGGGAGGGAATACACTACTGCGCCGTCTGAGTAAGTGAGCTTTGTCTTCCCCAAAGTCAAGCAGCCAGCATAGCAGGTGACTGGCCACTGTGCCACCAATGATAATTAACCTTTAATATAAATACAAGAGGCGGGTGCCAGCACCCCACCACCACCAGTATTAAAATTATTGGTTGCGCAGTGCGCCCCCCAGTATTAAAGTCATTGGTGGAGCAGTGCGCCCCCCAAACCCACCCCAGTATTAAAATCATTGGTGGCAGTGGCCACAGGGTCCCCTCTTCATTGGTGGCAGTGGAAGCTTGTGATTGGAGCCCCAGCAGTGTAATCCTGGGACTCCAATCGGTTACCATGGCAGCCAGGACACTACTGAAGCCCTGCTAAGCTAAGCTCCCTGCTGCTGTGTGCATTATGCACAGGGCAGCAGGGACAGTGTAAAGTGCTATTAACCCTAATAGAGATCTATTAGGGTGAATAGGACAAGGGATTAAAAGATCTAGCCCCTAAGGGCAATAGTTATTAAATAAATAAAAAAAACACCAAATTATTAAGTATAAATCTCACCTTTTCCCAATTTTACAAATAAAATATATAAACAATAAATAAACATATTACATATCGCCACGTCTAAAAAGTCCAAACTACTAAAATATATATTTTTTAATCCTATTCGGTGAACGCCATAACAATAAAAAATAAATAAATAAAAAACGCACGATTCTAAATGTTTTTTAGTCACCTTGCCCCCCCATAAAATAGGATAGGACTCTTCAATTATGCGCTGGACGTTCCATAAAATGCGCAACGCAGATTTTTTGTTGTTTTAATTTTTTTTGCATGGTATCGAATGGTATCAAGTATCACAATACTTTTTTATGGTATTGAAACCGAATCAAAATTTTGGTATCGAAACAACCCTAATATCACCTATTGTGAATGGTGGACCGTGTGTTGACTGTACACAGAGGTAATATAATGAGGCTGTAAAGTTAACCAGATTAACCAGATAACTGCAGTAAAGTGACCTGCACAGACCGAAGAAGGATAGGATTAGTGGCCAGTGAGAAAACTGCGAGATTTTATGTTTTTTGTTTAAATATAGACAGTTGCATGGAAAATGAAAAATAACATCACCAACAATTCTTTTGGACGTATCTGTACCAATCAGAGTGGTCCCTTGCTGGCTCTGATTGGTTAGTCTGTGCAGTCTAACTAATTGGAGTGCAGCAGTGTAAAAATGCAGATTTCCGGCTCTGATCTCCACTCTGACAGAGTGAGGAGGGGGGCAGCAGCAGTGGCATACAGCACAAGATGGTGGCAGATCACAGTAGTAGCAGAACCCAAAAACAGGAGTGTGATAGCAAGGCTTAGTGGCATGCATATCCTTTTACAAATTTAACATGTACATATTAGTAAGGCAAGAAGCGCCATTGTAGGAATGACAGAAGAAGCAGGCGGGTAGCAGCATCAGAATGGAGGCAGCAACAAGTGGCCATAAGTGCCAGCCCATTTTGCAGAATATTCCAGTGTGGCAGCACACTAAAGTATGATCATTAGTGGCAGAATGATTTATTCTACTGCATCATGCACCTGATTCATCTTTATACAGGTTAGTCTCTCAACATTTTGGGAGGAAAGTCAAGTTCTCTTAGGGGTAGCTATGCCCCCTGCAGCACTGAGTACCCGCTCTGATGCAATACTACTGGCCGGGCTGGAAAGCATGCCCATGGCACACTTGGCCAGGTACAGCCACACTTCAAGTTTGCATGCCCAGTAGTCCAAGGGATCAGGGTGCAGTCCAAGTATGCCACCACCTGCTGGTTGAGGTTTTGCTGCATGTCCTGACGCTGCTGGGTGGTTTCTTCAGTAGGCAGCTGAAGAAAACTGCTAATCATAGACTCCAAACTGAAGTTGCTGCATATGGAGCTGGTGCTTTCCCCCCCAAAGTCATGACAGTGGAGCATGAGCACAGAGGGTCCCCCCGGGAACACCTTCCTGAGAACGGCCAATGGTTCTCGTAGGCAGTGACCAACTGCTCAATGTATGTGTGCAGGGCTGGCACAGCTTGGTACAGTAATGTCGACTTGGGGACTCTTCACCTTGGGTGAGCACAAGTCATCAGTTCTCTGAATTGTGGAGCATCAACTACATGGGAAGGAAACGACTGTAATATCACCAACTTGGCCAAGGTGCACGTTCAGCTTCTGCGCCATTGGATGAGTCCACTCATACTGTTGTCTATTTGCAATCACAGTTGAAACAAGTAACGAGCAGTAGGAGAAGGAGCATCACAAGCAATAGATGACATTGAAGTTGATGGGAAGGAACGACAGCTTTCTTCTGCTAACATTGTCAAGCCCTGACTGCTGGAGAGAGGGTGTGGGCCTGTGGGAGATGCAGCAGTAGCTGGGTATAGTTTCCAAAATCGGGTCACTTTTGGGGTTTTCTTTCGAGGGGTACCCCAGGGTCTCTTCAAGTGTGACATGGCGCCTGAAAACCATTCCAGCAAAACCTGCCCTCCAGAAAAAATATGTGTGTATGTATGTTCCGCGATCACTAAAAAACGCAACAATCGATTTCAACTAAACTTAGTATACACGTTCCTTCCTACCTCGAAAGAAATCTTGTGGGGTCACAGCTCTCTAGGACGCACCGTTCCTGAGATATTCCCAAAATATGACCTGCATTAGCCAATACAAGCCTGCATGTCTTTCTCTTCATATCCCAACTGCCATACACAAGATCACATGTCCCTTATTAGCCAATAGAAGCTCACAGGTCCTCTCCACATACACACAGTTTTACTCCAGGTTTCCATAACAACCCAGCCATTTTTCTTCACTGCTGTAGGTCAGCTTTAGGCTAGGGCTACAAAACAATAAGTCGCATGACACATAGGGCACAACTACACTGCTACATGTGTTGCGTGATATTGATTTTGCACCAACGCGCTACAATTTTTATAATGATAAATTGTTGATACAAAATGTCACTCGAGCCCTAGCATTAAAGGGGCAGGGTACTGTGGAGGTCACTGTTAAGGGGGCGAGCACTGAGGAGGTCAATGTTAAAGAGGTGCTGTAGAAGTCATTATAAAAGAGATGGGTGCTTTGGAGGTCACTATTAAAGGGGCAGGGTGCTGTGGAGGTCACTGTTAAAGAGGTGGGCACTGTGGAGGTCACTGTTAAAGGGGCTGGCACTGTGGAGGTCACTGTTAAAGGGGTGAGCACTGTGGAGGTCACTGTTAAAGGGGTGGCACTGTAGAGGTCACTGTTAAAGGGGAAGGGCACTGTGGAGGCCACTGTTAAAGGGGTGTGCACTGTGGAGGCCACTGTTAAAGGGGCGGGCACTGTGTAGGTCACTGTTAAAGAGGTGTTCACAGTGGATGTTACTGTTAAGGGGGCAGGCTGCTGTGGAGGTCGCTGTTAAAGTGGCGGACACTGTGGAGGTCACTGTTAAGGGGGTAGGGTCCACTATCAAAGGGGCAACTGCTGTGGAGGTCACTGTTAAGGCAGTGGGGTTCTGTGGAGGTCACTGTTAAGGGGAGGGCCCCTAAGGAGGTCACTGTCAAGGGAGTGGGGTGCTGTGAAACTCACTGTTAAAGGGGCGGGCTTCTGTGAAGGTCAAAGTTAAGGGGATGGGCTGCTGTGGAGGTCCCATTTTAAAGTGACAGAGCACTGTGGGGGGGTCAATATTAAGGGGTGGGTGACTGTGGAGTTCACTATTAAAGGGTGCTGTAGAGGTCACTGTTATGGGGGATAATGTCGATATCTCTTAACGACACACACAAACATTAAATGAAATAGATGAAATAAACCCGTGCGAAGCCGGGTCCTTTTTCTAGTGAGGATAATAGATATTGAGGTTTGTTTTGCTGTTAACCCTTACTGTGTTACAGTAAAAATGGATTTAAATGGAAAACCTGCACACAAAAACAAAAATTCCTGTTGCAACCGTAAAAGGTTAACAAAGTTTGTAAAATCAGTTTTGAATAGTTTGAGGGGTGTAGTTTCTAAGTAAGTAAACCCCTTAAAGTTACTTCCAAACAGAAAACATGGTTTTGAAAATTTTGTTGAAACTTTTAAAAATTGCTTCCACAATTCTAAACCTTCTAACATCCTAATAAAATAAAATGATAATGCAAACATAGAGTAGACATGTGGGGAATGTTAAAGGGGTTATGCAATCCTATAAAAAGCCCCCCAATATGCCGGGCCCCCCGCACTGAATATACTTACCTGGGTCCCTGTTCCCTGCGCCGCTCCTGGTCCGTGCACTGCCACTGCTGCTTCTCCCCATGCGCGGATGAAAACATCGTCACGCTAGAGAGTGACGAGCCTCCCTAGCGTAAGTTCCCACTGGGAACTAATGAGATGCAATTGAGGAGGATCTTCCATTAAAATATATCGAGACACATAGCTGTAAAAGAGGAGACTGCAGAACTAAAGTCAAGCATAAAATAGCGATAACATTTACTTGGAATGAAAGATCAGTAGCTGAAGATATAGCAGTGACCCGGCAGCAACACGTGGGACGCCAAGTCCAGGAATAACCTCAGCAGCTACAGCGCTCGATACAGAGAAGCGGCTCTGATACAAACTGCTCCCACTACAATCAACAGGGCGGTAATGTAGTTACATAGTAGAAATACAAACCTAAACAAAGGACCCAGGACACATTATTAGTTTAAAGGCATGTTTTATTAATAGAAATCACACAGTCAAGGACACTATATGAAATCATATGAAACAGATACAACTGATGGAATACACAAATTATGAATTACCAAGGATGAATTGTAATCACTATCTATTAAGTCACGTTTTACTTATCATCATTTTTTTCAACATCATATATTCTTATATATAATTCTCTTCTGAACCAATTTGGGACTTCGTATATATTTCTTCTGGACCATTTATATTTTTTCTGGACTATTTTGGGGCTTCTTATTGGGATTTTGATCAATATTAATGGACTAAACATGTGACATATGAACTTTCGCTTCAGATAAAATCATGGGACAATAGAAACAAACGTCAATCAGAGAACCTTATTGCTATACTTTATTTTATTTTTTTATTTTCATATGAGTTTTTATACAAGTTTTATATGAAATCATGTATGTATTGACAGTGATGTTACCTTTATGAATTATTGGGAGTGATCTATTGTTGTTATCCATTTCTTGTTTATTTATATTTTTAATTGGATCCAAGTTTTTATACTCATATTTGATTAAAATATTTAGTTTTTTAATGCGGCTCTGAATGCTTAGAGTGCATGTTAACTAACCAGTTATCTGGGAAGTATTGCATTGTGTACAGTTGGAACTGTGTCTGCTATAATTGGATGTACTACGATTCCTATTTTGCACTACAGTAAAGACTTTTATTCTGTTAAATCTGGCCTAGTCACTGACGTCTGAACCATATGCCGGCCTTGCACTCTATACTCACTTCCTAGCACCCATCCAAACACTTAACATCATAGGCACCCCAACTACTATCAGGCAGGGTGTTGCCCAAGGAAATTAGGGTGCTGCCCAAGGAAAGAAAGGGTGCCCACTCCTTTCACAGCCCTAGTGAGCAACAGTCTGGGGGAAGCCACAGTTATAGATTGTGACTATCAAAGCCAATACCACTCCCATCCTCCGCTCAGCTCATCAGGGGCCTGCTGCACTACCACCTGCCTATCAGTTCCAACTCCTTGGGTCCAATTCTGTCTTCATTCACAGGTCCAACAGAGAGAGGGGATAGATTTTAAAAAAATCATCAAACCTGGAATATCCCTCCAATAGTTCCCCAGTTCACCAAAATGTGGTAGTAGTTTGGTCCTAGGTGGTTCAGAGGCAGAAAGTGAGACACTTGCTAAACCTTTGCGTTTCTTGCCATGTCCTTTCCAAAAGAGGTGTAGTTGCAGACATAGAAGGTGATAACAGAGGTTTAATATCACAGGATGGCATTCTTTGAATGACAATGGCATGGCCATTTTTTATCCAGTCTACAGGATGCTATGAAGAAGGCCCTCTTTTATTGTCAGGTGGGGTTTGGATCGCAGTGTAGTTTTAAACCATGCTCCAGGAGGATATTGTCCTGCTCTTGTTGAGATAACACCCCTCCCCCCCCCCCCCCCATTTACTAATACGTTGGTGTCTGTATTTAAGTTTATATCATACAGAAGGGTAATGCCTTTGATTCTGGCATTTTTACTTTTAAAGCATTGATAAGGAATAGAAGTCTACAGAACACCTTTTTCATCTACTCTTCTTACTTTGTACATATTTCGAGGATGTTATTGCACTTTTTAGGGCAGAAGTAATACAAGAAAAAGGAAAGAGACTGTAACGTCAGTAGTAAGTAACATTTCATGCAGATTACAAATAGGGGTTAGAAATTGCTACAAAAATGTAATTTTAGATCCCTACCCACATAATATACAAACTGAACTATGATAATTCTGCTTATGTCTATTGCAGACAATTTTTGCTAGCATAGTATAAAACATGTTCAGATAACACTTTTCCATCTGTCTGTATATGACTCAAGCTTGAGAATTGCATTCATTATTGAAATCAATTATAAACACGTAGAAGCTGAAAGATGAAGCAAAAATTCTGTGTAGCCTAAGAAACCTTTCTTTGGCCACATTAGAGATGCACATACTTTGTCACAATTCATTAGGTGTTTAAGAGGACCTGTCACCACTCCTGACATGCCTGTTTTAATAGCTTCATGCATTCCCCATGTAATAATAATTCTGGAGCATCTATTCTTATGACTCTATGTTGTCCCATTCCTCTATTATTTCTACTAGAAGTTATGAATTAATTGCTAGCAGTCTGCAGTAAGGGTACAGAGGGGTGGTAACCAGTTGGGGAGGGGTGTACCTGCACAGTCTGACAATGGCAGCAGTGATTGGATAGAGTGAGTCTCTGATGGTACACCCCCCAACTGGTTACCTCCCCTCTGTACCCTTACTGAAGGCTAATAGCAATTCATTTCTAGTAGAAATAATAATGAAATGGCACAACATAGAGCCATCAGAATAGATGTTTCAGAATTGTTATTACATCAGGAATCCATGGAGCTATTAAAACAGGCATGTCAGGAGAGGTGACAGTTCCTCTTTAATAGTTTCTTGACCAACAATTCATGTTTGTCTATAAAACATATGGCACATAACTTTTTTCTTAGATTATTTGCCATACAGACCATAAAAGAAGCATAAACAGGTATCAGTATACTACACATATTCTATTTCAATATATTATATACTAATCCAAAAGCCAGTTTAAATACAATGTCAACTGCTTTTAAGGTATGGTAGATGGTATAAAACACCAGATTTTCTATTCACACTAGGTGTCTCACCGAACAAGTGGTGCTGGAGGTGTGGGAAAGAAAAAGGTACTTTGCTACACATATGGTGGACATGCCCACTGATAGTTTAGTTTTGGAAGAATGTGGAGAAAGCTGGGAAGATAACAACAGACAACTATATCTGAAGATTTGGCAGCCATGGATAAATGCAATGTAGAGGGATGATTGCGATACATTGTAGGGACTTTATCTTTCTTTCTTTTTTCTTTCTCTTACTTTATTATACCGTTTACAAGGTTTGGCCTACATAAGGAATATAAATATTAGTATGAGAATATGTTACCTTTAAACTAATAGAAGTGCCTGGTGGTCCTGCCGCGTGTCGTGAACTCGAGTTTTCTTTTGGTTCTACTTGTTTTCTTTTCCTTTCTTTTATATGTTTGTTTCTGATATTCTCAGTTTATGTGGATCACTAGCTTTATATGCTCAAAGTGGACAGTTGTGATATATACAGTTGCAAAAAAAAGTATGTGAACCCTTTGGAATGATATGGATTTCTGCACAAATTGGTCATAAAATGTGATCTGATCTTCATCTAAGTCACAACAATAGACAATCACAGTCTGCTTAAACTAATAATTAAATGTTACCATGTTTTTATTGAACACACCATGTAAACATTCACAGTGCAGGTGGAAAAAGTATGTGAACCCCTAGACTAATGACATCTCCAAGAGCTAATTGGAGTGAAGTGTCAGCCAACTGGAGTCCAATCAATGAGATGAGATTGGAGCTGTTGGTTACAGCTGCCCTGCCTTATAAAAAACACACACCAGTTCTGGGTTTGCTTTTCACAAGAAGCATTGCCTGATGTGAATAATGCCTCACACAAAAAAACTCTCAGAAGACCTACGATTAATAATTATTGACTTGCACAAAGCTTGAAAGGGTTATAAAATTATCTCCAAAAGCCTCGCTGTTCATCATTCCACATCATTCCACAAATTGGCTATAAATGGAGAAAGTTCAGCACTGCTGCTACTCTCCCTACGAGTGGCCGTCCTGTAAATATGACTGCAAGAGCACAGCGCAGACTGCTCATTGAGGTGAAGAAGAATCCTAGAGTGTCAGCTAGAGACTTACAAAGTCTCTGGCATATTCTAACATCCCTGTTAGCGAATCTACGATACGTAAAACACTAAACAAGAATGGATTTCATGGGAGGATACCACAGAGGAAGCCACTGCTGTCCAAAAAAAAACATTGCTGCACGTTTACAGTTTGCACAAGAGCACCTGGATGTTCCACTGCAGTACTGGCAAAATATTCTGTGGACAGTTGAAACCAAAGTTGAGTTGTTTGGAAAAAAAAAACACAACACTATGTGAGGCATAGAACAACAACATCAAAACCTCATCCCAACTGTAAAGTATTGTGGTGGGGACATTATTGTTTGGGGCTGCTTTGCTGCGTCAAGGCCTGGATAGATTCCCAAGTTTATCAAGACATTTTGCAGGAGAACTTAAAGAGGACCTTTCATTACAATAAAAAAATCTAAACTAAGCATACAGACATGGAGAGCGGCGCCCAGGGATCTCCCTGCACTTACTATTATCCATGGGCGCCGCTCCGTTCTCCCGGTATAGGCTCCGGTATCTTCAAATTTTCGGCTCAACTGGGAGGAGCCTGCCGATGTCTCCTTCTCCCAGGCTGTAGCGCTAGCCAATCGCAGCGCTCAGCTCATAGCCTGAGAGTTTTTTTTTTCTCCCAGGCTATGAGCTGAGCGCTGCGATTGGCCAGCTCTCCAGCCGGCAGGCTCCTCCCAGTTGAGCCGAAAATCTGAAGATACCGGAGCCTATACCGGGAGAACGGAGCGGTACCTAGGGATAATAGTAAGTGCAGGGAGATCCCTGGGCGCCGCTCTCCATGTCTGTATGCTTAGTTTCAATTTTTTTTTATTGTAATGACAGGTCCTCTTTAACCGCCTCCGGACCGCCTAACGCAGGATTGCGTTCTGGAGGCGGTCGATTCATTCCTCCTTGACGCGCCGGCGCGTCATCTCGCGAGACGCGAGATTTCCTGTGAACGTGCACACACAGGAGTGCGCGTTTACAGGAACCGGAGGTAAACCAGCTGATCAACAGCCTGCCAGCGGCGATCGTTCGCTGGCAGGCTGTAGATGCGATTTTTTTAACCCCTGAAAGGTATATTAGACGCTGTTTTGTTAACAGCGTCTAATATACCTGCTACCTGGTCCTCTGGTGGTCCCTTTTGCTTGGATCAACCACCAGAGGACACAGGCAGCTTTGTAAAGTAGCACCAAACACCACTACACAACACCCCCCCTGTCAATTATTAACCCCTTATTAACCCCTGATCACTCCTTATTAGACTCCCTGATCACCCCCCTGTCATTGATCACCCCCCCTGTAAGGCTCCATTCAGACGTCCGTATGTGTTTTGCGGATCCTCGGATCCGCAAAACACGGACACCTGCAATGTACTTTCCGCATTGATCCGCACATTGTCAGAACTATATAGAAAATGCCTTTTCTTGTCCGCAATTGTGGACAAGAATAGGACATGTTCTATTAGGCTCTACAAAAAACGCAGTGTTCGCCCGATCAGGCCTGATCTTGTGCGCACACTTCCGTTCAGTCCGTCCCACCGCAGTGACAGAATTTTTTTTTTCCTGATCACTGCAAAAACACAGTAAATCACTGCGGCACTATAAAAAGGTCACTTTTGAGGGGCTTGGTGAGTTCATCAAAGATTTTATTTTTTGGGCACAAGTTAGCGGAAATTGATTTTTTTTCTTAGGCTACTTTCACACTAGCGTTCGGGGCTCCGCTTGTGAGTTCCGTTTGAAGGCTCTCACAAGCGGCCCCGAACGGATCCGTCCAGCCCTAATGCATTCTGAGTGGATACGGATCCGCTCAGAATGCATCAGTCTGGCTCCGTTTGTCCTCCGCTCCGCTCAGCAGGCGGACACCTGAACGCTGCTTGCAGCGTTCGGGTGTCCGCCTGGCCGTGCGGAGGCAAACGGATCCGTCCAGACTTACAATGTAAGTCAATGGGGACGGATCCGTTTGAAGTTGACACAGTATGGCTAAATTTTCAAACGGATCCGTCCCCCATTGACTTTCAATGTAAAGTCAAAACGGATCCGTTTGCACTATCATGAACCAAAAAAAAAAAAAAATTTTTATTTTTATTTTTTTTCATGGTAATGCAAACGGATCCGTTCTGAACGGAGCCACCTTCTGCATTAATATGAGCGGATCCGTTCAGAACGGATCCGATCGAACGCTAGTGTGAAAGTAGCCTTACAAAGTCTCATATTCCACTAACTTGTGACAAAAAAATAAAATCTCACATGAACTCACCATACCCCTCACGGAATCCAAATGCATAACATTTTTTAGACATTTATATTCCCGACTTCTTCTGACGCCTTTGGGCCCCTAAAATGCCAGGGCAGTATAAATACCCCACATGTGACCCCATTTTGGAAAGTAGACACCCCAAGGTATTCGCTGAGGGGCATAGTGAGTTCATGGAAGTTTTTATTTTTTGTCACAAGTTAGTGGAATATGAGACTTTGTAAGGAAAAAATAATTTAAAAAAATCATCATTTTCCGCTAACTTGTGACAAAAAATAAAAAGTTCTATGCCCATCAGCGAATACCTTAGGGTGTCTACTTTCCAAAATGTGGTCATTTGTGGGGTGTTTCTATGGTCTGGGCATTGTAGAACCTCAGGAAACATGACAGGTGCTCAGAAAGTCAGAGCTGCTTCAAAATGCGGAAATTCAATTTTTTTTTACCATAGTTTGTAAACGCTATAACTTTTGCGCAAACTAATAAATATACACTTATTGCATTATTTTTTTTATCAAATACATGTAGAACAATACATTTTGCTAAAAATTTATATAGAAAAGTAGTTTATTTTGAAACATTTTACAACTGAAAGTGAGAAATCTAATTTTTTTGCAAAAAATTCAGTAAATTTTGATTAATAACAAAAAAGTTAAAATGTCAGCAGCAATGAAATACCACCAAATGAAAGCTCTATTAGTGAGAAGAAAAAGAGGTAAAATTCATTTGGGTGGTAAGTTGTATGACCGAGCAATAAGCCGTGAAAGTAGTGTAGTGCAGAATTGTAAAAAGTGGTCTGGTCATTAAGGGGGTTTAAGCTAGGGGGGCTGAGGTGGTTAAAGAGGACCTTTCATCGGTCCAAACATTGTGAACTAAGTGTCATGACATATACAGTGGCGCCCAGAGATCTCACTGCAGTTACTATTATCCCTGGGCGCCGCTCCATTCTCCCGTTATGTCCTCCAGTATGTTCGTGGACTTGGTTATAGTAGGAGGAGACTGCCCTTGTTCTGCTGGGCGTCTCCTTCTCCTAGGCTGTAGTGCTGGACAATCGCATCGCAGAGCTCACAGCCTGGGAGAAAAAAACTCCCAGGCTGTGAGTTCTGCGCTGCGATTGGCCAGTGCTACAGCCTAGGAGAAGGAGACACCCAGCAGAACAAGGGCATACTCCGCCTACTATAACCAAGTCTCCTAAGTCTCCACCTACTATAACCAAGTCCCCGAACATACCAGAGGACAGAACGGGAGAACGGAGCGGCGCACAGGGATAATAGTAAGTGCAGGGAGATCCCTGGGTGCCGCTGTATATGTCATGATACTTAGTTCACAATGTTTAGACCGATGAAAGGTCCTCTTTAAGGCCATCTGTCCACCAGCTGAAGCTCAACAGGAGATGAGTGTTGCAACATGACAACAACCCAAAGCATAGAAGTAAATCAACAACAGAATGGCTTAAACAGAAGAAAATAGTGTGACCAGTAGGCCATAGAGAAAAAGGTCCATTTTATGATGCAGTGCCCCAGATACTCAGCAGTGAGGGACGCTCACCTCTGCAAACTGTCTGATCTCTTCCCAGACTTCACCTCCATGAAGCAGGAAGAAAACATATCCTTATTACTTGGGGGAAAGGTAAACAAAGCAGCCATAGCAACACAATGGGGGTTATATGGGCACAGCAGTTTAGGGAAAACATTTAGGGATCGCTCGGAGGTGACCCTTTTCTCCCTAGCTTTTGGGCCTAGTCATTTTTTCTGTTTGTTTTCCTGTGTTTGGTTATTTCCCCGCTTACCTACCTATCGTGACAGTATGGCAAAGCCCTCCCGATCCGCCAACAGACAGTCCAGCATAGCAGTGGGAGTCAATACGTCATGCTGTAGCCATTTTTGCAACCGGTGTAGCAGGTCATAATATGGTGGTCTGGTGGGTTCAAATTCCCACTGAATCACCTGCTGGGCCCGGACCAATACATTCACCCCAAGTCTTGCCAGGTTCTCACCTTTTACGGTCGGGTAGTTGGCCACTTGATCATCAGGTAGATCAAAAAACACTTGCTGGGGTCCAGACGCCAAGAACGGAGCGACGACCTCAGCCCACTGGTCTCGGGGTAACCTCTCCCTCACAGCCACCTTTTTCAACACTGCTAGATAGGTCTCAAAGTCATCCGAGTGGGTCATCTTAGGGATCACCGCACAGACAGCTTTCCGTGCATCGTGGACGTTCTGGGACGCTCCTGCCGCTTGCAATGCCATCACATGTTGTAATAGCAGCTGGTTAGTTTCCTGCTGCTGCTTGTTAGCCTCCCGCTGCTACAAGTTAGCCTCCACAAGGGCTTTCACGACCACCTCCATTTTGTCAGGGGACGCGGGTCGTAACCTTGCCGGCTTAATATAAGACATACACTCGTGCCCGGGAAAAACAAAAACATTTTGGACTTCAGGCCTTCCTCACTGCGTTTTCCTGCATCCAACACCAATTGTGGGGATTTGCTTTGGTAGACAGGCTAGCGGACGCAGTATAGAGGCAACCAAATAGTCTTTAACTTAAACAGTTAAGTGTTTTATTCACACATAAGGAAAAACAAAAATTTACATTTTGCAGACTAGGTGTTTGTTAACACAATGAAAAGTCCACAGAACAAAAACCTTCATCTGGTTTGAAGTTTCTCCACCTGTGGTCCACAGCAAGCTTTAGGGGCCTGTTTCTCAGCATGTGGCTCCCAGCCCTTTTGCACGGCACAGGTTTTTAGATCCCAAAACACACAGGGACTGACAGCACACCACTGTCAGAAAAGAGTAATCCACTGTCAGCTGAGACTGCTGGCTGGGTTTGGTATAGGCCAGTAAAGACCCGGCCTGGAGCGTGGGGAGAAGCCACCCACCCAGCACTTTAGCTTCTCCCAGTAAGAGCTGGCTCGGATCAGCTTACAGCCATACTAAAATAGCAACGTATCGACCAGCACTAGCTGCCGCTGACACTTGAAAATACTGGCTCTTACTTCACCTAGGCCAGGAACCTTGGAAAAGTAAAAGCATTCCAGACATATTGCCACATAAAGTGAAACATGTCAGAATTGCAAAATGTGGCTTCCTCCTTAAGGTGAAAACTGACTTGGTCTTGAAGGGGTTAATCAAGTACACTGGGGCATGCCAGTATAGGGCAGCACACTGTATTGTTACATTTTTATCTTTTGGTAGCATCTCTTTAAAGGCATTCTTAATCTATTTTGCATTTTGCACTTCGGGGTAGGAATGAGTCAGCAGAGTTTTAATTTGTTGCTTTAACAGCTTTTTCTATCATATCAATCTGTTCCATAATTCTGCATCTGAATTCTTCTGTTTCTTTTTTACTAAAGTAGGACAGGAGCTGTCACAGTTTCCATGACGTAAAATAATGCTCTATATAAATTGTATTTTAGAATAAACTTCACAAACCTCCTCCAGGCCAAATGTATTTTGAAAACTTCTGTTAATAGTCAGATTATCTGTTTAGTTAAGAGAAATATCAGGATGTGAGTAGAAATGAGCGAATTTTGGAAAAAATTTGGTTCGATCCAAATATATTTGCGGTGAATTTCATTTAAAAAATGGCTATTTCCTGGCTGCAGAGAACCTTTATAGTGGTGTAGAACACTGTGCCTTGCAGTAACTCGCATAGGGAGTCTGCTTTGGTAGTGAAATAAAACTGTGAGTCCGTATGACATGCAGATGACAGGCATCGCACACTTCACTTACTTAGGCAGTCACGAGGCCAAAACTGACCAAATAACTCAAGTATGAACTCAGCCTTACAGGTCAATGTTAGCGCCAAGAAGAAGCGCACTCCTTTTACACCGTCGTCAGCTGATTCCACATAGATGTATACGGAACCTGTTCTATTAAACCCTTATAGAGCCCCACGACAGAGTGTAGAGGGTGTCAGCAGTAAGTTTGTGTTAATGGATTTTGCCCTTACTCTGATCCGTCAGAACAATAACTCCCAAAAAACGGATCCTGTCTGTTGAGCATCCGCCTTCACTGGGTCAGCATTTCCATCAGTATTGTTAATGCCAAAAAACAGGAGTGGATCCAAAACAGAGATGACACGCTGTTTTTTTCATAAGCATATAACATTTATATCTAAATATCATAATTATAGTGGATCTGATATATAATAGGCCATATTGTGTTATATTCACTATTGTGAATTTATTTTAAAAGTGGGGTGAAAGAGGTTCATGGAAAGGACACAGTTCATATAATTTCTTCTCTGTAGAGGTACCAGTCTGAGAAGAGTCATTCTTGTCTTCTTATAAATTTATGACTGAGATAAGATATTCTCTAAAACGCATCTGGCACTAATTATCCCTATGGTTTAATGTCTATTGATGAGGCAGAAAATCTGTGATGTATCTGTATACACATATAATGAACCTTAGTTTTTTGTATAAGATAATCAATAGGACATATGTATTGTTTTTATATTATTGGATATTATGGAGGATGTCAATGCATCTATTATCTTATATTATCTTATCTCTCTATTATCTTGTCACTAGGAACATATACACTCCTAAAGCAAGATGAGAAGAATTAGAAATTAGAAAGTGGTATTTTAACTAACAATCAATCATCATTGGAGTAACAGAGGAGACACTCATGTCTGTGATAGTGCAAGGTCACTTATATTCTTATCGATACCATACATTTAGTAGCCTGGGAAATGTATCAAATGGTCCCCAAACGTCTGTTTTTTAATTGGTTTATGTGTCAAAAATAATCCCTTAGCTCTGATTTAGGATTCCATATATTCTGTGTATAGAATGTAATAGAATGTAAGAGAAATCAGATCTAGACAGTTAACCCTTAAGAGTGATGATGCTAGTAGCTTATGCAATAGTGCCACTTAGGTATGAATAGGTAACATTGCACCAACAGCTGAAATGCATTCTGGGTGATACAGTGACATCACAGTTATTATCATATGTACATGCCTAACCAACAATGATTGGAGAACTCCAAGTTAGGAAGGTGTGTCTAGCTGATACGTTTGTAATCATAAACCACACACACATGGAGGGAAAAGAGACACCAAAAGAAGCTCACAAAGACAGAGAAAAGACAAAAACACAAGAACACAGAGAAACAAAGAAAGAAAGGAGGGACACCCCATGAGAAAATCCCAATGATGAGAACAAACTTTAGAGCTGACTTCCCTTAGACTCTGCATATCATGTGTATTTTTGGGCAACGTATAATTTTATTATGCGTAGTAGTGATTAAATTAATTGGCCTGATATTCAGCAACTCCCGCTTTATTGCAGATGTGTAATGTTAAAAAGTACTACATCAATATTATCACTATTCAGTAAAGATGCATATTGTTCATCTATCTGTATACTAATTATTGGTAGTGAAAGTTAGCGCAGCAAATAGTGAAGTGGGTTCTGGTGAAGCTACAGAGGTTGTCCATCTAGTCCGGAACAGTTAATTCATAACATTGTTGAATATGTAAATTCACGGTTGTGCCTGGATCAGGATGTAACTGCATGGTTACGTGAGCTGCAGGCAGATGCCAAGAGAGAATGTGTGGATGTATGGACATCATTTGGTATAGTCAGGAGACATCTAACCTATTTTGGTGTGCTTAAAAGTAACGCCAGTAAAGACTAACACCACTTGAAGATGTTGCCACCAGTCCTGTATGCAATATTAGAAGTCAGTACCCTCTTAAAGAGTAGAAATATGCATATAGCAGACATGAAGGCCTATATATCCTGTATAGAAACAGAATTAGAGTCTGCAAATGCATCGATGGAGACTTAAAGCGGGAGCTTGATCTCAGCCATGCTGCATATCATCAATTAAAAAGGGAGGCAGATGAGCTGAACCTCCGTTATTGCAAACTTCAGCAAACAGACGGACCAAGCCATACTATAGTCAATGTTGAAAGTGATCTGTCTGATAATGAGAGATTTTTTAGATTCTCCAGCTCTCACATCCCAAAATGTAGATATGTCATCATCACGTGCTCTTAAAGCGGAATCCATCCGAGATCCTAAGCCACCCGAGGGTGATGGCATGATTACACAGGAGGCATTAACCAAATTAAATCAGGCGTTTCAAGCTGTAACCGCCTTACTAGGCGCTAGTGAACTGTCCCCCCACACCTTCCCCTAGAAAGGAATGTTAGGGTTAAGTCACCTGTGCCAAGTGAGTACGATGGAAGTGTGTGGAGTATGAGTGATTATGACAGTGATGTGGAAAAGTGTGTGGCTTATTTCTACCGCACAGGCATGAGTTTGTCCACAAGGGGGATTAGAATTCCAGGCGACCGTAATATGCTGAGGTGGTCTCTAGAAAGAAAAATGGTCAGTGTTCAGAAGGGGATCAGAGTTCCTGGAATATCATTACATTTCTAAATGCCACTGTACCTAAATTCTCTAAGAGAGGTTCTCCTGAAATTGCTGATCACTTAGAACTGTACCAGTCCACCATGGATTCTTTAAAATTGTATTCTGACTGGACAGGATCAGATTTTTACCATGGGCATTTGAAAATAAGTATCTCCACTACTTTATTTCCTTCAGAGACGGTGGATTCGGGATTGGCAGGATGTTTTGCACAAGGTGAAATTAGAATTTGGGCCTAACCGGATATTACTGCTGCAAAACGTGATATTTATAAACTCACATGTAGACCCAATCAAAGTCCCCAGGAATTCCTCTCTATCCTTAAAAATGCCTATGGGTTAGCGTATAGGTCCCTCAAATTTGTAATCTGGGGAATTCAAACAACTGTTTTATGATGCAATGCCTATGCAAATTAAATTTAGCCTAGCTAGAGATCTTGATCTTAAAGCTCCCTTGGACAGATTGGTGACGGCTACCACTCACTGTATAATATCAGTGAGTGCCATGCTATGGGTAAGAGAAGATACAAAAGGTCCCTAGAACAAAACGTAGCAGAAGCTAAAATAAACCTTAACCTGGGATTTGAAAGGCAGTCCTGCAGGTACCCCCCTTCCAACGAATCCAGCAACAACAGGTAGGACTCAAGCAAACAAAGCCTTATAGCCTTAACAGGTTAGAGAGGGATAATAATGGTGATAAAAGGTCTTACTACCTGGGCCTGGAATAACAGGCCCAGACAACAGAAGGAAGGTAGGCCTAGACCCTCTACTTCACCTAGAAGTCGGTCACCCACCTTTAGTAAGGGTACACCACAAAACCAAACTGTGCACAAATTAAATGATTGGTTTGATCAGTTGGCAGATCAAGTGGCTAAATTAACTGAAATAGTTAATATGTTCCAGGTGTCCATCAAAAACCAACTTGAGCCTTTTTTAGGGGTGGCTGCAGGTCCCAGCTCAGTCCTATAAAGCAGGCAGGGTGGGGTCAGAGCCCAGGCCAACGCAAGGCTACAGAGCTTATTGTAGAAGAATCGAATGTGATTCCTAATCCTATATTGCCTTGCAGCGTTCTTGACCCTAAAATTGAGGCCAAAGGGGAGGTGTCTAACGTGTTGTCTATCTTGCAGTCTAACCATGTAGATTTGTGCACTAATGTGTCTTCTTCAATGAGTGATCCCATCATCTCAGCGTCAATCTATGAGCCGTCTGTAAACTGTGATGTAATCCAGTTTTCCCCAAAGGTGGTGGCTTCTGCCGCGTGCAGTAAGAATGTCTGGGTTTCTCCAGAAGTCGCATCGCTGCAAAAGGATCAAATCCTTAAAAAGCATCAGATGAGTGAACATTTTAATTTCTTATGTGATTTGTTTCAGGTTGAAGGCCGGTATTTTGTTGAATAGTATCTCAAAGATGAACTTATAGGGCCGATTAGGAGTTTACTTGAAAACGGGATCACGAGCAACTATATTGTCATATAGTTATTTCCAACAGGTTATGGATGTGACAGCAAATAGGCCGAGATTGAAATCGTTTGATGGCTCTTTGATAAGTGTAGGCAAGGATGCTTTGCAGGTAAGAGGTACAGCATGGTAAAAATTTCAAATAGGCAAAAAAGTTATTAGATATCCCACACTCATTGTGGACCTTCCCTATGATCGGCTGATCATAGGAATCGACCTTCTGAAAAGATTGAGTTCCATATTAGACGTCATCAATGAAGCAATCTGGACTCAGGTAAAGGCACCTATTGCCTATGAGTACTCTTGCATTGCACAACCCCAACGTAGTTGTCATGTGATTGAAGAAAGGCTTAACTCTGTTGAAGTTCGTTTTAGGAACAACTGGACGCCGGATGTCACGATCCTGAAAAATGGTAAGCCTGGGGAAGATATCAATGGTACTGCTCATACCATAACCATCCAGAAGGACAGAATTGAAAAGATAACTCTTGAAGGGGGAAATTGCAAAGTTGGGGACCTGACCAAGCATACTCAATCCATGGTACGGATTGAGAAGGTCAGTGATAACTTATTGATTTCCATACAGGTGTACAATATAGCCCGGGCTAAATATGCCAAGTTGGATCTAAAATCCAAAGCCAGATATATAAGCCTAGGTCTATTAAAACAGGTCACCAACCCTAAAGTGATTAAAGGTTCCTCTCCACAGGACCAATGGATTCATAATCTGGATGGAGATTCTCAGAGTCATAATTTGATTGCAAGATGGCTATTGTCTATTTCCATAGGAGATAAGACTACGGAACATTTATTCATTGTGTTGAATGAACCACGGTACCAGATATACATAGGTAATAACCTTCTACACCTATTTGCCATGCAGATTGATCTGGTCAACAATACCCTATAGTCCAGATTACCTGGAGACCCGGAGGGGTTCAAGGATGAAGGGCAAGCCTTGAGATGGGCACAACAGATGCCCTATGCCGTAACTATCATGGTTGCTGATGAGATTAAAATCCCTGAAGGGTGCAAGTCATTTCTTCTTCCCATTCAAGTAAAGAAGGGGTAAAAATTGAAGAATGCAGATGCTTTGATCTGTTTATCTAACCAGATGCAGCAACTTCGCCTGAAGGTAAAGACCACTACTACGGTAAACATCCATCAGAATCCATTCCATATGGTACTTCATAATATGGCTCCCCATAGCATATCCTTACAAAAAGGTACGATATCTAGTCTAGGTATGGATTCGGAGTATTACACTTTTGGATTCCAGAATGATGTCATTGGACTTATTCCTGATGAATACTTGACAGAAGAACGAGTAGTGGAACAACATTTTTCCTCAACACCTGAGTAGTGATGATCGAGCACCTTATGCTCGGGTGCTCTGTAGAGCACCCGAGTATAATGGAAGTCAATGGGAGAACCCAAGCATTAAACCAGGCACCCCCTGCTCTGAAGAGGGGAGGGTGCCTGGTTCATAGGAAAAGGTCAGAAATTGATGGAAACACCACAGAAATGGTTCGGGAACAGCATAAGGAGGATGTCTGGATGCATCTTGGACTCCCAGGTCACTGCTGGGAACAATGTTGTCCGAGTAGTACGCCACTTTTACAGACTGGCAATAATACGCACTAAACCAAACATAAAATCGATTTTAGAGGAAAAATTGTTAGGAAACATACTTTCCTGTATATTTACTTGTATATAAAGTGCAAGTGCTGCCAAAAATTACAAGGAAGAGGCACTCCGATACAACCTGTATATCACATAAAGGAGGGCCTCATTCACAATGTGGTACAATTGTTCAGGTAGTGGGACTCCTACACTGATAAAGCCTATGCACTAAGCGAAAGGGCTGCCAAAATTTACAAGGAACCGGCACTACAATAACATAGTAACATAGTACATAAGGCCGAAAAAAGACATTTGTCCATCCAGTTCGGCCTGTCATCCTGCAAGTTGATCCAGAGGAAGGCAAAAAAATAAACTGTGAGGTAGAAGCCAATTTTCCCCACTTTAGAGGAATAAAAAATTCCTTCCTGACTCCAATCAGGCAATCAGAATAACTCCCTGGATCAACGACCCCTCTCTAATAGCTATAGCCTGTAATATTATTACATCCAGAAATACATCCAGGCCCCTCTTGAATTCCTTTATTTTACTCACCATCACCACCTCCTCAGGCAGAGAGTTCCATAGTCACACTGCTCTTACCGTAAAGAATCCTCTTCTATGTTTGTGTACAAACCTTCTTTCCTCCAGATGCAGAGGATGTCCCCGCGTCACAGTCCTGAGGATAAATAGATGATGGGATAGATCTCTGTACTGACCCCTGATATATTTATACATATTAATTAGATCTCCCCTCAGTCGTCTTTTTTCTAAAGTGAATAACCCTAATTTTGATAATCTTTCAGGGTACTGTAGTTGCCCCATTCTAGTTATTACTTTAGTTGCCCTCCTCTGGACCCTCTGCTATGTCTGCCTTGTTTACAGGAGCCCAAAACTGTACACAGTACTCCATGTGTGGTCTGACTAGCGATTTGTAAAGTGGTAGGACTATGTTCTTATCACGGGCATCTATGCCCCTTTTGATGCAACCCATTATCTTATTGGCCTTGGCAGCAGCTGCCTGACACTGTTTTTTGCAGCTTAGTATGCTGCTTATAAAAATTCCTAGATCCTTTTCCATGTCAGTGTTACCGAGTGTTTTACCATTTAGTATGTACTGGTGACTTGCATTATTCCTTCCCATGTGCATAACTTATCAGTTTTAAACCTCATCTATCCAGATCCAATCTATCTAGATCCCTCTGTAGTAGTATACTGTCCTCTTCAGTGTTAATTACTTTACACAGTTTAGTGTCATCTGCGAAAATTAATACTTTACTATGCAAGCCTTCTACAAGATTATTAATAAGTATATTGAAGAGAATAGGGCGGAATACTGACCCCTGAGGTACCCCACTAGTGACCCAATCTGAGTGTGTACCGTTAATAACCACCCTCTGTTTTCTACCACTGAGCCAGTTACTTACCCACATACAGACGTTTAATCCCACTCCAAGCATTCTCATTTTATATACTAACCTTTTATGTGGTACAGTGTCAAATGCTTTGGAGAAGTCCATATATACGACATCCATTGATTCGCCGCTATCAATTCTAGAACTTACCTCCTCATAGAAACTGATTAAATTAGTTTGGCATGAAGCCATGCTGATATGGCGTTATTTGCTTATTTCCGTTGAGATGCTCTAAGATAGCATCTCTTAGAAAACTTTCAAACAGTTTACCCACAACAGATGTTAAACTTACCGTCCTATAGTTTCCAGGCTCTGTTTTTGGACAATACACCCTTTGTTACACATAAAGGAGGGCATCATACACAGCCTTGAAAAATTATGATTGATGGCCTGCTGGTGACCCTCAAAAACATTTGGAGCAAGGGCCTCCTGATTTGACCATCTAAAACATTATGGGCAAGGGCCGAATGCTGCTTTGGTGACTCTAGATAACCTGGGCTAGATCACACGTCTCCATGATGACGACGATCCATTCGAATGTCTGCCCTATCAACTTTCGATGTTATTTTCAGTGCCAACCATGGTGACCATGGGTAACGGGGAATCAGGGTTTTATACCAGAGAGGGAGCCTAAGAAACAGCTACGGCTACCACTTCCAAGCAAGAAAGCATGCGCGCAAATTACCTATTAGGTATAATTAGGTGAGGGCCTGCTGGTGAACTGACCCTCTAAAAGATTGTTGGTGATTGCCTGCTGTTGAGCTGACCCCCTAAAAGATTATATGCCAGGGCCTGCAGGTGAGCTGAACCTGTAAAAGATTTTAGGTGCGGCCCTGCTGGTGAGCTGACCCTGTAAAAGATTATATGCGAGGGCCTGCTGGTGACCTGACACTGTAAAACATTGTAGTTGAGGGCCTGCTGGTGAGCTGACCCTCTAAAAAATTATATGTGAGGGCCTGCTTGTGAGCTGACTCTGTAAAACATTATATGCGAGGGCCTGCTGGTGAGCTGACCCTGTAAAAAATTGTAGGTGAGGGCATGCTGGTGAGCTGACCCTCAAACAAATTATATGCGAGGGCCTGCAGCTGAGATGACCCTGTGAAACATTGTAGGTGAGGGCATGCTGGTGAGCTGACTCTTTAAAAAATTATATGCGAGAGCCTGCAGCTGAGCTGACCCTGTAAAACATTATATGCGAAGGGCAAATATGCGAGGGTATTATATGCGACGAATAAGCATGTTGATATGATGGAAGAGGAGGATGAGAAAAGGAAGATTCAACCATTTACTGTACCCTTGTTTGTGGTGGAAGGTGATGCATGGGAATACAGTGTATTCAGTACATTATAAACAACACATTTAAAGTGCCTTTATGTTCATCAGTTTTTCTCTGGTGGAGTCGAGAAGTCATGGTCAATCCAGGCCTTGTTCATTTTTATAAAATATAGTCAACCTGTCAGCATTTTCAGTTGACAGGCGGATATGCTTATCTGTTATAATGCAACCAGCAGCACTAAATACCCGCCCAGACAAACCGCTGGAAGCATGGCAAGCCAGCACCTCCCAGGCGTAGAGTGCCAGTTCGTGCCACATGTCCAGCTTGGACACCCAGTAGTTGTAAGGCACTGAGGGAACATTGAGGACGCTGACACTGTCTGCTATGTACTCCTTCACCATCTTCTGAATTGTTTCCCTCCTTCTGACACTAGGCCGCGCATCAGGGTGAGGGTGCTGGCGGGGTGTAATGAAACTGTCCCAGGCGTTGGAGAGTGTTGCCCTGCCTCTGTTGGAACTGCTGTGTGTTCCCCTTGTCTCCCCTCCTTGGTTGGCCAAGGAAGTAAGGACTCTACCGCCAGCGTTGTCAGATGGAAAATTTTGGAGCAATTTTTCAACAAGGATCTTCTGGTATTGCACTGTTTTGCTCATCCTTTCCACCTGAGGAATGGGAGATGAGAAGTTCTCTTTGTAGCTGCGGTCGACAAGGGTGAACAACCAGTAATCCGTGCTGTCTAAAATGCGTATAAAGCGCGGGTCACTGGAAAGGCAGCCTAACATGAAGTCAGCCATGTGTGCCAGAGTACCAACGGGCAAGACTTTGCTGTCTTCATCAGGAGGATCACTTTCAATCTCCTCATCCTCTTCCTCCTCTTCTTCCCACCTATGCTGAACAGATGGAATTGAACTTCAATGGATTCTACCCTATGTAGCAGAGGCAACCGTCTCCTGCTCCTCCTCCTCTTCATCGTCCAATTTGCGATGCAAAGACGAACTGAGGGTGGTCTGGCTATCACCCTGTGTAATGTCTTCCCCCATTTCCACCTCTTCCACATGAAAAGTGTTGTCCTTAATTCTGAGCAGCGAGCATTTGAGTAGACACAGAAGTGGGATGGTTATGCTGATAATAGCGTTATCGCCGCTAACTATCTGTGTTGATTCCTCAAAGTTTCTTAAAACCTCACAGAGGTCAGACATCCATGCCCACTCCTTGCTTGTGAAGCTGACTGGAAAGGCAATGACCATGTTGCAGCTGGTATTCCACTACTGCCCGCTGCTGCTCACAAAGCCTGGCCAACATGTGGAACATGGAGTTTCAGCGCATGCTCACGTCGCACAACAGCCGGTGAGCTGACAATTTCGAGCACTGCTGTAGCATTGACAGACCAGCTGAAGCTGTCGATGACTTGCGGAAATGTGCACACACGTGGCTCACCTTCACCAGTAGGTCAGAGAAATTGGAGTAGGTTTTGAGAAACCGCTGAACATGGGCTAGGCATGGGATGTGTATGAGCTTGCCGTGCTCCAAAGCCGCCATTATCAGACACAACCATGCCTGGTTCTTAGTGTTGATCGAGCACCAAAGTGCTTGTGTGCTCGAGTGCGCTGGCTGAACACATCAGTATGCTGTGTGAGTCGTATGTTCTACCGAGCACAATGGAAGTCAATAGGAGAATCCCATGCACCCCCTGCTCGGAGGAGAAGAGGGTGACTGGTTCACAAAAAAAGGTTAGAAATTGATGGAAACCCCATCAAAATGGTTTGTAAACATCATTAAGAGGATAGCTGGATGCATCTTGGACTCCTATTATATATAACAGGCATCCTCAAACTGCGGCCCTCCAGCTGTTGCAAAACTACAACTCCCAGCATGCCTGAACAGCCTACAGGTATCAGCCTACAGCAGGGCATTGTGGGAGTTGTAGTTTTACAACAGCTGGAGGGCCGCAGTTTGAGGATGCCTGATCTATAGCATACAATAAACAACCACACAAAGGCTATATTTCTGATACACATGACAACTATTATAGTCTAGACAACGGTCCTTTAGTTTTTTTGGGTAAAATATATGCAAATTATCACATCTAACATCTGCCGGCATCAAATTTAGGAAAGCAAATTTGAATATCTTTCCCAGCAGCCCAGAGGGGCATCACCTGGCCTACAATGCTGTGCACACATACTTGGCATTCCAGGCACATCACCTGGACTACGATACTGCGCACACGTACTCGACTACTTGGCATAGTAGAAGCATAACCTGGTCTACAATACTGCGCATGTGTACTCGTCGTACCATGGGCTCTCAATAATGAAAAAGAGTACTTCATAGACAACACATGTAAATATTGTTGAGAACAAACACATCTGTCCTAGGCTCTCTCTTGCTTGTGCCCAAATTTTCCCAAAAATTTGCTGAACTTCAAACTAAATTAATCTTGTCTGGTTCACTCATCTCTAAAACATACATCCATATCTGTTAATACCATTCATTTCTATTGAGTTTGATATGCGTCATTTGTTTCTCTGCTGTCATTAATTTCTTCATTTTATATTCTGTTTGAGTTTGTGTTGGCTGTCAAAAAGTTTTGCCCTGACCATCTTTAACCACCTCAGCCCCCCTAGCTTAAACACCCTTAATGACCAGACCACTTTTTACAATTCTGCACTACACTACTTTCACCGTTTATTGCTCGGTCATGCAACTTACCACCCAAATGAATTTTACCTCCTTTTCTTCTCACTAATAGAGCTTTCATTTGGTGGTATTTCATTGCTGCTTACATTTTTACTTTTTTTGTTCAGTTGCATAAATTTTTCTCTAAATTTATTGTTCTACATGTCTTTGATTAAAAAAAAATGTTTGGGTAAAAAAAAAATGGTTTGGGTAAAAGTTATAGCGTTTACAAACTATGGTACAAAAATTTGAATTTCCTCTTTTTGAAGCAGCTCTGACTTTCTGAGCACCTGTCATGTTTCCTGAGGTTCTACAATGCCCAGCCAGTAGAAAACCCCCACAAATGACCCCATTTCGGAAAGTAGACACCCTAAGATATTCGCTGATGGGCATAGTGAGTTCATAGAACTTTTTATTTTTTGTCACAAGATGATGATTTTTTTTCCTTACAAAGTCTTATATTCCACTAACTTGTGACAAAAAATAAAAACTTCCATGAACTCACTATGCCCATCATGAAATACCTTGGGGTGTCTTCTCTCCAAAATGTGGTCACTTGTGGGGTAGTTATACTGCCCTGGCATTTTAGGGGCCCTAATGTGTGAGAAGTAGTTTGAAATCAAAATGTGTAAAAAATGCCCTGTGAAATCCTAAAGGTGCTCTTTGGAATGTGGGCCCCTTTGCCCACCTAGGCTGCAAAAAAGTGTCACACATGTGGTATCGCCGTACTCAGGAGAAGTTGGGCAATGTGTTTTGAGGTGTCATTTTACATATACCCATGCTGGGTGAGATAAATATCTTGGTCAAATGCCAACTTTGTATAAAAAAATGGGAAAAGTTGTCTTTTGCCGAGATATTTCTCTCACCCAGCATGGGTATATGTAAAAGACACCACAAAACACAACTTCTCCTGAGTACGGCGATACCACATGTGTGACACTTTTTTGCAGCCTAGGTGGGCAAAGGGGCCCACATTCCAAAGAGCACCTTTAGGATTTCACAGGGCATTTTTTACACATTTTGATTTCAAACTACTTCTCACACATTAGGGCCCCTAAAATGCCAGGGCAGTATAACTACCCCACAAGTGACCACATTTTGGAGAGAAGACACCCCAAGGTATTTCATGATGGGCATAGTGAGTTCATGGAAGTTTTTATTTTTTGTCACAAGTTAGTGGAATATGAGACTTTGTAAGAAAAAAAAAATAATCATCATTTTCCACTAACTTGTGACAAAAAATAACAAAATTCGAAGAACTTGCCATGCACCTCACAGAATACCTTGGGGTGTCTTCCTTCCAAAATGGGGTCACTTGTGGGTTACTTATACTGCCCTGGCATTTTAGGTGCCCTAATGTGTGAGAAGTAGTTTGAAATCAAAATGTGTAAAAAATGCCCTGTGAAATCCAAAAGGTGCTCTTTGAAATGTGGGCCCCTTTGCCCACCTAGGCTGCAAAAAAGTGTCACACATGTGGTATTGCCGTACTCAGAAGAAGTAGGGCAATGTGTTTTGGGGTGTCTTTTTACATATACCCATGCTGGGTGAGAGAAATATCTCGGCAAAAGACAACTTTTCCGATTTTTTTTATACAAAGTTGGCATTTGACCAAGATATTTATCTCACCCAGCATGGGTATATGTAAAATGACACCCCAAAACACATTGCCCAACTTCTCCTGAGTACGGCGATACCACATGTGTCACACATTTTTGCAGCCTAGGTGGGCAAAGGGGCCCACATTCCAAAGAGCACCTTTAGGATTTCACAGGGCATTTTTTACACATTTTGATTTCAAACTACTTCTCACGCATTAGGGCCCCTAAAATGCCAGGGCAGTATAACTACCCTACAAGTGACCCCATTTTGGAAAGAAGACACCCCAAGGTATTTCGTGATGAGCATAGTGAGTTCATGGAAGTTTTTATTTTTTGTCACAAGTTAGTGGAATATGAGACTTTGCAAGAAAAAAAAAATCATAATTTTCCGCTAACTTGTGACAAAAAATAAAAACTTCTAGGAACTCGCCGTACTCAGAAGAAGTAGGGCAATGTGTTTTGGAGTGTCTTTTTACATATACCCATGCTGGGTGAGAGAAATATCTCGGCAAAAGACAACTTTTCCCATTTTTTTATACAAAGTTGGCATTTGACCAAGATATTTATTTCACCCAGCATGGGTATATGTAAAATGACACCCAAAAAACACATTGCCCAACTTCTCCTGAGGACGGCGATGTGTGACACTTTTTTGCAGCCTAGATGCGCAAAGGAGCCCAAATTCCTTTTAGGAGGGTATTTTTAGACATTTGGATCCAAGACTTCTTCTCACGCTTTAGGGCCCCTAAAATGCCAGGGGAGTATAAATACCCCACATGTGACCCCATTTTAGAAAGAAGACACCCCAAGGTATTCAATGAGGGGCATGGCGAGTTCATATAATTTTTTTTTTGGGCACAAGTTAGCGGAAATATTATATATTTTTTTTTGTTCTCAAAAAGTCTCCCTTTCCGCTAACTTGGGACAAAAATTTCAATATTTCATGGACTCGATATGCCCCTCAGCGAATACCTTGGTGTGTCTTCTTTCCAAAATGGAGTCATTTGTGGGGTGTTTGTACTGCCCTGGCATTTGAGGGTCTCCGCAATCATTACATGTATGGCCAGCATTAGGGGTTTCTGCTATTCTTCTTATATTGAGCATACGGGTAATGAGATTTTTTTTTTCCGTTCAGCCTCTGGGCTGAAAGAAAAAATGAACGGCACAGATTTATTTATTCACATCGATCAATGTGGATGAAAAAAATCTCTGCCCAAAAAAAAAAAAGGAAGGGAAAAGCATCTGCCAGGACATAGGAGCTCCGCCCAACATCCATACCCACTTAGCTCGTATGCCCTGGCAAACCCGATTTCTCCATTCACATCAATCGATGTGGATGAATAAATCATTGCCGGGATTTTTTTAGATTTTTTTAAAATATACAAAGTGTTTGCCAAAGCATATGAACACCGCCGCCCCCTCAGCTCATATGCCTCGGCAAACGTATCTTTTACTGCAGAGGAGAAATCTCATCTTGCAGCGCCGCATACACTGACTTTTGTGTAATCTGACAGCAGCGCAATGCTTCTGTCAGAATGCACATCAATGCTGCAGCTAGTCGATCGGTTGGTCCACCTGGAAGGTAAAAAAAAACTAAACAAAAAAGAAAAAACCAGGCCGCAACGCAATAAATTTATTAACATGAACTTTATAATAACTTTTGAACAGAACATTAACTTTTATGAACTTTGGAAACAGAACATTAACTTTTTTGCTTACCGGTGATTTTTTTTTATTTTTTATTTTTTTCCTTTATAGGACAAACCTCTCCTTCCCCATGGGACAATCGCCCAGAGATGTGGCGAAGTACATTATGCACTTTGTCCCAGGTGAAAGGAGAGGTTTGCAGCAGCTCTGTGTGAATGGGCCCTAATAGCCCTGTGTGCCTGTCCTGTGAGATGCAATCCCTATGCTAAGTGTACCTGTGTGTGGTACTTCCTGAAACACTCCCCTAAGCATAGGGCAGGGTGGTCAGGGCAGTCAGGACAGAAATAGCGGGTATCACGCCTTATTCCACTCCTGCTACAGACACAACATCTTTTTCATGGTGACGGTTGGGTTGAGGTACCAGCAACGACATTGGGGAAATGTCGCTCATGTAGACGGCTCACTACACTGGTGGATGGGGCCACGGAACCTCATGGATACAGGAGGTTCTCGATGATCTCTTCCTGAAATTTGAGGAAGGATCCTGTTCTCCCAGCCTTACTGTAGAGAACAAAACTATTATATACAGCCAATTGAATTAAATATACAGACACCTTCTTATACCAGCGTCTGGTGCGTCGAGAAATTAAATAAGGAGCCAACATCTGGTCATTGAAGTCCACCCCTCCCATGAGCGAATTATAGTCGTGGACACAGAGGGGCTTTTCAATGACACTGGTTGCTCGTTCAATTTGGATTGTCGTGTCTGCGTGAATGGAGGAGAGCATGTAAACGTCACGCTTGTCTCTCCATTTCAC
The DNA here is from genome assembly GCF_014858855.1 of Bufo gargarizans. NCBI lineage: Eukaryota > Metazoa > Chordata > Amphibia > Anura > Bufonidae > Bufo > Bufo gargarizans. Next base: position 935,644 of record NW_025334188.1, on the reverse strand, counting down.
CGCAAGCAGTTCTTCATTACATAAGGCAGCCCTCTCCCCCCTTGAAAGACGGGTGGTAATGAGCCGTTGGGGGAAGCCCCGGCGAGTAGGTCGCGCTGTGCCACAGCAGCCAATCTGTTCTAGGAACAAATGCCTGAAGAGGGGCACACTTGTGTAGAAATTGTCCACATAAAGATGGTACCCCTTGCCAAATAAGGGTGACACCAAGTCCCAGACTGTCTTCCCACTGCTCCCCAGGTAGTCAGGGCAACCGACCGGCTCCAGGGTCTGATCTTTACCCTCATAGATCCGAAATTTGTGGGTATAGCCTGTGGCCCTTTCACAGAGCTTATACAATTTGACCCCATACCGGGCGCGCTTGCTTGGGATGTATTGTTTGAAGCCAAGGTGCCCGGTAAAATGTATAAGGGACTCGTCTACGCAGATGTTTTGAATCAGGGGTATACAAATCTGCAAATTTGTTGTTGAAGTGGTCTATGAGGGGCCGAATTTTGTGGAGTCGGTCAAAAGCTGGGTGGCCTCTGGGACGGGAGGTGTTGTTGTCGCTAAAGTGCAGGAAACGCAGGATGGCCTCAAATCGTGCCCTGGACATGGCAGCAGAGAACATGGGCATGTGATGAATTGGGTTCGTGGACCAATATGACCGCAATTCATGCTTTTTGGTTAGACCCATGTTGAGGAAAAGGCCCAGAATTTTTTTTTATTCGGAAACTTGGACAGGTTTCCACCGGAAAGGCTGGGCATAATAGCTTCCCCGGTTGGCGGCTATAAATTGAGTGGCATACCGATTTGTTTCTGCCACGACTATGTCCAAGAGCTCCGCAGTCAAGAACAGCTCAAAAAATCCCAGTGCCGAACCGATCTGAGCTGTCTCAACCCGAACTCCAAACTGTGCGGTGAAAGGGGGAACTAATGGTGCGGCTGAAGTTGGGGACTGCCAATCAGGGTTTGCCAGCACCTCAGGGACTCTATGGGCCTGTCTGTGCGGTGGCTGCGACGGGGTAACTATTGCATGTGCCACCGTACCAGCTTCAACTGCCTTTCTGGTGCTCGCCACTTCACTATGTTGTACGGCAGTGCTGGTACTAGGTCCAGGGTGGGCTGCGCTGCTGGTGTATGCCTCACCACGTAATCCGACAGAGCCAGCCACACTCTGCTGCCCTTGAAGCGGATCCTGCGCAACCTGTGGTGTAGCAACACGGGGCCGGGTACGCCTGTTGGTATCAGGGACCTCAACCTCCTCGTCCGAACTTTGTGTCAGACTGCCAATGCTTTCTACAGGTTCATATTCTGACCCACTTGATTCGTCAGATGAGGGTTCCCATTCCTTATCCGACTGGGTCAGAAGCCTGTAGGCCTCTTCAGAAGAATACCCCTTGTTTGACATTTGGACTACTAAATTTAGGGGGTATTCCCTGAGACTACCCAAGAAAAAAAGCAAGCCTGTATTACAAATGGGAGGCTAGCGAAGTACCGGAGGCCACTGCGATTGATAAAAAATATCAAAACTGATTTTTTTATCGCTGCAGCGCTTGTAAAGTGATTGTGCAGTGATCAAAAAAATATATATTTTTTGTCACTGCGGCGGGGCGGGCATGGGTGAACACACGTGTGGGCGACCGATCAGGCCTGATCGGGCAAACACTGCGTTTTGGGTGGAGGGCGAGCTAAGGTGACACTAATACTATTATAGATCTGACTGTGATCAGTTTTTATCACTTACAGATACTATAAAAGTACAAATGCTGATTAGCGATACGCTAATCAGCAAATCGGTGACTGCGGTGCGGTGGGCTGGGCGCTAAACGATCGCTAACTACCTAACCAAGGGGCCTAAACTATCCTAAAACCTAACAGTCAATACCAGTGAAAAAAAAAAGTGACAGTTTACACTGATCACTTTTTCCCTTTCACTAGGTGATTGACAGGGGCATTTAAGGGGTGATCAAGGGGTTAATTGGTGTGATGGGGGGTGATCTGGGGCTAAGTGTAGTGTTTTGTGTGTACTCACTGTGATGTCTGCTCCTCTGCTGGAACCAACCGACTAAAAGGTCCAGCAGAGGAGCAGAGAAGCCATTTAACACCTTATATTTCTAAATATAAGGTGTTATATGGCCTGTGATTTGTTTTTTTGAAAATCATCAGCCAACCAGCCACGATCATTGGCTGGCAGGCTGATGATGTAATACCCCTCTAACTTTTGCCGGCCCGCGATGCGCATGCGCGGGCCGGCTTTGAGCGTCATCTCGCGTCTTGCGAGATGACGCACCAACGCGTGACTCTGCCTCAGACAGCCGCCTCCGGACCGCGATCTTGCTTTAGGCGGTCCGGAGGCGGTTAATAGCAAACTTGTCTACTTTTGAAAAGCAATATGTTAAAGGGGTTGTCTCACTTCAGCAAATTGCATTTATCATGTAGAGAAATCCCAACCCAAGGCATTTGACCCCCAATGACAGGGGCTGGCTGGCCTACCATATAAAGGCGGTGTAGGTAAATGGGCTTTAAATCATTAAAAGGTGGCAGCGGGTTGTTTTTTCATGTTGGGATGGTACACACATATGCAATCCCAGACACAGTACATGACACAGTCCGTAGCAACAGCATGGTCATTAGAGGAACCAGATTTACCAACTCCTGAGCTGAAGAGACTCCATAGACTAAGATGGGGTCTGCTCAGGATTAGGGATGAGTGAATCGACTTTGGATGACACATCCGAAGTCGATTCGCATAAAACTTTGTTCTAATACTGTACGGAGCAGAAGCTTTGTACAGTATTAGAATGTATTGGCTCCGATGAGCCGAAGTTATTGCTTCTCGCAATAACTTCATAAATCAATTTGTACTGTAAAAAACATTTTGGGTTCGGTTTCAAGGTACCCCATTTGACCGCCAGAGATCACCTTGACATTTGGCAGACGGGCTCAAATGGTTTTGTACAAAATGCATTTGCCAAGCATCTCACTTTTTTAAAATAAGTGTAGCGTTAGCACTTGAATATTTTTCATAACTATGGCATTATTGTACTTTACTTGGTTTGCAGAATGCTGTTGCATTGTCTTTTTTCTCTATGCTTCTAGCCATGGCAGCGTGCACCTGTGCATTGGGATGTGCTGACTGGCCCCCTTTTTTTGAGGTTTACTGAGCTGGAGGTGTTGCACTCCAGCTAGTCATGCACTCCTGACTAGCCAGTTTGCCCCATAGATTTTAATTAGTTTAAGTATAAAGCTGTGGCCTGCACTCACTGCATTCATTGGAAGCCATCTGGCACCAGGAGAGGTATGGAGTGGGCTCGGCATGCAGGCCATTATGGCTTAAAAATGGACCCAGCATGCATGTGTAACCATAGCCAACACTTCCTGAACTTTATGGTGGCAATTATGGTGCATAACCGGTAGTATTTAGTGTTAGGTTCCCATCTTACAGAGATCGCCTTGACGCTTGGCAGACGGGATCAAATGGTTTTGTACAAAATGCATTTGCCAAGCATCTCACTTTATAAAAAAAAGCGTAGTGTTAGCACCTGAATATTCTTTATAACTATGGCATGATTGCACTTTATTTGGCTTGCAGAGTGCTGTTGCTTTGTCTTTTTTCTCCTCATGCTGCTGCCACCTCCACACTATGTCACCTTGCCACTCTGTGGTCTCCTCATGCTGCTGCCACCTCCACACTATGTCACCTTACAACTCTGTGGTCTCCTCATGCTGCTGCCACCTCCACACTATGCCACCTTGCCACTCTGTGGTCTCCTCATGCTACTGCCATCTCCACATTATGTCACCTTGCCACTCTGTGGCCTCCTGATGCTGCTTCCACCTCACCACTATGTCATAGGGCCACTCTGTGGACTTCTCATACTGTTACTACCCTCCCCACTTCATGACTGGGCCACTATTTAGCCTTTTTGGCTTGGCTGACATCACCATTTATTTGATATGTCAAAGGAAGGAAAAATGAGATGCACAACAGATCCTCTCTGTGTAGTAGCTGTAAGGCCTGTATGGTCCCATCAAAATTATCGTATGATTTGGTAGCCAAAAGCAGGAGTGGGTACAAAACACAGAAGACATGCAAATATTCTGTTCACGTTGTCAGGGATATAAAGCAAATGCTTTATATAAAAGAAAGGATCAGCGGAAACATTTCAAAGGGAATTGATCCTAGAGGGGGACATATAAAACACCTCAAAAAGAGATTGTCGTTAATTTAATTATATTGTGCCATCAGTAAAACATGGTACAAGCGTCTATGCAAAAATATAAATAATTTATTATACAATAACTGAAGATACAAACAAAGCTTAATTAATATAAGATTCAATAATATGCAATAACACACAGTGAAATGCAGTGGACACAATTTGCCACTAGATGGCTCTAACATGACTACCAGCGTTCCATATCACCTCTCAAACTTAAAATCTAATACAACCGTCTCGACCACAATTGTGCGATATAAAACTCAATAGTGATAAGGACAGATACAAACCCTTTCTCTGCTCCAACTATAACCAATCTCGGATATTGGGTAGTATTGCTACACAAATTATAAATTATTAGGCCTGATATAGACTATGGAATATAATATTCCAATCAGAGATTTTCTCCTAAATGAATATTAGATCTTTTATTCAGTAATATGCATCTTTACTGAATATTGATAATATTGATGTAGTACTTTTTAACATTACACATCCGCAATAAAGCAGGGATTTGTTGAATATCAGGCCAATTAATTCAATCAATACTACACATAATAAAAATATACGCCTATATATATAAGTCTAAGGGAAGTCAGCTCTAAAGTCTGTTCTTATCATTGGGATTTTCTCCCGGGGTGTCCCTTCTTTCTTTCTTTGTTTCTGTGTGTTCTTGTGTTTTTGTCTTTTCTCTGTCTTTGTGTGCTTCTTTTCCCTCCATGTGTGTGTAGTTTATGATCACAATCATATCAGTTAGACACACCTTCTTAACTTGGAGTTTTCTAATCATTGTCGGTTAGGCATGTACATATGATAATGACTGTGATGTCACTGTATCACCCAGAATGCATTTCAGCTGTTGGTGCAATGTTACCTATTCATATCTAGGTGGCACTATTGCATAAGCTAATAGCATCATCACTCTTAAGAGTAAACTGTCCAGGTCTGATTTCTTTTACATTCTATACACAGAATATATGGAATCCTAAATCAGAGCTAAGGAATTATTTTTGACACATAAACCAATTAAAACACAGATGTTTGGGTACCATTTGAGACATTTCCCAAGCTACTAAATATATGGTATTGATAAGAATATAATAGACTTTGCACTCTCACATACATGTGTGTCTCCTCTGTTACTCCAACGGTGATTGATTGTTAGTTAAAATAACACTGTATTTTTAACAAAGTCTATACTTAAAATTCTTCTCATCATGCTTTAGGAATGTATGCGTTCCTAGTGAGAAACATATAAGATAATAGATGCATTGACATCCTCCATAATATCCAATAATATAAAAACAATACATATGTCCTATTGATTATCTTATACTAAAAACTAAGGGTCATTATATGTGTATACAGATACATCACAGATTTTCTGCTTCATCAATAGACATTAAACCATAGGGATAATTAGTACCAGATGCGTTTTAGAGAATATCCTTATCTCAGTCATAAATTTATAAGGAGACAAGAATAACTCTTCTCAGACTGGTACCTCTACAGAGAAGAAATTATATGAACTGTGTCCTTTTCATGAACCTTTTTCACCCTACTTTAAAATACATACACAATGGTGAATATAACACAATATGGCCTATTATGTATCAGATCCACTATAATTATGATATTTAGATATAAATGTTATATACTTATAAAAAAGCCCAACAAATCCCCCTTCATTACAATCTAATCCATTGAAATAAAATTGGATTACATTGGAATGTCAAAAGGGCTTTTCATATGGGTTCCTTTATGAATGTAAGTTGGTTGTAACGATAGTGTCCTCCACAATGGAATATAAATCCGATAGATGTTGCTTCTGATTTTCCATCTCTGCATGAATAGTCATCAGATTCCTTTTTAGCGAACCGATCTCAAGTTCTAATGTCTTAATAGAGATAGAATTAGCAGCTGATACACCGGTGGCAACGACAGCGCCTACTACATCAAAGATTATGGCGTCTGCAATCGCATAAATAAAATGCTTTGGTCTTTGACTCATGTGAAACTGCTCCCTGGTCAAGGTTTTTCTTGTCGGTTCTAGGATTTGTGTAATCCGTTCTTGGCGTGCGTACTGATCCAGCGGAACAGAGGGATAAAACTTAACATTTAATGTCAGTGAAATCTAAAATAAATGGGTAGACACCAGAGGATGAGCCTCTACAACAAACAACAATTAAAGACAGCCCTATGGGCATAAACTTGTACATATACATACAAAGTGTGGCCAAGATGGTATAGGTAAATAGTAAGGAACGTTCTCACCCGATTAACGACCAGGGTTTCTCGCAGAGATGGCTATTGGTGGAGAGGATCCTGGAATACTTGATGGCCACACTTGAGACGAGTAGGTATAGGTGCCCCTTTGACGTAGGTGGGTAACAGGGCGATCAACCCTAGACGGCCCTGGGAATAACCGATGTGTATTTGATACCACATCTTTATCATTGGAGATTGAATCTCGGAAACGTTGAACTGTCTTTCAACAGAGATGCGTGGATCCAAACTGACTTAGATCTTCTGGGATAGAATCCTCTTATTCGTCAAGATGAATCCTGTGGTATTCTGCAGCATGATCCCAGATAAAGTGCCTGGTACAGCGATCTGCTCAGCGTGGAACTCCTTCCCCAAGACTAGGACGATGAAGATAACAGCAACAATGCTTGATGCCATCTTGTGCCTATAATATATTGTATGACAAATATGAGCACATACATCTTTCCACTTTTCTTTTTATCAACCCTACAATAAAATAAGTCATACTACCATACATCTTCAATTTGGCATAGTTTTCTTTCTTTAACAGAGCAAGTTCTTGGCTCAGAAGTGAGTCAAGAGATAATTACTTACAGAGGAAAATACATTGGGATAGGTTAGTACACTCGTTTATTTATACGATACCGATCCTGAGTTTCCGCATTTAGCTGGAACCTTGATATCTCTTTACTCCTCATCATCCGGTAATCCTTCCATTTTGCGAAGTTGTGAACTAGGATGACAAACACGTTATTTATTAATATGCACCCATTTCTCTATAAATCCATCCCCCTTAGGAATTTTGATCTTGTAGACCACAGGTGACAATTTGTCAATGACGATATAGGGTCCCTCCCAGTAAGGCAGGGACTTCCTTTCCTTCACCTGATCCCGGGCAAAGTTATAGAGATAAACCTGATCGGAAATCTGGTATTGCTTTTGAGTACCACCAAATATATCAATCCAAGGGGACTGGAATATGTGCGGAAATGTATAACAAAACACCAATTCAAAAGTGCACATATGATATTACACAAAGATTTATTAGTAGAAAAAAATCATACAACAAACAGCATATCACAAAATAAAATAAATAGCAGCAATACATAAAGGTACTATGACAGTATTAATTCACCCTGGTCATTCAAGGCCGCATTGTCACATCTACATAGGCTGTGCTGTGCCACTAATTATTATACACATATCACTTAAAATCTTTTAAAGTGCAACTATGTACCCATCTAGTTACAAATAATATTGCACAAGTCACATAAGTAGCCATACCAGGTTACAGAGAGAAATCCCAACAAGAATTAACCTGATAAGTTGGAATACTATTCATCATTTATACCCTATCTAATTGGTTTACTTCTCTTATCCATGATTACAAAACAATAATACCTGTGCAAAAGAGGGAAGGAGATCACATTTTTAGTAGTTTTTACTGAGTTCATCCCCCAAGCTGGGCACCAAAATCCCGCGAGATGTGATTTGCAATCACATGACCCATTTGCAGTCACATGGTGCATTCGTGATCACATGATCTATTTGTGATCACATGATAGATTTATGGTCACATGACCTATTCTGTCATGTGACCTTTCACCATCACATGACTCTGAGCTCCATATTAGTGAAGGGAAATGTGCCAATACATTTATTAGAATATCTAATTTGATCCCCTAGCTGAAAGGATTACCATACAAAGTGCCTGACAGAAAAATAAAGATCAACCTCATATTTTATGGACAAACCAAGACATCCCCAAAAGAAAAAACAAACAATGATATACTGATATTCTCTGGGCATTACAAGCCCATTCAGTCCAAAGGTAATTAATACATGAAAATACCTACATAATAAAGTGCTAAGGTGCATAATAATCTAAATATATGAAGATTGATAATATAAGAAAAATAATAAACAATATGATGACAATACTACTACAAATGAATAAAATATTGTGCATGTCATAATTGCAACAGAACATTGTCACGATTCAAACGACGAGGTGAGTATTTGAAAAGTGCAGTGCCAAAAAGTACAGGTGCTTGTGCAAAGTTACATGCAGTGAATTCATGCTAGTAAAAGGGTGCTACAAAGTGATAATGTGAGAACTTATTATATACACAATACAAGCAACATTCTTGCATAATAAACCCATTGGAATATTGGTAAATCATATTGTTCATTATTTTCCATAAGTGCTATGTGCATGATCCCAAGAGTCTAGCTCAGTGTCTTTCCATATAGGTCTAAGTCCTCCTGCTTTAATCACAGGCAATCAAAGATTGTTATCACAGGCAATATGTAATGAAAGTACCAAGATCCAGAATTTCTGAAAACATAATAAACGTGAGTAGATCGAAAGATACCGAATCAAAATTACAGTTAAAAGGTATATTAAAAAGGAAAAATAGAATAAAATAACTTAAAAACATATACGCGGAGCAATGGTCCAGGTCTGAGGGCCACCACCACAGCCAAGCACAAACAATTGTTGCATCTAGAGAAAAGGGACAAAACTATTGCCCTCATTGAGTTCAAAAAGGGTTATCGTATTTAGGACAAATATCCACCTTATCTCTTTCTGAACTAAGATATTCTTCCAATTTCCTCATCTAGGGGGGATCATAACTGATCTATCCCTCTGCATCGCAGGATATCATTTTTCTGGGGTGGCCTTCTTCTACCCGAGTTTCATCCTCTATAGGTTTGTCCCTTTTCTCCAGATGCAACAATTGTTTGTGCTCAGCTGGGGTGGTGGCCCTCCGACTTGGGCCATTGCTCAGTGTATATGTTTTTAACAGTTATTTTATTCAAATTTATATTTTTTTAAATGTTACTTTTTATTATACCTTTTAACTGTAATGTTTGATTGGTATCTTTCGATCTAACCACGTTTATTATATTTTCTGAAATTCTGGATATTGGTACTTCCATTACATATTTCCAGTGATAACCATCTTTGATTGCCTGTGATGAAAGTAGGAGGACTGAGACCTATATGGAAAGACACTGAGCTGGACTCTTAGAATCGTGCACATAGCACTTATGGAAAATAAGGAACAATATGATTTATCAATATTCCAATGGGTTTATTATGCAAGAATGTTGCTCGTATTATGTATATAATAAGTTCTCATGTTATCACTTTTGTAGCACTCTTTTACTAGCATGAATTCACTGCATGTCACTTTTCCTGCACTTTTTGGCACTGCACTTTTCAAACACTCACCTTGTCGTTTGAATCATGACAATATTCTGTTGTAATTATGACATGCAACAATATTTTATACATTTGTAGTAGTATTGTCATCATATCTGTCACGATCCCTACTCAATAGGTCACGTCACTGGGGTGAATTATACTAGTGAGCTCATCATGTTACCACAGAAATTCCCACCCACCTATTCTAGATGACGGAATTATGTAACTTACTCCCCTAGATTCTAACACCCCAATATTTCCTATCACAATAGCTGCCACCACCTATACTATAAGGCAATAAGGCTATACTCAGATATTTTCTCAACCCAGATTTAACACAGTAACACAGGTTATCTACCGGTATATGGGAACTAAAATCTTCTGAAACACTACTGGTAACGTTATTCCCTCCAAAAGAGCAAGTTCTATAAGACCACAAGGAAGGGATTTATTAATGTTTAAATTTAATACACAATAGTGCAGTGCAATTCAAAAGAAAGTGTCAGAAAAGATAAAAACAAATATACATACAATAACAATGCAGTGAACTGATAAAATAAACGGGATAAAATACAGAATATTGGCTTACTGAGATGCAGCAGTTATATTCCGGCTGTGGGGACAGCTGAAGATATGGGCAGTCACTCCGAACTATGTGGATCCCCAAAATGGCTGACAATTACCTGTTCCCAAACACCCATTTTTATCCCCCCTCAGCCGAGGGGTGGGCTGTGAGGGAACCTCCGTCCTTTCGGTCTGGCCTTCTGGGACGTCTGATATTATTCAGGTTTCTGCCCCACCTTCCCAGAAGACTGACTGAGGTGCCAATATGAATCACAGCGATTCCTCGCTGTATGACAGGGACTGCGGGTACAGGTATGATACCATAATCTCAGTAGTATCGTCCCGGTCATACAAACACCAAATGTGATTGAGTTATGAATTCCAGAAGGCCAGATCCTGAATACAGAGAAATGCCTCCTGTCCAGTATGGCACGTATAGACTCTGTCCGAAGCCCATGTCAGGCTGAACACAATTATTAGGGTTCTGAGGCTGTGGGTGCCATGAGGTTGGAGTTATGGCTTCTGATATTATTTCATTCATCTACTGAATGGGTTAGACCACCCACTGGTCTAGCAGCCAACATGTCTAGGATGGCTGTGCATTTTAAGTATCCCCCTCCCAGGTCTTCATTAGGACACCGAAATGATTTTTAATTAGCCGGCCTGCGCTAAATGGGGGCTTCCTCTGATAATGTGGAGTTTTTCACCTAGTCTTCAGATGGGCTGGCATCGAGAGACACCATTTGCATTTGCCTAATAGATCAATTAGCCACTGCTATATAATCAGCTATTGATAATGTAAGTTTAGGAGAATATGAGATCTATCTATCTGTCTATTCACCTCAGATTCCGTTACAATATTGTTTATTATTTTTCTTATATTATCAATCTTCATATATTTAGATCATTATGCACCTTAGCACTTTATTATGTAGATATTTTCTGTTTGAATTACCTTTGGACTGAATGGGCTTGTAATGCCCAGAGAATATCGGTATATCATTGTTTGTTTTTTCTTTTGGGGATGTCTTGGTTTGTCCATAAAATATGAGGTTGATCCTTCTTGTTCTGTCAGGTACTTTGTATGGTAATCCTTTTAGCTGGGGGATCAAATTACTTCTTCTAATAAATGTATTGGCACATTTCCCTTTACTAATATTGAGCTCAGAGTCATGTAATGGTGAAAGGTCACATGTCAGAATAGGTCATGTGACCATAAATCTATCATGTGATCAAAAATAGATCATGTGATCACGAATGCACCATGTGACTGCAAATGGGTCATGTGATTGCAAATCGCATCTCGTGGGATTTTGGTGCCCAGCTTGGGGGATGAACTCAGCAAAAACTACTAAAATGTGATCTCCTTCCCTCTTTTGCACAGGTATTATTGTTTTGTAATCATGGATAGGAGGAGTAAACCAATTAAATAGGGTATAAACAGGGCTTTTTTTCTGGCGGAACGCACCGGAACGGCGTTCCGCCACCTTTTGACATCGCAGCCTGCCGTGCTCCAGCGTCGCAGGCTGCGATGTATCAGCGTGGAGGGACTGGGAGGAGGAGCTGGGGGCCGGGGCGTTCACTGTGCTCCGGACCCCAGCTCCAGTAGAGTTATAGAATGTGGAAAATGAATAATGATTCTTCTATTCATGCTGCCCCCTCTGTGTACTTTATAACATTCAAAATATCCATCCGATCCTACTCACAGGGGCAGGGCTACTGTTCTCTTAATGCAGGGCGGCCGGGCAGATGAGCGGCAGCGTCACTGACTGACGTCACGTGCCTGCGCCGCCTACTTCATAAAGTAGGCGGCGCAGGCACGTGACGTCAGTCAGTGACGATGCCGCTCGTCTGCCCGGCCGGCCTGCATTAAGAGAACAGTAGCCCTGCCCCTGTGAGTAGGATCGGATGGATATATTGAATGTTATAAAGAACACAGAGGGGGCAGCATGAATAGAAGAATCATTATTCATTTTCCACATTCTATAACTCTACTGGAGCGGCAATGGGGGGTCTGTGGATGGCACTGTTAAGGGGGGGGGGTCTGGATGGCACTGTTAAGGGGTGGGGGGGGTCTGTGGATGGCACTGTTAAGGGGTGGGGGGGGGGTCTGTGGATGGCACTGTTAAGGGGTGGGGGGGGTCTGTGGATGGCACTGTTAAGGGGTGGGGGGGTGTGTGGATGGCACTGTTATGGGGTGGGGGGGGGTCTGTGGATGGCACTGTTATGGGGTGGGGGGGTCTGTGGATGGCACTGTTAAGGGGTGGGGGGGGGGTCTGTGGATGGCACTGTTAAGGGGTGGGGGGGGTCTGTGGATGGCACTGTTAAGGGGTGGGGGGGGTCTGTGGATGGCACTGTTATGGGGTGGGGGGGTCTGTGGATGGCACTGTTATGGGGTGGGGGGTCTGTGGATGGCACTGTTATAGGATGGGGGGGGGGTCTGTGGATGGCACTGTTATAGGATGGGGGATCTGTGGATACCATCCACAGATCCCCCATAACAGTGCCATCCACAGATCCCCCATTAACAGTGCCATCCCCATCTGGGGGGTTTCTTTGCTGGGCTGGACTTTTAAAACCCCACTCAAATTTTACTTGCATCCCTGTTCTCTAAAGGGGCGGTTTTAGGGGGCGGTCCTAGGGGTGGGTAGGGGCGTGGCCAGGGGAGGGGGGGGTGAGTTCCACCACCTTTTCTCTGAGAAAAAAAGCCCTGGGTATAAATGATGAGTGGGTTGGATGGTATGATACGCCCCCTAGAGGAAGCAAGGCAAAACGCGTGTCGGGGTTGGTGTTCACTCCTGGCCTCTGGTCTGTATTGTTCTCTTATGCTATTTTTTGCACTTATTATTCATTGATGTTTGTTTTGTCCTTACCAGGGTATACGGGATAGTATTCCAACTTGTCAGGTTAATTCCTGTTGGGATTTCTCTCTGTAAGGTTACAGTAGCTACTGGTATGGCTACTTATGGGACTTGTGCAATATTATTTGTAGCTAGATGGGTACATAGGTGCACTTTAAAAGATTTAAAGTGATGTGTGTATAATAATTACTGGCACAGCATACCCTACGTAGATGTGACAATGCGGCCTTGAATGACCAGGTTGAACTAATACTGTCATAGTACCTTCATGTATTGCTGCTATTTATTTTATTGTGTAATATGTTGTTTGTTGTATGATTTGTTCTACTAATACATTTTTGTGTAATATTATATGTGCGCTTTTGAATTGGTGTTTTGTTATTCCTTTTGAGTAGTCTTCAGATCACAGTAGGTTTTGGTGCTTACTACTGCTTTCTCTAGATTCTTCTGGGCAAACACAAAAGCATGCTGAAGGTGCTTGCGTAGATTCTCCATGTATTGATGATCTGTTGCAGCATTTATCAAATTGTGGTCTGTTGTCCGGTAAAGTAAATTCTGAGGTAACACCATCTTCCTGCCTGTGATCTTTTTGAAGGGAGAAAGTTTGGTTGCCGCGCTTGGGGTGGCCCTGATGGCCATGAGAACCAAAGGCAACCTTACATCCCAGTCTTTACCGGATTAATTGACAATTTTTTTTACAATGTTGACAATTGTTTGGTTGTAGCGTTCTACTCCACCACTAGAGGCTGGCCGATAAGCTATATGTAGCTTTCTCTTTACCCCCATTTCTCCCACATTTTCGTCATCACGTTACTAGTGAAATGACTTCCGCAATCATATTCGATGCGTTGGGGAAGACCAAACCTGGAAAATACATGGTTAATGAGTAGAGACACACACACACACTTGAACTGCATGTTCTGCAAGGCAAACATTCCACCCATTTTGTGAAAAAAAACAAAAACGGTTAACATATATGTGGCGAAACCAACCTCGCCACTGGGTTTTGGAGGGGCCTGGCTACCAGCCTCTTGCCTCAGGATTATGGCCCATACTAACTTTAAAGGAGAAGACAGACCGGCCGCGCAGCTTAAATCTGTCTTTGGAATTGTATTGTATGTTATGTGAGGGTACCCAGATAGCTAATTTTATTGTATTCGTGTAGTCTGAGTGCCATTCACCTAATAATATGCACTCAGACTTGAGCTATCTGGGGATATGTTAAATGTCTGTGTTTACTGTAAGGGTTGTGACATTGTCTGTTTAAATGGTGATTTCTGTCCTGTTGTCCCCACATGTGTATTGACGATCTCCCTTTGTCCTGAGAGATAATTGAATTGCTCCTCGGGTGTCTCCAGGGCAGAGAGGAGGAAACCATGATGCATTGTGGGGATGTATTGTGTCTGTGTGTCCTGAATTGCTGCATATCTGTCCTGTGTCACAGTCTTCTATCTGGTCCCCTAGGGGCGTGTCCACCAGATGGGGACCTGCATAAATACGGGCTCCTAGCCCTCAATAAAGATTTCCTGTTTTATCCTTCATCATGTTGAGGCTGGTGTTTGGGTAACTGATCAACACTGGGGGATTGCTATACGCTGGAGATTTGCTATACTCCCCTGGCATAACTACTAGCTCTTGTAAGAGCTGTTCCTGCTCTCTGGATATAGGAGAAGTTCACCCACTGGAGCCTGGAGCCTTGTCGTAGGTCCATGGTGGGTAGGAGACGGTGAGGCCTCAACCAAGCTTCGGCTGTTCGTGGGGTCTGCAGCGCTTACGGTGTCAAGTGGAGTGCTTGGAGACCTCGGGAAGCACTAGGAGCATCTATTGACGGAGGTACCCAGTCGGGATGCTAGGAGATCCGTTACATTTGGTGGCAAGCAGTGGGATGGCGTCCTAGTGTGAGGAGAAGCAGCTCGGAGACACCGTTCGTGGAGTATATTGAGGGCAACGCTAGTATCCATACAGCGCCACTGGCTACAGCAGGATGGAATCGGCTAGTCTTCAAACAGCGTTCCACTATGATGAGGAAGGCCTGGATTGCCGGGATGCATTAAGGAAAGACATCTGGTGCCAGGCCCTGGGTAATGTACAATACCAGCGAGGTGAGAGTCTCCCCAGTGTAGAGCAGCGATTGCAGAAGCAAGTGGCCCTGCGGATGCCCTTCCTGGGAGAGCAGCCCCTGGAGGAATGGGTGAAGGAACTAGAGCACCGGGTATGGCAGGAGCTATGTTTGGAGGAGGCCTACCTGGCGCTCTGGTGGTATATGGCACAGTATATACCCAGGACAGCTGAGCATGACAAGCCAGAGGGAGAGGAGTTTGATGGTCCTGGCTTGTTATGGGAGTCCTTTGCAGAGCCTGACTTCGGGAGCCCTGCACAGTCCAGACTTCAGAACATCTTCTACGAGAGGGAGGCTAGGCAGGATTGGGATGACCCCCATGAGGTAGAGAAAGACCTGGCTCACCTAGCAACCCTGGAGTGGGAACTGGAGCAGGACTACAGAGTTTCCACTCCATTGAGAGGGCTCAGCAAGCGAGCAGAGTGTCAGACCCAGGTCCAGAGCCCTTCAGCTGGGAGGATATTGTGGAGGTTTACTAGGAAGACCGGACTGAAGTATCCCCTGCTTCAGTACCAGCTACACAGGTAGGGGACCTCATAGACTGGTCCTGGGGGGAACCACATATGGCAGGTGGAGATGGGACCGAGGTCTCTCCATCGGCCCTACAGAGATGCTGGGCAGTCGGCCCAGATCCCCAACGGCAGCCGGAGTTTCAGGGAGTAGGGACAGTTGGTCCTGCTCCCCAGCGGCAGTGTACTTTGAAGGGAGAGGAGACAACCGGTCTCTCTCCCCAACCACAGGGGGACAGCACTCCTAACTCCAATGATGCAGATGGGACCGCAGTCTCTGCACCAGGCCTACCGGGATGCTGGACGGCCGGTACAGAGTCCCCACCAACCCCGCAGGAATGCCAGGAGGAGGAGGTAAGAGATCCCTCCTCTCCACAGCTGATCCACAACAAGGTCCTGGGGGTAGGATTCCTTGACCTGATCCCAGTGGAAGAGCTGGCATCTGGGAAGAGAACAGTTGGCCTCTGTCCTCCTCTATCCTCTTCTCCAGAGGCTGACTCCACACAGGCTTCCCCAGCGGAAGAGCTGGCATCGGGGCAGAACACAGTTGGCCTCTGCCCTCCCCTATCCCCTTCTCCAGAGCCGGACATCCCACAGGCTACCCCAGCAGAAGAGCTGGCATCTGGGCAGAGTGCAGTTGGCCTCTGCCCTCCTCTGTCCTCTTCTCCAGAGGCTTACTCCACACCGGCTTCCCCAGCGGATGAACTGGCATCTGGGCAGAGCGCAGTCGGCCTCTGCCCTCCCCTATCCTCTTCTCCAGAGCCGGACTTCCCACAGGCTACCCCAGCTGAAGAGATGGCATCGGGGAAGAGCGCAGTCAGCCTCTGCCAACCAAGTACTTACAGCTCCAAGCTAGAGAGCAACAAGGAAGCAAGGAGTAGCAGATGCCCCCTCAACAGCTAGGGACATACAGAACAGAGCCGGGCCCCAAAATTCAACAGGTCCAGTATTGGGTTGTGGGTGGACTGCCAGACTAACTCAGATACCGACCGGCATGAGGTCAGGTATCTGGTTAGTCTTCCCTGGGAGGTGGAGATGTGTGGCGAAACCAACCTTGCCACTGGGTTTTGGAGGGGCCTGGCTACCAGCCTCTTGCCTCAGGATTATGGCCCATACTAACTTTAAAGGAGAAGACAGACCGGCCGCACAGCTTAAATCTGTCTTTGGAATTGTATTGTATGTTATGTGAGGGTACCCAGATAGCTAATTTTATTGTATTCGTGTAGTCTGAGTGCCATTCACCTAATAATATGCACTCAGACTTGAGCTATCTGGGGATATGTTAAATGTCTGTGTTTACTGTAAGGGTTGTGACATTGTCTGTTTAAATGGTGATTTCAGTCCTGATGTCCCCACATGTGTATTGGCGATTTCCCTTTGTCCTGAGAGATAATTGAATTGCTCCTCGGGTGTCTCCAGGGCAGAGAGGAGGAAACCATGATGCATTGTGGGGATGTATTGTGTCTGTGTGTCCTGAATTGCTGCATATCTGTCCTGTGTCACAGTCTTCCATCTGGTCCCCTAGGGGCGTGTCCACCAGATGGGGACCTGCATAAATTCGGGCTCCTAGCCCTCAATAAAGAGTTCCTGTTTTATCCTTCATCATGTTGAGGCTGGTGTTTGGGTAACTGAGCAACACTGGGGGATTGCTATACGCTGGAGATTTGCTATACTCCCCTGGCATAACTACTAGCTCTTGTAAGAGCTGTTCCTGCTCTCTGGATGTAGGAGAGGTTCACCCACTGGAGCCTGGAGCCTTGTCGTAGGTCCAGGGTGGGTAGGAGACGGTGAGGCCTCAACCAAGCTTCGGCGGTTCGTGGCGTCTGCAGCGTTTACGGTGTCAAGTGGAGTGCTTGGAGACCTCGGGAATCACTAGGAGCATCTATCGACGGAGGTACCCAGTCGGGGTGCTAGGAGATCCGTTACAATATATTTGTTGCCTTTTGATGAAGTTGTTACTGGTCCAATAAAGTCAATTTGGATGTCTGACCATAGCATGGACATCTTCCTTTTCATCAGCAGTTCCCGATGAGTGGGTACTTGTGGCTGGAGTTGAGGACACATTAAACATCCTTGACAATATGTTCGAACGTCTTGCAACATATGAGGCCAATAAGCGTAATCCCATAATAATTCATAACTTCTCACCTCGATGACCAGCCGTTGGGGTGTCATGGACATGCTGTAACATTAAACCTCTGAATGCCACGGGTACCACCCATTGTGAAATACCATTCTTCGAGGTCCTTACCAACAATCCATACTAATGATAAACTAGACCCTATCTGGGAAGGGTTTACATAATACACCAAACTAAAGCCAAACTAGGCTGGTGTAGGCTAGACTGTCCCAGATAATAAAACTTAACTTTTACTAACCATATTTAAAATCCTACAAATAGTTGTAATTCTTGTCTAGCTCACATTAAACTATCTGATGTCCTGTCAGTAGTAAAGCTTATTTAAAGTCGCTGCAATGACCACCAGGGGTGCACTGTTCACACTAGATCTTGTATTTTGCTACACTACTTGCTAAAGCTGACAAGGGCATCAGAGCTGAAACACTAAACACTGTCGCCCAACATGTTTAGCCTGCTAATCTGGCTTCATCGGGGGTAAAGGACAGAATTGAGTTGTGACGCCTTATAAAGGCTCGCTCCACCTATGCAGCAGGCTGAAAACCAATAGGTTCAAAGAATAGATATCACATCTGCCTGCTGCCAATAGAAGGGTTAATCGTCATATTGACACAACTATTATGTCCAAACTAGCAAGATAGGTGTGATCACCGACCTGAATCTCCTGTAATCTGGTGACCTCATCTTTCGTATCTCTGATATAAGACGGCAGAGAGGGGATGAAAGGTGAAATAAAGACATGTATTAAGGCAATTTGCCTGGATTTGTGGGAGGGGCTGAGTTCCGCCTCCAGCCTATTTAAGGCACTCCCCTTACCTGGCTCCTGTACCGTCTGAGGTCTGAACTGTTGAAGAGAGAGTCACTTGAAGAGTCACTGGAGAGTTACTTGCGAGTTGCTGAATTTCTGGAAGTTCGTCGCCATCGGTGTCCTGGACTTGGAGCATACCTGTTTCCATTCTTCCTGCTCCACCCGGTTTCACTGTGGGTCGCGTTTGCCCGTAAAACTGTGAGTCATCCACGCGGTACAGCACGGGGCCTCTCCGTTTTGTCCCCCTGTACCACTCATTTTTATTTCACCATTGTTGGACTCATGTTAGGCTTCTCACTTACAAATCAGTTGCCAGATTGAATATGTCGGTCATGCCTTTCAGAAATGCGTAGGAATGCGACTATACAGGAGCTCCATTCACAAACCCAGCAGCAAAGCTACCACAGGTGTATTGTTTTTTCCAGGGTCATAATTACCATCCATACCATTCCTCATTCGGTCCACTAAACCTGCAAAACTTAATTCACACATGCCCTTTCTTGATAAGCAGTACCATGACCAGGAAGTCTATACAACTTGTATATATGACACATTCAGTTGCAAATATATAAACATCATGTTCTGCATAATATAAACACTTCCGTTGCAATCCCCCACATGGACATTACCGCACGACACCCGCGCCGCTGCCAGGGCCACTCTGTCTCTGGTTCCGTTACCTCCACCCCCGGTCACGCTGCCGATGGCGGCCGGCCGCGTCCCCCTGGCTGGTCTGTGCACGTGCGGCCCGGTTTCCGCCGGCGCATGCGCGGTATTCCGACTGGCGTCGACCGCCGCAGCTAGTACGGAGGGCCGCCGGTGGTTTCGGTCCGACCATCCCGGCTGGCCGGCGGAGCTCCGGAGCCGGCAGTTAGCCCACACACCCCACACCCACATGGGCAGCACAGTCGCGGGGGCATCTCAGTCTGGTTGCTGCCAGGAACCACTTCATGTTGAGAGGCATTACCTCCTGATCAGGTTCAAGCAGCTCCCATGGCTAATCGCTAAAAAAAAAAAAAACGTGCCTACATAGTCCTGGTGGTCACACGTTCTATGACGGACATTCCAGCCACAGCATAGGCCTCATTTCGCACGTCTTGATCCACCAGTCACACGCGCAGGCATGGACTTGTTTTCATACTCACGTTTATGATCCCTTCAAGGTCATGCTGCTGTTCGCACCACAGTCCACACCCGTCATACTACTTTCTTTCAACCCCTTTTTAGGCGGTCAAGCTTAGACATATTTTGCGCTACACGTGTGTCCTGTGAATTTTCTTACCACCAGGTACGTACATCTGCTCATACAATTTTTCTCCATACATTTCAGATGGTCCAGTCAGGGTTAGTGTGCTGGCATTAGGGTCACAGGAATCCCACTAGGTTACCCCGTCTTGGCTTCGCCATCAGTTAGTGGTCCTGCAAGGCCAACACCCCGCCTCAAGCGTTCTGAGGCATCCGCCCATCGAGCCACACGTTAGCAAGCCGCCTCGCATGTTGCATAGAGAGGGCCTCACCTGTCACTCCCTTCCCCTAGTTCTGTCTTACAGTCACCGAGAGGCCTCAAACTCCTGCCACTACGACGAGTGGCCTCATTAACCCCTCGCGCCAACACATAGATAGAGCCTCTCAAGCCGCTTGGCAATTAGCAGGGCCTCATCTGTCACCATACAAGTATAATACTTTCGCCGTCCGGCCTAGCTAGCCTGCCAGCACAGTCCATGGTTTTCCAACACTAATCAACTGTTTTGTTTTAGTATGTCTCTGGAAGGGGTAGAGGACTTCTCCCTACCTGGCACCCCGGCTAGATCCGTCACTCCCAATCAGGGAGACGGCCTAGCCAGTCCAGCATCCATCAGATCCTGGACGATCCTGCGCATAACAACGGAGTTGGGGAGACGGCAAATCCCCTACCCCGCCACGGCAAGGAAAGTGGAGCTTTTCAGGCTACTACGCGCGTCCACAAATAACTTGGATGCGGGGGAAGGACCTAGCCAGTCCATTGCAGGGGACGTGCATGCCATGCTATCCTCTCTAATGGCATCCATAAGCAAGGTCAACTCCAGGCTGGAGAGGCTGGAGTCAGTCACCACGACCCTCTCCTTGGCAGGGCCGCCACCTGCAGTGTCACCGGCACCACCCGGATTGCCAGTAATCGCGCCAACCGTCAACCTGGATGACCAGGAAGTTAGCCCGGCGCATATGATACCGGAGCACATAAAAAGAGATATCCTGGAAGGTAAGGACGTAAACCTGGCTTCCCTGCTGATTGCCTCCCAGGATGTTGTCGAAAACAAGACGTATGCATACAACGATGTTTCGGTTGTGGTCAAGTCCAGGGATGCCCGCCTTAATAGGAAACTGACTATTCCCGAATTTGTTCTGGCCTTTGGCATCTATAGGGGTGTCATCTGTGCGGTCTACCCCAACAGAAGGGAGGAGTTCTACCTCTATATGCACAAGCTGGTAGACCTGGGCAACAAATATGGGGGCTCAGCCTTCTATGATTATCATAGGTCTTTTTCTGCGAAAGTGGCTGGGGCCTTCTCCCAGTACGGAGTCCGCTCCAACTGGGCCAGGATCGACACCGTCATTTTTTGCAGACACTTCGCGGGTCTAAGAACACTCGCCTGTGCATACTGCTCCTCCACAGCCCACACCACGAATTTCTGTCCCAACACGGCGGACAGACATGGCCTCATGCAAGGTGCCGGTCCCTCTGGGGTTCCGGACAAGTCAGCCCGGGACAAACTGGGACGCCCAATTAAGTTTCTGGGCAAATCCCAGATATGCAATAATTTCAATGTAGGGTCCTGCAACTACAGTGGGTGTAGACTACTACATATATGTATCAAATGTTTCAGGGCACATGCCAAGACCATGTGTCCGAATAAAATGTTTGCAAAGCCTTATCTAATGACCATCAATATGCCAGTTTTCACCGCATTCATGTCACAGCACCCATCCAGACATCTCGCAGATTTTCTCATCTCGGGGTTGACAGAAGGCTTCCATACGGGTATCCTGCACATACCAACCGGCACCCTAGAATGTCCCAATCTTCAATCAGCCCAACACAACCCCACTGCGGTCGATGCCCTCATAGCCCAAGAAGTAACTGAGGGCTTTGTGTTAGGGCCTTTCAAAACTCCCCCATTCACCGCATGGCGCACCAACCCCATTGGTATCGTCACAGGGAAGTCTTCCCAGAAACAGAGACTCATCGTCGACTTGTCGGCACCCCACTCTTCAGCCAACCCCAGTCTCAACTCCCTCATTCCCTCTGAGGAGTTCTACCTGCAATACACCACCATAGACCACGCCATCACCGCCATCGTACAAGCAGGGGTTGGAGTGTGGCTCAGTAAGACCGACATCGCCAACGCCTTCAAATTACTACCGATACACCCTACACTGTGGCACCTTCATGGCATCAAGTGGTCCGGAGACTACTATTTTTTCTCCAGGTTAACCTTTGGATCCAAGAGTAGCCCGGCCATTTTTGACACATTTGCTGAAGCATTATGCTGGTTGCTTTTAAACATATCAAGGTGCCCTATGGTATTACATTACCTTGATGATTTCCTTCTGGTAGAAGAGAACACTCCCCCCTCCAGTCTCAGAGCCACCATCAAGCTGTTCAAGGAACTAGGGGTACCCATCTCCCCCAAGAAAACAGAGGGGCCAGACACGGTCATCACCTTCTTGGGTATTCAGTTAGATTCAGCCACAATGCAAGCCAGTTTGCCACGCGACAAAATTCAGGACATTCTCGCTCACATTGACAACTACCTTCGACTCGGCACCTGCAACCGCAAAGAACTACAGTCCCTGCTGGGCTCCCTGAATTTTGCCATGCGTATCATACCTCAGGGTCGCTCATTCATATCACGACTTTTGCACCTCTTCCCACTTTTCCTACACCACTCGCACAGGTTGTCCCTGGATGCCCATGCTACGGCAGATCTAAGCATGTGGAAGAGATTTCTATCCACCTGGAATGGCAGGAGCATGTTCCTCCCTCAGCTAACGGACTCTTCCCCCTCTATTTGGTCAGATGCGGCATCTACCACAGGCTTCGCGGCCATTTTTGGGAACAATTGGCTTTGGGGCAGCTGGCCGTCTGCAGTCCAGGATCTTGAAGGGTTTTCCACCACCTCAGCTCTCTTCGAGATCTATCCCATCGTGGCGGCTGCCGTGGCGTGGGGTCATTTATGGGCAAACATGCCAGTCCGTTGCTATTCAGACAACCAGGTGACCTGTCAAATCATCAACAAAGGTCGTTCCAAATCTCTCACAATCATGAGGTTCCTGCAGAAACTCACTTGGTTGGCAGCTTGCAATAATTTTTTCTTACATTGCTTTCATGTCCCAGGGGTGTGTAACACAGTGGCTGACAATCTGTCTCGCTTCAAATTTCAGGCGTTTCACCAGGCTCTCCCGTCAGCGACGCCCACAGCCACCGTCACTCCAACGTTTCAACAGCTCATACTGGACTAGAAATCATCATGCAGCATAGCAGGACTTTGTCCCAATTAGCGCTGTCAGACAACAGACAATACACATAGAACATACAACAGAGCTTTCACACTATTTAACAGATTCCTTCTGGAACATAACATCACGCACCCTTTTGTCATGACTTCTCTTCTGGGGTTTGCTTCTTTCTGCCACCTTAAACTCAAAATGTCATACAACACCATCAAACTCTATCTCACTGGCATTCAACACCATATGCTAATCTTACACCCTAATAACATCAGTTTCATGGCCTCTCACCAAATCAAAACCATACTCAGAGGTATTCAGAAGGCGGAACCCGCACGCTCAGCCCAGAGGCTACCCATAGACAATCATATCTTCAAGGCATTATCTGACCTACTAGACGCAAAACCTTTTGACGCAGATACCAACTCCATCATCAAAACAGCAATATACTTGGCCTTCTACGGATTCCTGAGGCCGGGAGAATTCACTACAACCTCCACGACCCAAACTACACCTTTTCTCCTTTTCTCCCACTTGGCGAAACACAGGGATCATTATATCCTGACCTTACCTCACTCCAAGAACAGTCAGCACATACCCATCAACATACCGTACTACCCCATGCAAAACAGATGGTGTCCAGTCAGGGTTCTGGATGCTTACACGCAGCATCACAATTTGCTACCCTCACAACCGTTACTACAACTGCATGGTTCTGTACTCACCACCACCACCTTCATGACTCATGTCAGGTCATCCCTCACACAACTGGGTCTCAACGCAGCCAACTACTCAGGGCACTCCTTTCGCATAGGAGCCGCATCTACAGCCTCCAGTGCCTACATCCCAACTCATGTCATCAAAACATTGGGGCGCTGGAAATCATCCGCTTACTCGCGATACATTCCCAACCTAGTGCAGGAGTTAAGGGATGCTTTCCAAAACATGTCTGGTTGAGAAATGCGTGTATTGATTGGCAGTAAATAAACTTGTTCACTTCAATTTTTGCCCTCTTCTTTCTCAGGCCTACCTCATCCTCGGTTTCTGCACACCACAACCGACTGCGCTTATTTCCCTGCTTTCCTAGGGCTCCTCACTGTACTATTGTAAGCGCCTAACACAAGTATTAAGGCAATTTGCCTGGAATTGTGGGAGGGGCTGAGTTCCGCCTCCAGCCCATTTAAGGCACTCCCCTTACCTGGCTCCTGTACCGCCTGAGGTCTGAACTGTTGACCCTCCCACCACTCCACTTATTTACACTCATTCCTTCCATATCTTTTCTTTGGGTAGGCCCTCTTCTTTCTCAGGCCTACCTCATCCTCGGTTTCGGCACACCACAACCGACTGCGCTTATTTCCCTGCTTTCCTAGGGCTCCTCACTGTACTATTGTAAGCGCCTAACACAAATACATATTAGCTGATGTTTTCAGTCAGGTTATTATTCCCCGATACAATCGGTCTACCAGGAATAGGCCATCTCTGCTTATGTATCTTTGGAATTGCATACAAGGTTGCAATAGTTAGACAAGAATTGCACAAGAATTTATATTCATCTTTCGAAATCAGATTGTCCCTTTTGGCTGTCATCAAAATGACTCTGAGCTCCTCAAGGAATTTCGTTGTGGGGTTGGTGTCTAATTTCTTATACGTCATCACCATATCCTATTTATTACCAGCTCACAGTTATCCCTTAATTCTAAAAGGGCTGATATTTCATCTGGGACTAGATTATTATTAATAGCAGACCTAGGTGTCTTGATAGCTTTCAGCTCTTTTGTCACCAGATTTACAAACGTCTCTATATTGCCGAACTGAGAGAACGGCGGTGTGAATTTGGACCTAGGTTTAAGTGACGACAGTGGGGGCTCAATAACTTCAGGATTGTATTAATTTTCACAATTCAGGGATTCCAAGATTGCAAGAGTCGCATCTTCTTTATCTTTCAACGCTCAAAGGTCTCTTTCTTTTTGTTTATGAACCTTGTGCAGAGCTAATTTTCTTGCGAACAGGTTCACATCTTTCACCCAGGAAAAGCACTAAAATTTCGGTGTTGGGGTGAAAGAAAGGACTCTTCTAAGTAACTTATAGTGTTTGTCCTCTAGAATAAACTTGGAGAGATTCATGATTTGTGAGTTGTCTGGTGAAGTTAAGTTCTGGCACTGTAAGCCCACTTGTCCCTGTCCCTCAGTTGTACTCCTTGGCCTAAAAAAGTGGGAGTGACTGTCACTGAGCTGTTGGTGGGGAAAGCTCCAATGCCTGAGGCATAGGGCATAGAGGCAAATTAGGATGACACAGGCAAGGTATTGATAGAAAGGGGGGGCATTTTTTCTTCCCCCACCATAACTTGTCCTACAGCGCCTGCCTCCACATTTCTTGACACATTGTCCCATATTGTATTTGTATTTAATGTCTGAGAGGATGGTTGTGGTACAGTGGCTTTCCTTTGTACCGTAGGACCACAGTATTTATTATTGTGTTTAATACCTCCTTGTTTAGTAGCGTTTTGTCTAACAAGTAAATCTTCAGAGCCAGAAATATCTGATTCCGAGATGTCAGTTGCAACGGCACCCCGGGCATAAAAGGGGCTAAAACCGTTTAGGCGATCTTCCCCTTCCAGAGCTACAGGCACAGCTACTTACAGAACACCAAACTCCCGAACGGCATACAAGGGAATGCTCCAAACTCTGAATGGGACCTCATGAATAGCTGCTAGCAGACGAATAGGAAACGCACCCAAGCGGCTTACACTCCTAGCAATCAGTCTCTAACAGCATACAGTGAATCCCCCCAAGAATGAGACCAAGCTCTGTGTTGAGAGCATTAGTACTACCCACAGGGTTTTGTAAAACAACCAGTAAACACGTACAATACACTCAGACACTCCCAAACAAAATCCTCCCCTCTGCCTGTGATACAATTACCTTACACAATGGGTTAATGTAATTATCACAGGCAGGAGAATACACAGTTTTAGACAATGTCTTCTGTCCTGGAGACAATTGGGAAGTAATCCAATTTATCTCCAAGGGCAGAGGCAAAACTTCATTAGCCACATGGTAGCAAAAGACAATAAAAGACGTAAGAATATTTAACTGTGCAGCTATTGCAAAAACATAGACATTTAACATATCCCCAGATGGCTTGGATCTGAGCGCTCAATATATCCGAACAGCGCTCAGATGCCACAAACACAGTCAAAATGCCATGGGGTTTAAGTTTAGCATGGGCTGATGAGAGGGCCCATAATCCTGGGGCAAGAGGCTGGCAACCAGGCTTCTCCAGCACCCAGTCGTGAGGTTGGTTTCGCCACATCAGTGTTTGACACTTGTGTGTTGCTGTAATTAGTTCTCCTTTTATTAAATTGAAAATTATTTTTGACAGTGTAAACATGACCAGTGTCAAAATCACGCCTATCTCTGATGTATTTTCTATGTTTCCTTTCCTTTCTTTCTATCTGTAGAAGTTCTATGTTTTTTGGAGATTCTGCTCCAGAGTGGAAAACTCTGGTGACGTTTTGAAACACTGTATCTTTCTCTAACTGCATACTGACTGCTGAACACACCTTTTTCGTACTCTAGTAGGTACCGCAACATCCGTAATGAGTTTTCTGTCAACATTTGTTGCCACCCCTTTATGAAATCTGCATCTTCCTGATGTGAATTAGGGACAATATTGATTCTCATGCCTCTATACACTAAACCTTGCTGGACATACGTCTCCAGGCTCGTGATCTCCCACAGTGACCTGACATACTGCTTATATGTTTTGTTGAGTTCTTTGAATCCTGTGTTGATATCACACAGGTTTATAGGTAAATTCTCCTTTGAGAAGACGTGCTCAGCCTCCGCAGTAAATGCGCTGAGCTTCGTTCATGGAACACACCCACCCCAGTGACGGCAACATGTGTCAGTATGACGATTAACCCTTCTACTGGCAGCAGGCAGATGTGATATCTATTCTTTGAACCTATTGGTTTTCAGCCTGCTGAATAGGTGGAGAGAGCCTTTATAAGGTTCATGAGCAGCGTCACAACTCAATTCTGTTTGTTACC
Source organism: Bufo gargarizans (assembly GCF_014858855.1). Lineage (NCBI taxonomy): Eukaryota > Metazoa > Chordata > Amphibia > Anura > Bufonidae > Bufo > Bufo gargarizans. The sequence continues at coordinate 908,432 of NW_025334188.1, read as the reverse complement.
CCTGATGAAGCCAAATTAGCTGGCGAAACATGTTAGGCGACAGTGTTTAGTGTTTTAGCTCTGATGCCCTTGACAGCTTTAGCAAGTAGTGTAGCAAAATACGAGATCTAGTGTGAACAGTGTTCAATGAATCACCTAACAATATAGACGGTGCTACAAACTTCTTAAGTGTGTGACCACACAGGGAGTGCACTCCTGGTGGTCATTGCAGCGACTTTAAATAAGTTTTACTACCGACAGGACATCACATAGTTTTATGTCTTGTCTAGCTCACATTAAACTATTTGTAGGATTTTTTATATGGTTAGTAAAAGTTAAGTTTTATTATCTGAGACAAGTGAGGTTATCAGCCTAGTTTGGCTTTAGTTTGGTGCAACAATCCATACTGTAACAAGAATTGGAACTTACCTTTCATCAAAATCCGTAACCCTTCTTTGCCTACACAGTCTTCCACAGTTATGGGACAATTTTGTGGATCTTCAATGTGTTTGTAAAAGATACCAATGACTGGATCCCCCTTTTGACTCGTGATGAGATCCTCACTAGGGGAATCTTGGCTCCATTGCACCACATTGGCTTTGGCCTCCTTTTGGGCCTGGCTTCTTGTCATTGTCTCCACTTGAACATTTCCCATAAGGTCATCAATGTTCAGGAATTCTCCATTAATGGCTCCTTGTTTGGCCTGGCTACTTTTGGGACCAATTTTTTACCCCACGGACACATTTGGGAATTTATTATTCCACATGATTCCGATACCTGCAACCAATGTACATTCAGTTTCTATATTGGTAAGGAAAGACCCTCTGTCTACACATACACATGGTAAGGATTTGCAATACTTTTCTTCATAACATTTGTATGGAGATAAAGATTGTTCTTCCAGGAAATCATTTCCTGCTGATTCATCTTTATGTCCTGCATTGGTATAATCGTGAAGTTCAGCTAATCCTTGAGCAACTGGGTTCTTATTATTTTGTTTGTATGTGATTTCCAATGGCCATCCCATTAAGGACATTGTCCAGGTGGTTATCCTGCTGTTTGATAGATTTCCATCCCTGATTCTATCACTTTGCAAATATTGCAGTGGTTGGTGTGCAGTTTCCACAATGATCTTTTCGCCTTGGATAAAACTCCTGGAATATTGCAAAACCCACACCGTTGACAGTAATTCTTTTTCACACTCATTGAATTTTACCTCAACTGGTGATAAGGATTTGCTGGCATAGGTGATGATCTTAATCAGGTTTCCCTGTTTCTGGAAGAGGACTGCACTGATACTTTTGTCGGTGAAGCCTGTTTCAATGAAGAAAGGTTTTCCACCTTCTGGGTAAGCAAGGCATGGGGCTTGGGTGAGTCTGGCTTTGAGCTCATTCACAGCTTGCTCATGGCGTTCACTCCATTCCCATTTCACTCCTTTCAGCAACTGCAAAAGAGGTTTCATAATTTTGGCATCTTGGCATAGTTGTCTATGAACTTACGTGAATAATTCATAGTTCATCATATCCAGGAAGGATCTCAACTCCTTAAGATTTGTAGGTGACTTTGTATTGGTCACTGCTTTCACCTTCTTTTTCTGCGGGTTGATTCCATCAGCAGTGATTTAGTGTCCTAGGAAATTAACCTTGGTACGAAAACATTAAGCCTTGTGCAAAGAAAGTTTCACACCAGCTTTCCTCAGTTGGGTGAGTACATGCCTCAGTTCCGTAATGTGTTCCTCAAAAGTCGTGCTTTTGATCAGGAAGTCATCTACATAGGATAAGGTACCTCGTTCAGTGGCATCAGGCATCGCCTTATGCATGAACACATCAAACTCATGGCCTGCATTAATGTACCCGAAAGGCAATTGGGTCCAGGTATATTGCTGCTTCCCAAATGTGAAGGCCAATTTGTATTGATCCTTCTCGTCCACCTTAATCGTCCAATATCCTTGCGCACAGTCAAGAGCAGTGAAAATTTTGGACCCCTGTATTTGCGCCAAACACTAGTCAATATACGGCATGGGCCATCTGGACATATATAACTGTTTATTTAACTGCCTCAGGTCCAAACCGAGGCAATATTGTCCATTTGGTTTGAGAATCCCAAGTATAGGATGGTTGAACGAGCTGTGCACCGGACAGATGATTCCCCACCTCTCCAAGTTCTTGACGATTTCCCATAGCAAGTCATAAGTTGCCAGCGGAAGTCGGTACTGTTTAACATATACAGGGGGTGCATTGGGATCCGTCTGGATCTTTGCAACGTGCAGGTAAATTTCCCCACAGTCATAAAAGTCCTTAGCAAACATGTCCTGGAATTCTGCAAAGAGTCCCTTTAACTGTTGATGCTCCGACTCATCGGGGCATGTGTCAGCTATAGAGATTTGCTCTTCCATCCGTTCCTGAAATTCTGGAAAGATTTCAGGTTGACTTATCTCATAGGCTTCTTCAAGCTCACTTGTTAAATAATTTTGAGTATCGCGTACCTTCTTTTTTCCTTGTTTGCATGACTCATACTCCTTCTCATCGATCTCTTGGCATATACCTTCTTCAGGACTGAAAGAATAAACAAAGTGCAAATTGAATAACCCCTCAGGTGTAGTGATGATCGAGCATGCTCAGCCGAACACCTGTTCGGTTCGAGCATCTCGATGCTCAGCACATGGCGGTACTCAGCCGAGCACCGCATGTGCATGAGAGCAATGCGCGAGTCTCCTCCCCGCATGTTTCTTGGCTGCTATGCAGCCAATAAATGTGCAGGTAAGTGCTGCTCTTCACTGTAATGCCGTAGCCATGTTGGCTACTGGCATTACAGTCATTGGCTGGCCGGAACGCGTCATCGGGTCCTATAAATCACCCGATGACACGTGTTTGGCTCAGTGTTAGTCAGGGAGAGCTGAGCATAGGAAGGGAAAGACAGTGTAGGGAGTGTTATTGGAAGATTTTTATTACAAAAACTTTTCAGAGACCCAAAAGTATTTTTAAAGACTATTTTGTGTGTGACAACAGCAATATATGTTTGTAGCGCAACCTGTTCTAAATTGCTCAGTCTTAGGGAGAGCTGTGCATAGGAAGGGACAGAGTGCAGGGAGTGTTATTGGAAGATTTTCATTAGTAAAACTTTTTAGACACCCAAAAGTCCTTTTAAGGACTATTGTGTGTGACAGCAGCAATATATATTTTTAGTGCATCCTGTGCTAAATAGCGTCTAATAGGCCGCTGCGGACAGTGAAATTATCCGCGCCACATCTCCTGTGTAAAGTGTGCACATCCCTAAAATATCAGTGACGTCCAGTTTACTTTTTCCATAGATGGTGTCCGATGCGGACAGTGAGATTAGCTGCGCCACATCCCCAGTGTAAAGTGTGCGCATCCAAAAATATCTGTGACATCCAGTGTACTTTTTCAATAGATGATGTCCTCTGCAGACAGTGAGATTAGTTGCTCCATATCTCCAGTGTAAAGTGTGCGCATCCAAAAAATATCTGTGACATCCAGTGTACTTTTTCAATAGACGTGTCCGCTGGTGACAGCATTGACATTATCTGCGGGATATCTCCTGTGTGACGTTTCCACATCCCAAATGCCTTTTTAAAAAAAAATTGCGCATATACTTCCAAATCCTATGCTACTGTACGTGTGACATACTTTCAAGCATATATCACATTTTAAATGAAGAAGGCAAGCAGTAAGGGTTGGGAAAGTGGTTGCAATGCTGATGGTGCACGCAGAGGCTGTGGCCTTGGGCGCGTTGAAATTGTGCCTGCTGCCAGAGCACAAGAAAAACAGTCATCCACGATACCTAGCTTCATGTCGCAGTTTCCAGGGTGGCGCAGGACACCACTCTTGCAGTCAGACAAGTGCGACCAGGTGGTCGGTTGGATTGCAGCAGATAATGCTTCCAGTCGGTTAAGCACCGCCCTGTCTTCCACCAAGTCCAGTTTTGATACTCTTTCCTCCCACCATGAAGAGTGTTGCCAAACAAGTGATCCCACACTTGGATATTCCGAGGAACTCTTTTCCTCGCCATTCCTTGATTTGGCCCTCGTGCCAAGCACGCTTGAAGAGGGACAGATCTTGTGTCCTGATTCCCAAACTCTTGAGCATCCACAGAGTCTTAAGAGGTTGAGGAAGAAAATGAGACACAGTTGTCAATCACTGAGGTTGTGGTTAGGTCAACAAGTCAGGAGGATGAGCAGAGTGAGGAAGTGGAAGAGGAGGTGGTGGAGGAGGAAGTCACTGACCCAACCTGGGAAGGTAAAGCCGAGCGAGGACAGCAGTACAGAGGGGAAGGGATCTGCAGCACCGCAACAGGCTGGAAGAGGCAGTGGGGTGGCAAAAGGGAGAAGGCGGGCCACACCAAACAGGCCTGCAACTGTTCCACGGAGTACCCCCTTGCTGAAATCTCCCTTACCAAGGGGTAGGGTTTCCACAGTCTGGCGCTTTTAGAGGAAAGTGCAGATGACAAAAGAATTGTAGTTTTCAACCTGTGCCATACAAAAATGAGCAGGGGCGTGAACACTAGCAACCTCACCACCACCAGCATGATCCGCCACATGACATCAAAGCACCCTAATAGTTGGGCCGAACACCTGGGTCCAAAATCTGTGTCTGAGGGTCACACCACTGCCTCCTCTTCTCCTGTCTTACGTGCTGGCCAATCCCCTGTCCAAGACGCAGGCCCGGATGCCTCCCGCCCTGCACCTGGACCTTCGCAAGCACCATCCGCGACCACATCCACTTCCGTGTCCCAGCGCAGCGTACAAATGTACTTACCCCAGGCATCTGAACGCAAGCGCAAATGCCCAGTAACCCACCCACAGGCCATAGCACTAAATGCACAGCTTTTCAAATTGCCGGGCCTGGAAATGTTGCTATTTAGGTTTGTGGACACTGAGGCCTTCCGCAGCCCTATGTCGGCGGACGTTCCGCATTACATAGTCCCCAGCCACCACTATTTTTCAAGGTGTGCCGTGCCTGCCTTACACCAACATGTGTCCCGTAACATCACACGTGCCCTGACCAACGCAGCTACTGGGAAGGCACTTAACCACGGACACATTGACAAGTGCATTCGGCCAGGGACGCTACATTTCCCTGACGGCACACTGGGTGAATGTTGTGGAGGCCGGGAGCGAGTCGTATTCTGGGATGGCACAGATGCTACTGATGCCAAGGATTGCGGGCCCTGTGTCGATCAGGGTTTCCACCAGAACCTAAGTTAATGGCTCCAACCCCACTTCTCCTCCTCCATTTCCACCTCCAAATTATTCACGTGCTGCACCAGTTAGTCATCAGTCAGTAGCTGGAAGCAGTGTAGGCCGTGCTGAAGCTGATAGAGCTGTGGCAGGGGATAAGAGACCAGACTGAGCTGTGGCTCTCGCTACTCAACCTAGAATAAGTAGTGTTGAGCGAGCATGCTCGGCTGAACTGCTGTTCGGCTCGAGCATCGCTAGGCTCGGCACATTCGAGTGCTCGGCCGAATACTGTGGGTGCTTGAGTACAATTTAATACAATGAAAGTCAATGGGAGACCTGAGTAACAAACCAGGCACCCCCTGCTTTGAAGTGAAGAGGATGTCTGGTTCACAAAAAAAGGGTAGAAATTGATGGAAACCCCATCAAAATGGTTTGGAAACAGCATTAAGAGGATGGCTGGATGCATCTTGGACTCCTTATATCTAAAACATAGAATAGACAACCACACAAAAGCTATATGCTAAAAAAACAGGTATATGCAAACCATCAATCTATCCATGAGACAGATAGCAGCCTTGTGCATTATGAGACATGTCAAACCTGCTCTCATCTGACTGAGAGCCAGTAAGCCTTAAAGTTACTTCAGATCTGTTGGACGGCTTGGGTGGACCTGCGCACCTAGATCAATATCATTAGGGAGACAAAAAGTTTTCTGATTGTCCTAACATAATATTCAATAACCTTTCTATACAGTTTTGTCATGTAAGAACTAATTTGCATAAACATGGGCATATGGGAAAGATATGCAAAGGAGCAGAATCTGCCTTGTTTTTCAGCTGAAAAACCATTTGCATGGAAAATTCACAATCTACACTACTTATGAACAACGCCATCTATTGGTTTCATAGCCTTATGACAAGAGTAATAGTATTGTCATAAGACTATAAAACCAATAGATGGCGCTGTTCATGAGTAACTTTGAGGCTTTCTGGCTCTCAGTCAGATGAGAGCTGGTTTGGAATGTCTCATAGTGCACAAGGTTGCCATCTGTCTCATTGATAGATTGATGGCTTGCATATACCTGGCTTGTGGCATAGTACCCACCCAGAGATTAAACCTAAAGCTTTGCAACTGGAATTGTTGTTCTCTTATGCTTTTTTTCTGATTAAGGCTTTTGTCCTTAAAGGACTACTTGCAAATGTGAGGCTGAATTTCCTAGTTCTCTTGCATTGCTATTTAAGCATGTTTAAAAGGTAGGAAGGCATCTACTGCCAATTTACTATGTGAAGATAATGCTGCTGTGTTCTTCTTACTGTTTACCTACTTGCTATGCAGCAGAAAGTATGTATATGTATAGCTCTCTACTGTTCACCTAAGCATACATCTCCTGTATAGCAAAAGTAGAAAACACCTTTAGCAACTTTATTTCACCATGTTGATTCAATGTCATATGAACCAGAGATACCTCCAAAGCTCTTTATCATTAGGGAGACCAAAAAATAGTATTGAGTATTGTATTCCTGACTGCTAGAAAGATTTTTTCACAAATTGCATATCTTAAAGGGGTTATCCAACTCCTATAATGTCACCCTAATGCCCAGACCCCTCATACTGGTCATATTTGCACTGCCCCCAGGCACCCACATTGCTTCTGATGCCGGCACTGCTCCCTCTGCATCTTCCCATCACCTGGGGGGGCAACAAAGAGCAGGCTGCCACGATGCTAGGGAGGCTCGTTCCCTTCGCGGCCTGCTATTGGCTGTCCCCCATATGTTTTGATCAGCGCGACAGGGAGATGCAGTGGCGGTCGTGCCATCATCAGAAGCAATGCGGGAGCCTAGTAGCAGGGTAAGTATTACCAGTATTAGGGGCCTGGGCATTAGGGGGGACATCATAGGTGCTGGATAACCCCTTTAAGTCTTCTGGTATTAGATAGGATATCCCCTCTTCTTTTTTTTTTTGTTTGTCAGGCAAGCTAATTTGCATACATTTGGCTTTCTGGGAAAGATATTTAAATGAGGTTTTCTTCCAAAACAGAAAAGAATGGTAATTTTTTGTCATGCCAGTCAAATTAAGATATGTAATTTGCATATACTTTCCTAGAAACCAACAGTAGTGTTGCATGTCATACAATACTCATGCTTATTTTTGTCACCCCAAAGAGTACCCCACAAGGCAAGTCAAACAAGTAAGATAAGTCTTTCTTGAGATGTTTCGGTTCTCTTATTCTTCTCAAAAGAGCCCTAGCTTGCAGCTTTAATTAAGAGAGCTGTAAGCTTTCTTGAAGGTTGTTTCAGAAGTGTCTTTGTCTGAAATGCATCCAAAATAGTGAAATAAAGTTGCTGAAGGTGCTGCCTGTCTTTGCAATACTGATTATGTTTTCTCAGGTGAATAGGAGGGAGCTATAATTATACTTACTTGCAGCTGCATATGTAGGCATATGTAGCAAAGCTAGAAAAATAGCTAAGCCAAACTCACATCTGCAACAAGTTCTGTCAGGGATAGATAAATAGGGATAGATAGATAGATAGATAGATAGATAGATAGATAGATAGATAGATAGATAGATAGATAGATAGATAGATCCCTTAACCAGAGAAAAGCAGATGAAAACAATGCTTTTAGTAGCCTTAGGGGGAACCTCTGGGTGGGTACTATTTCTATTATGGAGACCAGTTAATATATGTGACAACTATTGTAGGCTAGACAACGCTTCTCTGGATTTCTGGTTAAATATATGCTAATTATCATGTCTAACATCTGCTGGTGTCAGATAGGTTTAAGGAACCTAATTTAAATGTATTTTCCAGCAACCCAGAGGGACATTGCCTGGTCTACAATACTGTGCGCACATGCTCAGTGTACCAGGTGCATTGCCTGGCCTACAATATTGCGCACATGTACTCGGCATAGTAGGCTCATAGAGGGGTTAAAGGGGTTGTCTCACTTCAGTAAGTGGCATTTATCATGTAGAGAAAGTTAATACAATGCAATTACTAATGTATTATGGTTGTCCATATTGCTTCCTTTGTTGGCTGCATTCGTTTTTCTATCACATTATACTGCTTGTTTCCATGGTTACAGACCACCCTACAAACCAGCAGTGGTGGGCGTGCTTGCACAGTATAGGAAAAAGCCCTAGCCTATGTGCTCTACCACTGTCCGGGCCACCAGAGAGGCTGATGCTTTTTCCTATAGTGTACAAGTATGACCATCACTGATGGATTGCAGGGTGGTCTGTAACCATGGAAACAAGCAGTGTATAATGTGATGGAAAAATGAAGCCAGCCAGCCAAGGAAGCAATATGGATAATAACAATATATTAGTAAGTGCCTTGTATTAACTTTCTCTACATGATAAATGCAACTTACTGAAGTGAGACAACCCCTTTAAGTCATCACGATTCACGACGGATTCGTCTTGATCAGTTACCCAGGACGCACTCATACACTGTTTGCAGTGCTTTTGTGTGTGTCATGGGAACCAAATAAAACGGAAAGGAATGGTTTCTGGTGCACTCCGTTCCCTTCAGTTCAGTTTTGTCCCCCATTGACAATGAATGGGGACAAAACTGAAGTGTTTTCCCCCGCTATTGAGATCCTATGACGGATCTCAATAGCGGAAAGGAAAACGCTGATGTGAAAGTAGCCTTAAGCGAGACCAACCCTTTAGTCGTCATGACAATACATACCTGCATATGTGGAATGTCTGAGCTTTCTTGCTGCTCAATGTGCCTCTAACTCTTCAATGTTGTGGCAAATTACACTCTCCCCTCTGGGTACCTTTGGTTGTCAGACCCTTAGTTATGTCCATGATCTTCTCTAAGGATCTCAGTTCCTGAGTTCTTAAAGGGGTTGTGCCAGGTTCTAAAGTTAACAATCTGCTTGGACCCCCACTGATTGCGGGAACCTTCCCTGAGTGAAGGTAGCAACTGGTTGTGCATGGGGCTAAATTTAATAGTTGGCACACACCTTTAATTGCATTTTTTTAAAGCAGGTAGCACAGGTAACATCACTAATGATCAAATGTGCATTAATAATCTAGTAGATGACTACAGCCCCTGCACAAAGCCCTTGCATTTTCCAATATACAGTTCTATGTTGTGGTCTATGTTGTGGTAGATTCTGGAATGTTTTATTGGTGTACAGATGTAGGCAATATAGCTTCCAAATTCTGCCATCTGCAGTTATGTAATACAGCTGTTCCTAGCCTATCACTGCTGCTTATGCAATATATGGAATTAAACTTTACTACTAGAAGAAAGGAAACATGGATTACATATTCCACATATCACATCTCAGATTTTCTCTCATAGTGTTCTTGAGAATGGGATTATAAATACTGATGGACATTGGGCCCCATGAATTCAGGGCTGTATTTACTACATAACACCAGGGATGCAGCATTTAAAATAGGACTGACTGCTTTTCCATGAAATGGAATATTTTAAACTAAAAGTGTTATTTGTTCTGGAAATCCCAATCAGAGAAAATTTGGTTAAAGAGGTTGTGTCAGGAAAAAATATTATACATTTTTCAAACTAGCACCTGGATCTAAATACTTTGTATAGCCACTGAGCTATTCAATAAAATCTATCTGTATAGCGCCACCTGCTGTTTGTTCTTTTCCTTATTTCTCAGTCCACCTCATCGCAGTGGTTGCATATGCTCAGTTTAAAGCTTCGCTGCCACCAGCATTATCTTCAGTTGTGGCAGTTACAACAAAGAGCTACAGCAGAAAGAACACCCCCCCTAAGAAAGTGCACTCCCCCTGAGCTGCCAGCCTGAAATAAATCTAGCAGAGCATTTGGAGCAATGAATGAGGAGATCTCTGGATCCATGTGAGGTACAGGGCTGGTTCTGTTTTTGTTAGAAAGGGATTGCCATGTCCTATATGATGTCAGATTTTCATTTTTTACATCAGTCATGGCATAATCCCTTTAAAGACTTCAATTTCTCACCTTGTAATCATTGTATATAAAATCCAGCCCCTCGCCATGAGGTTTGCCTTTACAAACATTTGTGAAAAAATGGGTTGTTCTAAAGCTCTCATTGAATTCCAGCATGGTACTGTCATAGGATGTCACCATTGCAACAAGTAAGTTTGTGAAATGTATTCCTCCTGCATATTCCACCATACACTATGAGTAGTATTATTGTAAAATGAACCAGGACCCACAGCAACTCGCAACTCACAAAGCGGGAACACCATGTGGTGTGGAGCTCTGCTGACTCAATAACTGCAGAGACCTAAACCTCTTCTGACGTCAACATCAGCACAAAAACTACACCAGGAGCTTCATGGTATGGTTGTCCATGGTCGAGCAGCTGCACGTAAGCCTTACATCACCAATCACGCCGCTGCTGGACTCGGGAGCAGTAGAAACGTGTTCTGTGGACTGATAAATCAAGTATCACTAACTGGCAGTCTGATGGACGAGTCTGGGCATGGTGAATGCCAGGAGAACTTTACCTGCCTGACTGCATTACACCAGCTGTAAAGTTTGTTGAAGGAGGGATAATGCTATGGGGTTGTTTTTCAGGGGTTGGCTTTTCTGATTAAATGGGCAAAAATGCCCACAGACACACTTCAAAATTTGGTAGAAAGCCTATCCAGAAGAGTTGAAGTTGTTTTAGTTGCAAAACGGGGCCAACCATGTTAATGCCTAGGATTTAGAATGAGAAGTCATAAAAGCTTCTGTAGGTAAAATGTTTAGGTGTCTCAATACTTTTGTACACTTTTTGTAACACAATATCAGGACATGACCAGCTAAGAGGGAAGGTAAGCAAGGCCACATATGTAGCTCTGATGGTTCTGTAGTACTCCACCAGTTCTTTGGTCACTTGACTGCCATAACATACTCAAATGTGGCCATGGCAATTGAAGTGTAGACAGAATGTCACCACTGCCACGTTCACAAATCAGGTACAACAAGAACCCTTATGAAGCTAGTACTGGGGTTTTTCAAAAGGCCAGAAAATCTCTCTCAATTAGTATACTTTTGCTGGGGGTGGGATATCAGGAAAAGTTTGTTGGCATCCACCACTCGAGAAAACTGGCTGCATATGTGTTTTTATTATTTTAGTATTGCCTATATATCTTCATAAACTCATATAATGTGCTGCAGCAAATGTGTCTTTTATATTTGGAATCATTATCCCCAGTTCTGAAGATCTATCTAATTTTCTTCTGCTCTCTGCTACCTGTTGTGGACACACACAATCCCTTAGAGCACAAAGAATTATCGCTATCACCGCCACCTGTCGCTTTCTTCTTATACATTACATTCCTGTCATCTTTAAATAGGGAACAGGGAAAATAAAGTAAACCGATCCAGTTTTTGAAAGAGACAGATTGTAAGAGCATGGATCTATGATTTCCAGCCAGGAGAGAATAAAGGACACTATTAATAATTAAAAAAAAAGCAGTGACACAGTGAAAGCAAAATGTCCAAGATAATAGGTTTGATAAAGCTATCAATGTGGAGGGCTTAGGTCAGGTTTATTATGGTACAAAGGTAAGGCAGGTATTGAGTTTGAGGTCACTGGTTCCCATTCAAATAAGTAATCATGGAGTTTGAAAAGTCAAAGTATTCCAAAGCACATTGTAAGAGATCAACTAAAGGCTATTCCAAGCGCTCTAGTAAGGTTTAAAAAAAGTAAAGTTTAGCAATGTTTAATAAAGAAAAGTATTTCATATAGAACATGATTGTTTTAATAAGCATATTTTCTTTTTAATGAATAGTGAAACCATAAAAAAATACAAAAAAGTTACTGCCGCAAGCCATATCATTAAGTGCGTACTGAGGACTGGTTACCCAACAGCAGGGTTAGAGGCCCATAATAATACTTAACCACAGTGTGCGAACTGGATAGCAGAAACTAAACATGCTGAGCAAGCACATTATGGGGTAGATGTGGGGGAGGGTGGTAGCGAGGAGGCTCCGGAAAGTGAGGTAGTTAGCTGGATAATAGTGTTGGGCGCGAATATTCGAATCGCAAATTTTAATCATGAATATTGCCACTTTGAGAATTCGTGAAAATTTAGGACATAGTGCTATATATTCGTATTCGTGAATGTTCTAGATTTTTTTTCAACTGAACCCATGATCCCTCCCTGCTTCTTTCTTGTGGGCCAATGAGAAGGCTGCAATGTCTTTGTCTGAGCTTAGCAACATCCCTAGCAACCAATAGGAAAGTTGTCTACCCCTTACTATATAAGAACCTCCCCAGCAGCCATTTTCTGCAGTTTTTTTGCAGTTCTGAGAGACAGCAGTGACATTGCTATGATCTGTGCTTTGCTGTGTCATTACATTAGATAGTTAGTTAGATAGCTTATATATATAATACAGATAGTCAGTGTAGGTTATATCGTGATATAGTGTAGCTGATAGGTTCCAGTGCAGGGTGTTAGGTAGTGTGATAGGTTCTGCTGTCCATACATACATGCTACAGACATAGTACTGTGATGTCACAAGTTTACAACAATACTTAATGCACCAATCAGTAATATGTAGTCAGACCTGCTAAAATGTGAAGTTGCACGCATTGCACAAAAATATGCACATCATTAGATGCCGATTAGCGCAATGGTGAATATATTGGAGCACTCTATCTGCATATAAAGCTATTGTAATGTTCTGCTGTGCCAACCATTTTCTCCAGTCTCAGGAAACTTCTAGCAGCTTGAAAAATGTAGCAAAAGTGACCCACGCCTGTATTGCGCACGCAATACGCGCATATTACATTGCCGATTTTCGCAATCAAGAAAATAATGGCAAATTCTCGAATTTATTAAATATTGCAAATCCGAATATTGCCCCTGCCACTCATCACTACTGGATAACAGTTAGAAAGCGGTGTAGAGGGAAGAGTGCCAGGGAGGCTAGCCCTGATCTGACACACCCCAACAAGTTTGCAATGTTGGCAGATGAGGGGGATGTCAGTTCAGGGAGAGGATAGTGACCACTGTGCTCCACCCTCGACCCTGGCCCTGCCTACTTGCCTCACGAGTCCTGATGACAGGGGACAACTGGACGGCAGTCCCTAACTTAGGATACGTGCAGGAAGGACAGACAAGACAAATAACGGATAGTGAACGGACCGGGTCAAAACCAAGAGGACAACGCAGTACAGAGGGATAAGCAAAGAAAGGTCAGGAGAAGCCGGGGTCATAAATACCAGGAGAGTCGAGAAGTACCAAAGGAGTCCGCAAAGAATAGTCAGGTGGAAGCTGAGGTCAATATACCAGGAAGGATGCGCAGTACAGGAGGAGCAGGCAAAGGATCGTCAGGGAACAGGATCAGGTAAGTACACAGGTATCCAACAACTGCCAGGAACCTAAATTAACAGGCAACCTGTGGCCAGCAGGCTGCCTGTATTTATAGTGGGGAGTGAGGGTCATGTGACGTGGCCAGCGTCACATGACCGACAGACCGACCAGTCGAGCACCGAGTGATCAGCTCGGCGCTCAAGGCAGACCTAGAAGCAGGGAGCCTCCCAGCTAGCAAAGCCGCCCTGGGAACGAGGTCAAACACAGATCCTCGCTGCCGAAGCAAAGCAGCAGGTCTGCGGCTGATGGGAGACCGAGTGCGCCTTCGGCACCCCGTTACACTCCAGAAGTCATAGTCTATATCGGAACCAATGACAAAGTTATAGGTAGGTGGAGCGTCCTTAAAAATTATTTTGGGGATTTAGGTCACAAGCTTAGGGCGGACCTCAAAGGTAGTGTTTTCCGAAATACTACCTGTACCACGAGCCACACAAAAAAGGCAGCGGGAGATTAGGGAGGTTAACACGTGGCTCAGAACGTGTCGGAAGGAGGGGTTTGGGTTCCTAGAGAGCTGGGGCGACTTCTCTTTCGGCTACAGGCTCTATCGTAGGGATGGGCTGCACCTCAATGGGGAAGGGGCAGCTATGTTGGGGGAGAAGATGGCTAGAAGGTTGGAGGAGTGTTTAAACTAGAGAGGGTAATTACATTATAGGAGGGGAAGATAGTGCTGATAGAGACCGGGGGTGAGGTAATGGGACTTGGGGAGGTAGGGAAGGAGGGACTAGAACAGTTCAGAAGGAAAGTTGTAGGGCAAAGAATATACATAAACCTCTTAATTGTATGTATACTAATGCCAGAAGTCTAACTAATAAAACTGATAAACTGGAATTAGTGATATGTGAGGAGGACTATGACATAGTGGGAATAACTGAGACATGGCTGGATGTTAACGTACAGGGTTACAGTCTATTTAGAAAGGATCGCCAAAACCGGAGAGGGGGAAGGGTCTTTCTTTATGTTAAGTCCTGTCTAAAGCCCACAGTCCGAGGAGATATAATTGAGGGACATAAAGATGTGGCGTCACTGTGGGTAGAGATACATGGAGGCAGCCCAACTATAGACCGATAGATTAATTGCCAAAGAGAGCAAAACTAACCCTAAAACGTTCTTCAATTATATAAATGTTAAAAAGTATAAATCTGAAGGTGTCGGCCCTTTACAGAGTAATGAGGGGGCAGTTGCAGATAGCGATGGGGAGAAAGAAAAGCTATAAAATATTTTTTTATCCACTGTATTCACTGAGGAAAATACTTTCAGATAAAAAAAAACTGTCAGATTATGTGCAGAATGTAAAAGTAAATTCCCCATTAAAAGTTCCCTGTCTGACCCAGGAAGAAATACAGCTGCGTAAAAGATTAAAATAGACAAATCGCCAGGACCATATTGCATACACCCCGGTAACCTAAAATAATTAAGTAATGTCATAGCCAGGCACCTATTTCTGATATTTAAGGACTCTATACTGACAGGGAGTGTTCCACAGGATTGGTGCATAGCAAATGTGGTGCCAATATTGAAAAAGGGTCCAAAAACAGAGCCTGGAAACTATAGGCCGGTAAGTTTAACATCTGTTGTGGGTAAACTGTTTGAAGGTTTTCTAAGAGATGCTATCTTGGAGTACCTCAATGAAAATAAGCAAATTATGCCATATCAGCATGGCTTCATGAGGGATCTGACATGTCAAAATAATTTAATCAGTTTCTATGAGGAGGTAAGTTCTAGACTTGACAGCGGTGAATCAATGGATGTCGTGTATCTGGACTTCTCAAAATCATTTGACACTGTACCACATAAAAGGTTAGTATATAAAATGAGAATGCTTAGACGGGGGGAAAATGTGGTACACACTCAGATTGGGTCACTGTCACTAGTGGAGTACCTCAGGGGTCAGTATTGGGCCCTATTCTATTTAATATATTTATTAATGATCTTGTAGAAGGCTTGCATAGTAAAATATACATTTTTGGAAATTACACTAAACTGTGTAAAGTAATTAAGACAGAAGAGGACAGTATACTGCTACAGATGGATCTGGATAGATTGGAGGCTTGGGAAGAGAAGTGGCAGATGAGGTTTAACACTTGAGAAAGACCTTTACGGTCGAAACGTCGCATTTTTATTTTTTTTGCTGGTGAAATAAATTCCACTGAATTGAAGACAGGAGAGTGCTGCGGTTTGTTCTATATGACGCATCCAAGGGGGAACTTCTGACTGGCTCCCAACACGGCTGGCACCACCACAAGATAAGACTTTCATTTTTCGTTGTGCTGCTATACGCATTTTTTCCTATGGAATAATCCAAGTCACCCGTACATACTAAATGGTAAAACACTGGGTAACACTGACATGGAAAAGGACCTTGCAATTTTAGTGAAACTAAGCTGTAGAAACCAGTGTCAGGCAGCTGCTGCCAAGGCCTATAAGATAATGGGTTGCATCAAAAGGGGCATAGATGCCCGTGATGAGAACATAGTCCTACCACTTTACAAATCACTAGTCAGACCACACATGGAGTACTGTGTACAATTATGGGCTCCTGTGAACAAGGCAGACATAGCAGAGCTGGTGAGGGTTCAGAGGAGGGCAACTAAAGTAATAACTGGAATGGGGGGACTACAGTACCCTGAAAGATGATCAAAATTAGGGTTATTCACTTTAGAAAAAAGACAACTGAGGGGGATCTAATAACTATGTATAAATATATCAGGAGTCTGTACAGAGATGTCTCCCTACCATCATCTATTTATCCCCAGGACTGTGACGAGGGGACATCCTCTTCGTCTGGAGAAAAGAAAGTTTGTAGACAAACATAGAAGAGGATTCTTTACGGTAAGAGCAGTGAGACTATGGAACTCTCTGCCTGAGGAGGTGGTGATGGTGAGTTCTGGAGTGTAATGATATTACAGGCTATAGCTACTAGAGAGGGGTCATTGATCCAGGGAGTTATTCTGATTGCCTGATTGGAGTCTGGAAGGATTTTTTTCCCCTTAAGAGGGGAAAATTGGCTTCTACCTCACAGGGTTTATTTACCTTCCTCTGGATCAACGTGCCGGATAACAGGCCGTACTGGATGGATAGATGTTTTTTTTAGGCCTTATAAACTATGTTATAAACTATGTTACTACAGTAATTAGTGTTGTCTGAGGAGAACTATGACATAGTGGGAATAACTGAGACATGGCTGGATGATAGCTACGACTGGGCAGTTAATGTACAGGGTTACAGTCTGTTTAGAAAGGATTGCCAAAACCGGAAACGGGGAGGTGTCTGCCTTTATGTAAAGTCCTGTCTAAAGCCCCCAGTCCGAGAAGATATAAGTGAGGGACATGAACATGTGGAGTCACTGTGGGTTGAAATACATGGAGGCAAAAACAATAATAAATTACTAATAGGGTTCATTATAAACCACCTAATATACCGCAGTCCACAGAAAATCTACTACTAAACGAGATAGATGAGGCGGCAAATCATAATGAGTAGTGTTGAGCAAGCATGCTCGGCCGAACTGCAGTTCGGCTCGAGCATCGCTATGCTCGGCACATTGCAGTGCTCGGCCGAATACTGTGGGTGCTCGAGTACAATTTAATACATGAAAGTCAATGGGAGACCCGAGTATCAAACCAGGCACCCCTGCTCTGAAGAAGAGAGGGTGTCTGGTTCACAAATAAAGGTTAGAAATTGATGGAAACCCCATCAAAATGGTTTGGAAACAGCATTAAGAGGATAGCTGGATGCGTCTTGGACTCCTATTATCTATGACATACAATAGACAACCACACAAAGGCCAACAATCTATCCATGAGACAGATAACAGTCAGCATATCTTACAAATCACTGGTCAGATCACACATGGAGTACTGTGTACAGTTCTGGTCTCCTGTGAACAAGGCAGACATAGCAGAGCTGGAGAGGGTTCAGAGGAGGGCAACTAAAGTAATAACGGGAATAAGGGGAACTACCCTGAAAGATTATCAACATTAGGGTTATTCACTTTAGAAAAAAGACGACTGAGGGTAGATTTAATTACTATGTATAAATATATCAGAGGTCAGTACAGAGATCTCTCCCATCATCTATTTATCCCCAGGAATGTGACTGTGACGAGGGGACATCCTCTGCGTCTGGAGGAAAGAAGGTTTGTAAACAAACATAGAGTAGGATTCTTTACGGTAAGAGCAGTGAGACTATAGAACTCTCTGCCTGAGGAGGTGGTGATGGTGAGTTCACTAAAAGAGTTCAAGAGGGGCCTGGATGTATTTCTGGAGCGTAATAATATTACAGGCTATAGCTACTAGAGAGTGGTTGTTGATCCAGGGGGTTATCTGATTGCCTGAATGGAGTCAGGAAGGAATTTTTTTCCCCTTAGGCCTCATGCACACGACAATTGTTTTTATAGGTCCGCAAAATGTGGTTCCGTGGTCCATGTCCGTTTTTGCTTCCGTTGTGTTTCCGTGTGTCTTCCGTTTTTTTTTTGCGGACTGTCAGAAAACAAGGAAGGGTGAAAATATTTTAATTTTAATATCTCCACCTAGGATACTGGTATATATGCAGGTCACCTGAGTTTGGTTTGGTGGCCATTTTCTGTAGTCTTTACAGGGTACAGAGGTTCTTTTGGTTGCTTGACTTTGCTGTTTCACCATGGAGGATGACTCAGAGGAAGAGGTCGTACTGCATTGGCTTATTTCTCAGCGATGGGGACAGCGCGCTCTTTTGTTGGATGAGGAACCTAGTAGAAGGCGGCGATTTTGGGTCCATCCGATTGTTTCACAATGCTACCGGAAAGGACACTTTCATACCCTCTACCAAGATCTGCGCCTGCATCCTGAGAAGTTTTTTTCCTTCTGTCAGATGTCAGTGACTACATTTGATCGCTTGCTGACGTCTCTACGTACTGTCCTTACCTTAATGGACACCAAAATGAGGCGCAGCATTTCTCCAGAGGAAAGGCTCATCATCACGTTGAGGTAAGCAACATTTTGCGTTTCTAGTTTCAACAGTAATGTGCACTGCTTCTGTCAGGAGGAACATGTTTTAGAAAATGGCTACTGTTAGACATGTGCTACTGTTTGCTGAAGTAACCTTTCTTTGCCCATAATGTTTTGCGAACATTGTTATGTCGTCGTTTCATATTAGCAGGTTTGCAATTTGTGTTCAGCTAACGTCATAATTAGAGTTGAGCGAACACCTGGATGTTCGGGTTCGAGAAGTTCGGCCGAACATCCCGGAAATGTTCGGGTTCGGGATCCGAACCCGATCCGAACTTCGTCCCGAACCCGAACCCCATTGAAGTCAATGGGGACCCGAACTTTTCGGCACTAAAAAAGCTGTAAAACAGCCCAGGAAAGAGCTAGAGGGCTGCAAAAGGCAGCAACATGTAGGTAAATCCCCTGCAAACAAATGTGGATAGGGAAATGAATTAAAATAAAAATTAAATAAATAAAAATTAACCAAAATCAATTGGAGAGAGGTTCCATAGCAGAGAATCTGGCTTCCCGTCACCCACCACTGGAACAGTCCATTCTCAGATATTTAGGCCCCGGCACCCAGGCAGAGGAGAGAGGTCCCGTAACAGAGAATCTGTCTTCATGTCAGCAGAGAATTAGTCTGCATGTCATAGCAGAGAATGAGGCTTCACGTCAGCCACCACTGCAACAGTCCATTGGCATATATTTAGGCCCAGCACCCAGGCAGAGGAGGGAGGTCCCGTAACAGAGAATCTGTCTTCATGTCAGCAGAGAATTAGTCTGCATGTCATAGCAGAGAATGAGGCTTCACGTCAGCCACCACTGCAACAGTCCATTGGCATATATTTAGGCCCAGCACACACACAGGCAGAGGAGAGAGGTCCCGTAACAGAGAATCTGGCTTCATGTCAGCAGAGAATCAGTCTGCATGTCATAGCAGAGAATGAGGCTTCACGTCAGCCACCACTGCAACAGTCCATTGGCATATATTTAGGCCCAGCACCCAGGCAGAGGAGAGAGGTCCCGTAACAGACAATCTGGCTTCATGTCAGCAGAGAATCAGTCTGCATGTCATAGCAGAGAATCAGGCTTCACGTCACCCACCACTGCAACAGTCCATTGTCATAAATTTAGGCCCAGCACCCAGGCAGAGGAGAGAGGTCCCGTAACAGAGAATCTGTCTTCATGTCAGCAGAGAATTAGTCTGCATGTCATAGCAGAGAATGAGGCTTCACGTCAGCCACCACTGCAACAGTCCATTGTCATATATTTAGGCCCAGCACCCAGGCAGAGGAGAGAGGTCCCGTAACAGACAATCTGGCTTCATGTCAGCAGAGAATTAGTCTGCATGTCATAGCAGAGAATGAGGCTTCACGTCAGCCACCACTGCAACAGTCCATTGGCATATATTTAGGCCTAGCACACAGGCAGAGGAGAGAGGTCCCGTAACAGACAATCTGGCTTCATGTCAGCAGAGAATCAGTCTGCATGTCATAGCAGAGAATGAGGCTTCACGTCACCCACCACTGCAACAGTCCATTGGCATATATTTAGGCCTAGCACACAGGCAGAGCAGAGAGGTCCCGTAACAGACAATCTGGCTTCATGACAGCAGAGAATCAGTCTGCATGTCATAGCAGAGAATCAGGCTTCACGTCAGCCACCACTGCAACAGTCCATTGTCATATATTTAGGCCCAGCACCCAGGCAGAGGAGAGAGGTCCCGTAACAGAGGATCTGGCTTCATGTCAGCAGAGAATCAGTCTGCATGTCATAGCAGAGAATCAGGCTTCACGTCAGCCACCACTGCAACAGTCCATTGTCATAAATTTAGGCCCAGCACCCAGGCAGAGGAGAGAGGTCCCGTAACAGACAATCTGGCTTCATGTCAGCAGAGAATTAGTCTGCATGTCATAGCAGAGAATGAGGCTTCACGTCAGCCACCACTGCAACAGTCCATTGGCATATATTTAGGCCTAGCACACAGGCAGAGGAGAGAGGTCCCGTAACAGACAATCTGGCTTCATGTCAGCAGAGAATCAGTCTGCATGTCATAGCAGAGAATGAGGCTTCACGTCACCCACCACTGCAACAGTCCATTGGCATATATTTAGGCCTAGCACACAGGCAGAGGAGAGAGGTCCCGTAACAGACAATCTGGCTTCATGTCAGCAGAGAATCAGTCTGCATGTCATAGCAGAGAATGAGGCTTCACGTCACCCACCACTGCAACAGTCCATTGGCATATATTTAGGCCTAGCACACAGGCAGAGCAGAGAGGTCCCGTAACAGACAATCTGGCTTCATGACAGCAGAGAATCAGTCTGCATGTCATAGCAGAGAATCAGGCTTCACGTCAGCCACCACTGCAACAGTCCATTGTCATAAATTTAGGCCCAGCACCCAGGCAGAGGAGAGAGGTCCCGTAACAGAGGATCTGGCTTCATGTCAGCAGAGAATCAGTCTGCATGTCATAGCAGAGAATGAGGCTTCACGTCACCCACCACTGCAACAGTCCATTGGCATATATTTAGGCCTAGCACACAGGCAGAGCAGAGAGGTCCCGTAACAGACAATCTGGCTTCATGTCAGCAGAGAATCAGTCTGCATGTCATAGCAGAGAATCAGGCTTCACGTCAGCCACCACTGCAACAGTCCATTGTCATAAATTTAGGCCCAGCACCCAGGCAGAGGAGAGAGGTCCCGTAACAGACAATCTGGCTTCATGTCAGCAGAGAATTAGTCTGCATGTCATAGCAGAGAATCAGGCTTCATGTCAGCCACCACTGCAACAGTCCATTGGCATATATTTAGGCCTAGCACACAGGCAGAGGAGAGGTTCATTCAACTTTGGGTAGCCTCGCAATATAATGGTAAAATGAAAATAAAAATAGGATTGAATGAGGAAGTGCCCTGGAGTCCAATAATATATGGTTATGGGGAGGTAGTTAATGTCTAATCTGGACAAGGGACGGACAGGTCCTGTGGGATCCATGCCTGGTTCATTTTTATGAACGTCAGCTTGTCCACATTGGCTGTAGACAGGCGGCTGCGTTTGTCTGTAATGACGCCCCCTGCCGTGCTGAATACACGTTCAGACAAAACGCTGGCTGCCGGGCAGGCCAGCACCTCCAAGGCATAAAAGGCTAGCTCTGGCCACGTGGACAATTTAGAGACCCAGAAGTTGAATGGGGCCGAACCATCAGTCAGTACGTGGAGGGGTGTGCACACGTACTGTTCCACCATGTTAGTGAAATGTTGCCTCCTGCTAACACGTTGCGTATCAGGTGGTGGTGCAGTTAGCTGTGGCGTGTTGACAAAAGTTTTCCACATCTCTGCCATGCTAACCCTGCCCTCAGAGGAGCTGGCCGTGACACAGCTGCCTTGGCGACCTCTTGCTCCTCCTCTGCCTTGGCCTTGGGCTTCCACTTGTTCCCCTGTGACATTTGGGAATGCTCTCAGTAGCGCGTCTACCAACGTGCGCTTGTACTCGCGCATCTTCCTATCACGCTCCAGTGCAGGAAGTAAGGTGGGCACATTGTCTTTGTAGCGTGGATCCAGCAGGGTGGCAACCCAGTAGTCCGCACAGGTTAAAATGTGGGCAACTCTGCTGTCGTTGCGCAGGCACTGCAGCATGTAGTCGCTCATGTGTGCCAGGCTGCCCAGGGGTAAGGACAAGCTGTCCTCTGTGGGAGGCGTATCGTCATCGTCCTGCCTTTCCCCCCAGCCACGCACCAGTGATGGACCCGAGCTGCGTTGGGTGCCACCCCGCTGTGACCATGCTTCATCCTCATCCTCCTCCACCTCCTCCTCATCCTCGTCCTCCTCGTCCTCCAGTAGTGGGCCCTGGCTGGCCACATTTGTACCTGGCCTCTGCTGTTGCCAAAAACCTCCCTCTGAGTCACTTCGAAGAGACTGGCCTGAAAGTGCTAAAAATGACCCCTCTTCCTCCTCCTCCTCCTCCTCCTCCTGGGCCACCTCCTCTTCCATCATCGCCCTAAGTGTTTTCTCAAGGAGACATAGAAGTGGTATTGTAACGCTGATAACGGCGTCATCGCCACTGGCCATGTTGGTGGAGTACTCGAAACAGCGCAACAGGGCACACAGGTCTCGCATGGAGGCCCAGTCATTGGTGGTGAAGTGGTGCTGTTCTGTAGTGCGACTGACCCGTGCGTGCTGCAGCTGAAACTCCACTATGGCCTGCTGCTGCTCGCACAGTCTGTCCAGCATGTGCAAGGTGGAGTTCCACCTGGTGGGCACGTCGCATATGAGGCGGTGAGCGGGAAGGCCGAAGTTACGCTGTAGCGCAGACAGGCGAGCAGCAGCAGGATGTGAACGCCGGAAGCGCGAACAGACGGCCCGCACTTTATGCAGCAGCTCTGACATGTCGGGGTAGTTGTGAATGAACTTCTGCACCACCAAATTCAGCACATGCGCCAAGCAAGGGATGTGCGTCAAATTGGCTAGTCCCAGAGCTGCAACGAGATTTCGCCCATTATCACACACCACCAGGCCGGGCTTGAGGCTCACCGGCAGCAACCACTCGTCGGTCTGTTGTTCAATACCCCGCCACAACTCCTGTGCGGTGTGGGGCCTGTCCCCCAAACATATGAGTTTCAGAATGGCCTGCTGACGTTTACCCCGGGCTGTGCTGAAGTTGGTGGTGAAGGTGTGTGGCTGACTGGATGAGCAGGTGGAAGAAGAGGAGGAGGAAGCCGAGAAGGAGGAGGTGGCAACAGGAGGCAAAGAATGTTGCCCTGCGATCCTTGGCGGCGGAAGGACGTGCGCCAAACAGCTCTCCGCCTGGGGCCCAGCTGCCACTACATTTACCCAGTGTGCAGTTAGGGAGATATAGCGTCCCTGGCCGTGCTTACTGGTCCACGTATCTGTGGTTAGGTGGACCTTGCTACAGATGGCGTTGCGCAGTGCACACTTGATTTTATCGGATACTTGGTTGTGCAGGGAAGGCACGGCTCTCTTGGAGAAGTAGTGCCGGCTGGGAACAACATACTGTGGGACAGCAAGCGACATGAGCTGTTTGAAGCTGTCTGTGTCCACCAGCCTAAATGACAGCATTTCATAGGCCAGTAGTTTAGAAATGCTGGCATTCAGGGCCAGGGATCGAGGGTGGCTAGGTGGGAATTTACGCTTTCTATCAAATGTTTGTGAGATGGAGAGCTGAACGCTGGCGTGTGACATGGTTGAGACGCTTGGTGACGGAGGTGGTGGTGGTGGTGTTGGTGGTACATCCCCTGTTTGCTGGGCGGCAGGTGCCAACGTTCCTCCAGAGGCGGAGGAAGAGGCCGAGGCGGCAGCAGCAGAATAGGCCGAGGCGGCAGCAGCAGAAGAGGTAGCAGGGGGAGCCTGAGTGACTTCCTTGGTTTTAAGGTGTTTACTCCACTGCAGTTCATGCTTTGCATGCAGGTGCCTGGTCATGCAGGTTGTGCTCAGGTTCAGAACGTTAATGCCTCGCTTCAGGCTCTGATGGCACAGCGTGCAAACCACTCGGGTCTTGTCGTCAGCACATTGTTTGAAGAAGTGCCATGCCAGGGAACTCCTTGAAGCTGCCTTTGGGGTGCTCGGTCCCAGATGGCGGCGGTCAGTAGCAGGCGGAGTCTCTTGGCGGCGGGTGTTCTGCTTTTGCCCACTGCTCCCTCTTTTGCTACGCTGTTGGCTCGGTCTCACCACTGCCTCTTCCTCCGAACTGTGAAAGTCAGTGGCACGACCTTCATTCCATGTGGGGTCTAGGACCTCATCGTCCCCTGCATCGTCTTCCACCCAGTCTTGATCCCTGACCTCCTGTTCAGTCTGCACACTGCAGAAAGACGCAGCAGTTGGCACCTGTGTTTCGTCATCATCAGAGACATGCTGAGGTGGTATTCCCATGTCCTCATCATCAGGAAACATAAGTGGTTGTGCGTCAGTGCATTCTATGTCTTTCACCGCTGGGGAAGGGCTAGGTGGATGCCCTTGGGAAACCCTGCCAGCGGAGTCTTCAAACAGCATAAGAGACTGCTGCATAACTTGAGGCTGAGACAGTTTCCCTGGTATGCATGGGGGTGATGTGACAGACTGATGGGGTTGGTTTTCAGGCGCCATCTGTGCGCTTTCTGCAGAAGACTGGGTGGGAGATAATGTGAACGTGCTGGATCCACTGTCGGCCACCCAATTGACTAATGCCTGTACCTGCTCAGGCCTTACCATCCTTAGAACGGCATTGGGCCCCACCATATATCGCTGTAAATTCTGGCGGCTACTGGGACCTGAGGTAGTTGGTACACTAGGACGTGTGGATGTGGCAGAACGGCCACGTCCTCTCCCAGCACCAGAGGGTCCACTAACACCACCACGACCATGTCCACGTCCGCGTCCCTTACTAGATGTTTTTCTCATTGTTATGGTTCACCACAACAACAAATATATTATTTGGCCCAATGTATTGTATTCAAATTCAGCGGGATATAAATTTGAGGCCTAGTATTTAGGCGCTGGGTGACCGGTATGGATTTAGTGACAGAATTAGACTTGGAAATGCACAGTAGCGGGTGTGTGTGAAGTTATTCTGAATGACCCAATGTGCACCTTGAATATTATATACCCTTTTAGGGATAGATTTCAAATAGCTCTGATATAGCAGAAACCACTAAATTATGAAATTGCTAAATTGGGAATTGTATTTCAACCCAGAACAAAAAATGTGCTTTGACGGACACTAAATAACTTTCCCAGCCACAACAGGACAGCGTTAACGAGAGATTTAGCAGGATATAAATTTGAGGCCTAGTATTTAGGCGCTGGGTGACAGGTATGGGTTTAGTGACAGAATTAGACTTGGAAATACACAGTAGCGGGTGTGTGTGAAGTTATTCTGAATGACCCAATGTGCACCTTGAATATTATATACCCTTTTAGGGATAGATTTCAAATAGCTCTGATATAGCAGAAACCACTAAATTATGAAATTGCTAAATTGGGAATTGTATTTCAACCCAGAACAAGAAATGTGCTTGAACGGACACTAAATAACTCGCCCAGCTACAGCACTAAGGACAGATTTAGCTGGATATAAATTTGAGGCCTAGTATTTAGGCGCTGGGTGACAGGTATGGGTTTAGTGACAGAATTAGACTTGGAAATGCACAGTAGCGGGTGTGTGAAGTTATTCTGAATGTCCCTATGTGCACCTTCAATATGATCTACCCTTTTAGGGATAGATTTCAAATAGCTCTGATATAGCAGAAACCACTAAATTATGAAATTGCTAAATTGGGAATTGTATTTCAACCCAGAACAAGAAATGTGCTTGAACGGACACTAAATAACTCGCCCAGCTACAGCACTAACGACAGATTTAGCTGGATATGAATTTGAGGCCTAGTATTTAGGCGCTGGGTGACAGGTATGGGTTTAGTGACAGAATTAGACTTGGAAATACACAGTAGCGGGTGTGTGTGAAGTTATTCTGAATGACCCAATGTGCACCTTGAATATTATATACCCTTTTAGGGATAGATTTCAAATAGCTCTGATATAGCAGAAACCACTAAATTATGAAATTGCTAAATTGGGAATTGTATTTCAACCCAGAACAAGAAATGTGCTTGAACGGACACTAAATAACTCGCCCAGCTACAGCACTAACGACAGATTTAGCTGGATATAAATTTGAGGCCTAGTATTTAGGCGCTGGGTGACAGGTATGGGTTTAGTGACAGAATTAGACTTGGAAATGCACAGTAGCGGGTGTGTGAAGTTATTCTGAATGTCCCTATGTGCACCTTCAATATGATCTACCCTTTTAGGGATAGATTTCAAATAGCTCTGATATAGCAGAAACCACTAAATTATGAAATTGCTAAATTGGGAATTGTATTTCAACCCAGAACAAGAAATGTGCTTGAACGGACACTAAATAACTCGCCCAGCTACAGCACTAAGGACAGATTTAGCTGGATATAAATTTGAGGCCTAGTATTTAGGCGCTGGGTGACAGGTGTGGGTTTAGTGACAGAATTAGACTTGGAAATGCACAGTAGCGGGTGTGTGAAGTTATTCTGAATGTCCCTATGTGCACCTTCAATATGATCTACCCTTTTAGGGATAGATTTCAAATAGCTCTGATATAGCAGAAACCACTAAATTATGAAATTGCTAAATTGGGAATTGTATTTCAACCCAGAACAAGAAATGTGCTTGAACGGACACTAAATAACTCGCCCAGCTACAGCACTAACGACAGATTTAGCTGGATATGAATTTGAGGCCTAGTATTTAGGCGCTGGGTGACAGGTATGGGTTTAGTGACAGAATTAGACTTGGAAATGCACAGTAGCGGGTGTGTGAAGTTATTCTGAATGACCCTATGTGCACCTTGAATATTATATACCCTTTTAGGGATAGATTTCAAATAGCTCTGATACAGCAGAAACCACTAAATTTTTAAATTGCTAAATTGGGAATTGTATTTCAACCCAGAACAAAAAATGTGCTTTGACGGACACTAAATAACTTTCCCAGCCACAACAGGACAGCGGTAACGAGAGATTTAGCGGGATATAAATTTGAGGCCTAGTATTTAGGCGCTGGGTGACCGGTATGGATTTAGTGACAGAATTAGACTGGGATATGGCCAAAAAATAACCACACTATTGCTGGTTAAATGCACTTGGTGATGGGCGCAGCTTGCCCCTGATGTAGTATATGGCCAAAAAATGAACAGACTATTGCTGGTTAAATGCACTTGGTGTCACAGCTTGACCAACCACACTACTGAGGGTTAAATGCACTTGGTGACGGGCGCAGCTTGCCCCTGATGTAGTATATGGCCAAAAAATGAACAGACTATTGCTGGTTAAATGCACTTGGTGACGGGCGCAGCTTGCCCCTGATTTAGTATATGGCCAAAAAATGAACAGACTATTGCTGGTTAAATGCACTTGGTGTGATAGCTTGACCAACCACACTACTGAGGGTTAAATGCACTTGGTGACGGGCGCAGCTTGCCCCTGATGTAGTATATGGCCAAAAAATAAACAGACTATTGCTGGTTAAATGCACTTGGTGTGACAGCTTCACCCTGATGTAGGCTTTAGCCAAAAAACAAACGCACCATTGAGGGTTAAATGCACTTGGTGACAGGCGCAGCTTGCCCCTGATGTAGTATATGGCCAAAAAATAAACAGACTATTGCTGGTTAAATGCACTTGGTGTGACAGCTTCACCCTGATGTAGGCTTTAGCCAAAAAACAACCACACCATTGAGGGTTAAATGCACTTGGTCGCAGCTTGTGCTGGCGCACCACAAGACACAAAATGGCCGCCGATCACCCCAGAAAAATGTGACTGACAAACGGTCTGGGCAGCCTAAAAACAGTGAGCAATTGAGGATCAGCAGCTCAATGATCCACAGCTGCAGATCGATCAGTTAATCAAGTCCTTTGGAGGAGTTAATCTGCCTAATCTCGCCCTACTGTCGCAGCCGCAACCTCTCCCTACGCTAATCAGAGCAGAGTGACGGGCGGCGCTATGTGACTCCAGCTTAAATAGAGGCTGGGTCACATGGTGCTCTGGCCAATCACAGCCATGCCAATAGTAGGCATGGCTGTGATGGCCTCTTGGGGCAAGTAGTATGACGCTTGTTGATTGGCTGCTTTGCAGCCTTTCAAAAAGCGCCAAGAAAGCGTCACAAAAGCGCGAAGAAAGCGACGAACACCGAACCCGAACCCGGACTTTTACGAAAATGTCCGGGTTCGGGTCCGTGTCACGGACACCCCAAAATTCGGTACGAACCCGAACTATACAGTTCGAGTTCGCTCATCCCTAGTCATAATGATGCATAATGTTCACATCATTCTTAAGTCGCCCATAACCTTCAGCATGTCAAGGGTCTAAACACAGTTGTTGTAACTTAGTTGTCATAGTACTGCCCACACCCCAATGTAGTGTTTGGTTCATACACACAAAATCACATTTTTGTTTAGTCGACATTTGACATAGATCGTTTTAAGTCATGTCTTGTAAACAACATTATAGGCAAATCATGTATCTGATGTTCCCTTTGATTTGCTGCTTACTGATTTTTTTAAAAAAATTTTTTATTTTCCCTACAGATTCCTGGCAACTGGGAACTCTTTTGCATCCCTGCATTTTGAGTTTCTTTTAGGAACCTCGACGATCTCTCGTCACACTTGCCATGTCATCTGGCAGCAACTCCGAGAGACGGTGATGCCGCAGCCCAAGACGGACGATTGGATTCGCATCGCTGAGGGCTTCAATATTTCGGTGCAGTTTCCAAACTGCATCGGGGCAATGGATGGCAAGCACATTCGTGTGGAGAAGCCTCCTCACTCAGGGTCACGATTCTTCAATTATAAACATTTTTTTTTCCGAAGTGCTGATGGCTGTTGCTGACAGTAACTACCGGTTTATAATGGTTGATATTGGGGCCTATGGAAGCACTGCTGATGCTCGCATCTTTAGTGCTTCTAGAATGGGTAAGCGGCTTCATGCCAACCAGCTTGCCCTGCCCGAGTCTAGAAGACTGCCCGGATATGCACGTTCGCTGGCTCCATTTGTCATCGTGACAGATGAAGGGTTTGCATTGACTCCCCATGTTATGCGGCCCTTCCCAAAGCGTGGTTTGGATGTCAGGAGGTGTATTTTCAACTACCGGTTGACTCGTGCCCGTCGGTATGTTGAGTTCGCTTTTGGGATACTCTCTAGCAAGTGGAGGGTGTTTTTGTCATCCATACAAATGGATCCAGAGAATGGTATCCTGGTGATTCAAGCTTGTGTTGTTCTACACAACTTCACCAGGATTCACGAGGCTTCCTCTTCTGTTGACATGGAAGATCTTCCTACGTCATCAGATTTGGGTTTGGAAAGGACCCTGCATAGACGACCTGGGACTGCAGGCATTGCAGTTCAGGAACTCTATGCAGACTACTTTTACAGCCCAGAGTGGTCCTTGCCATGGCAGAGGGACGCTATTCGTAGCAGTGTTTGATATCTTCTAGCCTCGTTAGTTTGTTATTTATTTTTCTAGATAGCTAATCAAAATTTATTGTGGTAGTTTAGTGTAGGGACTCGCAAGAGAATGAGAACCCTTGACGTGGGCTTGCGGGCTGAGATTTTTTGGACATCACATATCTTAAACTGCATATAAATAAATATTAGAGATGTTTTCAACAAAATGTTAATTGACACTAACATCTTTAGTATTTTGCTTATATGGTCCAAAAATGTTTCTAATACCTCATGATCACATTATCCAAAAATACAGATGTTGTTCTTCAAAATAAAGTTTGATTTGTGAGCTATAGTGCGTGTTGATGTGTTTTTGCGATGTGTTGAACTCTAAATGTTTTGTGTATTTAGAAAATAAACACAAGTCAAATTGCTTTTTCACAAACAAACTTTAAATAAAATATGTGGATCACAAATCCAAAAACTATACCAATGTACATAAGTAATAAAGACATACTGAAAAAGTGCTAAGAAAAAATTTTGTAACATATTTTAAAGTTCAAAGAGGTCTTGGGTAAATGACCCAGGACCATATGAAGATCGTGGCCATACATGGGCCTGTTGTGTGGCCCCAGTTTCCAAAGTGCCCGGGTAATGCGGCTGACCCACATGCTGTGTCGGATCTTGTGAATGGTTGTATGGTGGTTGGGTGGGGGGAAGATGGCCCTTGAGTTAGTTGGGGAGGCTGGTGGTAGCTGCGTGTTTGCAGCTGCTGAGCAGCATTTATTATTTCATTTTTTAATAAATTTAGTTTTGAGTGTATGTCTCCCTGGTAAGGGGAGGAATACATTTTAATGACTAGGGCCAGAGAAGCCATGCACTCATGGTACTTTTCCGGAGTGACCTGCTTCATTAATGGCCCTAGTCCCCTTAACATTGCCTCCTCCATGCCATCACTTCTCCTCTGGGCAAGGAATTCTATGACTCGTGCATCAATCATTTCACGATTCGCTTGCATAGAGGAAGAGGGAGGGACATGGCGGCGACGCCTGGGCTGCGGCTGCTGTCCTCTCTCTGGGCTCGCCATTGCTAGGGTGGGCTGGGCCAGTGACGACTCTTCAGGTTCCTCTGCTGGCGTTGGGACTGGACTTGTGTCGGGCGAAAAAACAGCCGGTGTCTCACTTCCCGCCGTCTCGGAGTCATCTGAGGCTTCCAGACTGTCCACAGTACTGTATTTAAAAGAAACAAGAAAAAATATATTACATCATTTGACTACCTTATTGCAAAAGTACATAATTTTTACTAAGTTAAAACAGCCGTGTGTGTACAATATATATACGGTGAGGCTGCATACATCACATATTTGTTTTAAAACGAGTAATAACACCTTCAATGTGAATTTTTCAAAATAAAAATATTAAAAAATGTAAAAAAAAATTGGGATATTTGATGTAAAGGCCTAATGTGAAACTATTTGGAATACATTGTTTGGCGTTTGGAGCTGTACAGCACCAAAAGAGGTTTACTCATTCAAGGACCAAAACCAGTACTGATATTCAGTCCATCTCGTCTGTATGTGGCCTGCTTCCACCATCCAAACATCCTTGATGTAATGTAAACCTAATAGAACATCATTTCCAGAGAAACAACATGTACCAGGCAACACTTGCCCATGGTGGGAGTAGTAGTTTAAAATCTGCTGGTTGGACGTAGTTGGAGCATCATTATACTCGATTATCATTGGATTATGTAATTGCCATTTTATATGGGAACTTTTAGGAATCCTTGCTGTGGTTTGTAATATACCATTTAACCTATGTAAATGACAATGACAGTACAGAATGGGTATCAAATTCTAAAACAGACAAAAGTAAGATAGCAGGTATGTAGGAAAAATATATAACCGTCCAAAACATACGCAAATGGCTACACTATTCAGGCCCAAAAATAAAAAGGAGGGTTTGTCCAACCTTTTAAGATTAGGTACACAAGATTATATTGGTGTGTGACCAACAGCCGGCAAACACGATGATCAACTGTATGAGGAGACAATGCGTGCAGTGAGCATGTGCCATCTACCTTCTCTATTCCTGCTCTGATTGCAAACATCTATGTTCCTTGACCGTGAAAATATTACTTCACAGGAACAAAAGAGAGAGGGGAGGCGCCATGTGCGCTCTGCACATGTCGTCTCATGATACAGCTCATCAGCGGTGGTGCCTGGTGTGACTCCCCCACAAAATTGATGGAGATCACCTACACCAGGCATGTCCAAACTGTGGCCCGCCAGCTGTTGCACAAATACAACTCCCAGCAGGACTGGATAGCTTACAGCTATTATGGCATGCTGGGAGTTGTAGTTTAGCAACAGCTGGAGGGCCACAGTTTTGACATGCCTGACCTACACAAAGGATAGGTCATCAATAGTACAACGCAACACAACCCATTACATTCTTTTCCACTATTGCTCACCAAGATTACAAACTAATTTTAACCAACATTTTTAACAATTAAAACATAAAAAATACTTACGGCCTCAAATCCATAACTGGCCACAAAAACTGCAACTGGGCAGTGTACAGATATGGCCTTTTTTTTGAGGTTCCTTCACCACTTCGTCCTTTGTTTGTAACTTCCTGATGAAATTGATCCCGGCAACTTGAGCAGCGGGTTTTAGTCTGTTTGACTGTAAAGAAATTACATAATATACAAATTACTAAAAATTTAATAGAATAAAAAACTAAATAAAAAACTAGACAAATAACTAAGTGCAAATGTTAACTTAGATCAAGGAGACAAATCTCATACATTTCTGAATTGCCAAGATTATACAGCACATGGTACAGTACTGCAGGTGTGTGGATACTAATGTACAAGTTCAGGAAGGAGGAGACTAGTCGTGCAAGCCATTGGTACTAAAATACTTTAGAATATGTGAGGGTGACAACTACAAGATGCTCAATTACAACAGGGACACATGTGTCATCAAATAAAAAGTGCCCATACATGTTATTATACATGAGTACTGTATGCTGTAGCAAAGGGAGGGACAGCCATTTAAAGTTAGAAATGGTGGGGTATAGTATTTAGTGTACGACTCATTTAAAAACCATGTACAGGCCTTATGCAAAATAAGCTGGGCCACAAAAATATACAGTATTCTGACCTCATGAAATTTATAGCTACATCATTTAGGCACACACAGGGCAAGGACAGTACAACTATTCCGCCCATCTCATGCTATGGGCCACTTGTTCCCACGCAGCCTCCTTATGGACTCGGTCCTGATAGGAATTGGACCAGGTGTCCCATAGTTCGGGCCTCTCCTGTACCAAATTCATTAATTTTTCGACATTCCAGCATGGCATTTTGACTGAAAATCGATCAGCAATGATTGCCACACCACACTACTGATTTTCAGCACAGGTGCCTAGCAATTAGCATAACCTGTGACCTTAAACTTCCTGTATATATATTTTTTTAATTTTATTGGCACAAGTTTTGGCAGACAGTTTTGCCATGGCAAAAGATAGAAAAAAAACGGACACGGACGTCAATCGGGTGTGCGTCCGCATTTTTTTCACGGTCCCATTGACTTGAATGGGTCCGCAAACCGTTTTCCGTGAAAAAAATAGGACAGGTTATATTTTATTGACGGACTAGAACCGCGTATCTTGGACAAACGGTCCTCTGAAAATCGGGTGTGCATGGGTCCGCTGAAATGGGTCCGCTGAAAATCACGAAAAACGGCGCAACGGACACGGAATAAAACAACGGTCGTGTGCATGAGGCCTTAAGTGGGCAAAATTGGCTTCTACCTCACAGGAGTTTTTTTGCCTTTCTCTGGATCAACGTGCAGCATAACAGGCCGAACTGAATGGACAAATGTCTTTTTTCGGCCTTATATACTTTTTTACTATGTTACTATGTGTCTGCAGTCTATGTCTGTAGTAAACTGTCCTCCTGCAAGCTTCAGCTGGCCATACACATTCAATAGCTGTCAGCCGAACGATCATTAGGCCAACCTCTATCTCTCTTGACTATGTCCCAACTACCCCATACATGTTCAGTTTGGCCGAAGCATGGTGTCAGTAAGGAGAAAGTTACTTCCAGTGGCAGCTTATCTCCTGTGAGAACAAAAGAATTGGGCAAAAATATTCACTTTGCTTCCCCAATTGGAGCTCCCCTTACACATTAGACTGTCAGCTAAACCCACCCTTGTCCAAGGGTTCAGCCCACAATACACTAACGTGTATGGGGGCCTTTAGATGGTACAAGTGGTACCAAATGCAATCATACAAGAAACTGCAGCACTCTCCAGCCTTGATCTTTCAAACTTTATTCACCAATTCAATGCGACGTTTCGATCTGTGTGATCTTTCTCAAGCAGTTAACAATGTGAGGTAAAAACCGGATACATATACCCTACTAAGTGGGTCACATGACCCAAATAAATTATGTTAATAAACAATTTACAAAAAAGTGTACCGCCCCATTCAGTGTTCACCCTATTACAGGTATTCCCTGACATTGAGGCATTTCATACCACTCCCCTTATGTCATACAGAAGGCCACGTAATGTAGGCGATAGGCTAGTGAATGCAGATACCAAACAGCTCAGTTTACCAAAAATACAGAGAAAGGGTTGTTTTCCCTGCTTGGGCTGTTGTAACTGTAATGGTATTTTAAAGGGAAGTTCCTTTACACATCCCAGGACAGGGAAAACCTACCAGATCAGGAACTACTACACATGTAGATCGGAGTACGTGATTTATGTGCTCCAGTGTCCATGTGGGCTCTTCTATGTGGGAGAAACAACCCAAGAGTTTAGAAAGAGAGTGAACCAACACCGATATGATATACGTAAACTACTTTCAGGTGTAAGAGAGGCCAACTGTCTCAAGACTGAATTACCAGTTCCAGAACATTTCCTAAAATTTAAGCACAACATCTCACAACTACGCTTCCAAATTATAGATGGAGTTCCACCCCAAAGAAGAGGGGGTGATAGGGAAAAATTATTAAAAAGATGGAGTTGAGGTGGATCTACGAGTTACAAACTCTCAAACCCAAAGGCCTCAACAGGGAGTTTAAGATTGGTTTACTCTACTGATTGTACGGAGTTTAGTCTTCTCCTCACTTGTTTAACTAATACTGTACTCTATCTAAGTATTGGATTTTTTAATTAAGACTGTACCCAACCTGATAGGCTGAGATTTTTATATATATAAGCATTTTTTATTTATTTTTCTCACAGTTTCTCTGTCTTTTTACAGATAAACTGCGTATACAGATGAGACCTGGGGATGCGGACTGAGGAGACCAAACATAAACAATTGAATGGTAGCCATCTCCGTAGAATAATGTTTTGGGACTATTTGTATGTCCATCCCACGGGGGGAGCAAATCTTGGGTCTGTTCATGAAACATTGGACTGTAATATATGGTTTCCATTGCTTGCTCCACATATGGGTATTTGAGCTACACAGCCGTTATTGAGCAGCCATATGGTCTATGTATTTATAGTGGAGGGGGTTGTTTTGAATGAGATGACCTGGGATTGTTGGGTTAAAAGAGATAGATACTTATTACCTGACAGGACAGGAATAAAGTGTTTGGTATTAAGGAAGGGTGTCCCCCTTGGTTGGAAGGTACGCCCTCCTAGAATTGAATGGGGAGGTCCAAGGGTGTGCACGTCAACCCCATAATACAATAGAGGGAGGCGTGTCACCATTGTGATTATCACAATTGCTTGATGGGGGAGGGTACTGGTCCACTCTAGAGCAGAGGTGGTATTTACCCATTATGATCTGGGCTGGAGAGTGCCGCCCTGTTAATATGAGTGCATGAGCCCCAAATAATTTATCATGAGGCTAAACTCAATTTAATCTGACTGGGTACTCTAACCTTAACCCCTTAAGGACACATGACGTACCGGTACGGCATGTTTCCCGAGTCCTTAAGGACACATGACGTACCGGTACGTCATGGCTTTAAATAGCGATGCCGGCGCCGCGGGGGTTAATCGGAACGGGATGCCGGCTGAAATCATTCAGCCGGCATCCTGTAACAATGCCGGGGGGGGTCATTTGACCCCCCCGCATCGACGATCGCAGAAAACCGCAGGTCAATTCAGACCTGCGGTTTTCTGCGTTTCCGGTCCATTCGGGTGTCCTGTGACCCGATGAACCGGAAAAAGACTGCGATCGGTGGCGTAATTATACACCACCTATCGCAGTCCGAGGATTTGCAGAGGCGGAGCTGGCCCTGGTGCTGAACGCCGCTGTCCAGGGTGCTGATTGGTGCAGGGGAGAGAGGCGCGAGATTCAAACTTCCTGCGCTCCTCTCTCCCCTCCTCTTCCTGTCCAGCACCCTGACCGTGCAGCATCGTCCAGCACCAGCTCCTGTGTCCCCCTAATCGGCATCCATCACCCTCCTGCACCCATCGCCACCCAGGTAGGTTAGGGTCAGTGAGGGAGAGGCACCTTTAGGCAGGGATAGAAGGGAAAAGTTAGAAAAAAAAGCTTTCAGACCCCAGCCCCCCCCTGCCACTTGCCCCCCCCCCCCCGCATCCCCCCCGACACCAGCCCCCCCCCCACCCACCAGTGGGAATCTGGATTCCAGGATTGCCAGCGAAATCCGGAATCTCAGGCTCAAAGTCCACTGGGGGACACCAGCTAAGTTCACCGGAGCCCCCTGCCGATGAACTTAGCTGGTGTCCCCCAGTGGACTTTGAGCCTGAGATTCCGGATTTCGCTGGCAATCCTGGAATCCAGATTCCCACAGTGGGGTTTACTGAAATAGACTTTTTTAGTTTTTTTTTCAGTAACCCACTGGTGAATCTGATGCCGGTCAGTGCAGCCAAGATGAGGACATTTTGGGGCCTCGTGCTGCATATGGGTCTAGTGCAAAAACCCAGTGTCAGGCTGTACTGGAGTGGGGACGTCCTATACCAGACCCCACTGTACAGTACGGCCATGACACGCTCCCGGTTTGAGGCCATCCGGAAATGTCTGCATTATTCCGATAATGCAGCATGTCCCCCCCGAAGTGATCCTGCCTATGACCGGCTGTACAAGATACGGCCGGTCATCGATCACTTTGGGGCCACATTTCAGCAGGCCTACGTACCTGGAAGGGAGGTCGCGGTTGATGAGTCTCTCGTTGCGTTCAAGGGGAGACTCAGTTTCCGCCAATACATTCCCACAAAGCGGGCGAGGTATGGCGTGAAGCTATACAAAATTTGTGAGAGTACCTCAGGGTACACTTACAAATTTTGTGTGTACGAGGGGTGAGATTACCGGATTCAACCACCAGAATGTCCCCCCACTCTGGGTGTTACCGGGAAACTCGTGTGGGACCTTATGTACCCACTGCTGGATAAGGGTTACCACTTGTACGTGGACAACTTTTATACCAGCATTCCCTTGTTCAGGTCCCTTGCCGCCAGATCCACGTTCGCTTGTGGGACCGTGCGGAAAAATCAACGCGGCCTCCCTGCCCACCCCCTCCAGGTACCTATCCCCAGGGGTGAGACCCGTGCCCTTACCAGTGGAAGCCTGTTGCTGGTCAGGTATAAGGACAAGAGGGATGTCCTTATGCTGTCCACAATCCACGGTAACAGCACCACCCCCGTCTCTGTGCGAGGTACCGCGGCAACGGTCCTCAAGCCCGATTGTATCGTCGCCAACAATCGGTATATGGGAGGAGTTGATCTCTCTGATCAAGTCCTCAAGCCATATAATGCCATGCGCAAAACCCGGGCATGGTACAAAAAAGTTGCGGTCTACATGGTGCAGGTTGGCATGT
The DNA here is from genome assembly GCF_014858855.1 of Bufo gargarizans. Taxonomy (NCBI): domain Eukaryota; kingdom Metazoa; phylum Chordata; class Amphibia; order Anura; family Bufonidae; genus Bufo; species Bufo gargarizans. Next base: position 871,186 of record NW_025334188.1, on the reverse strand, counting down.
ACAACTCTTTTGTACTATCCCGAAGCGCTGGCAGCACAGGGACATTCCTCCAATTCTATGAGGCAGTCCTCAAAGACCTGATCTTTTCGGACCGGGAAAGAGCAGGCCGGAGTACCTCGGGAACTGGAGGCGCCCGGATCGTCCCTGGCCAACACTTTCCAGGTGTGGTCCCCCATACTGGAAAGAAGGGACGAACCCAAAAAAGATGCAGAGTGTGTCACAAGAGGGGGATACGGAAGGACACCACTACTCAGTGTGACACTTGCCCCGATCATCCGGGCCTCTGCGTTATCGATTGCTTCAGGGAGTATCACACTTCCATGGAGTACTAAATTTTTATAATCTCCAACAGTCCCCTAGAGAACATAAAACACTATGTCTCTCAGACTTTGGAGACACAGAAACAATTTTTTTTCCCCAAAAAAATATTAGTTTTAGTGCAGGCATCCTCAAACTGCGGCCCTCCAGATGTTGTAAAACTATAACTCCCAGCATGCCCAGACAACCTACAGCCATCAGCAGGGCATGGTGGGAATTGTAGTTTTACAACATCTGGAGGGCCGCAGTTTTAGGATGCCTGCTTAGTGTCTCCAAAGTCTGAGAGCCATACATATTGGGCATCGTCGCGTGCGTAAAAGTCGTCGCTATAAAAATAACATTTGACCAAACCCCTCAGATGAACGGTGTTAAAAATATAAAATAAAAACGGTGCCAAAACACCCATTTTTGGGCAAAATTTCCATTTGAATCCTTTTTTTTCCAGTAATAAAGCAAGGGTTAACAGCCAAAAAAACCTCAATATTTATGGCCCTGATTCTGTAGTTTGCAGAAACACCCCATATGTGGTCGTAAATGGCTATATAGCCGCACGGCAGGGCATAGAACGAAGGGAACTCCATATGGTTTCTGGAAGGCAGATTTTGATGGACAGTTTTTTTTTTGGACACCATGTCCCATTAGAAGCCCCCCCTGATGTAGCCTAGACTAGAAACTCCAAAAAAGTGACCCCATCTAAGAAACTACACCCCTCAAGGTATTCAAAAGTTACTTTATAAACTTTGTTAACCCTTTAGGTGTTCCACAAAACTAAATAGCAAATGTAGAAAAATTTTAGGATTTTATTTTTTTGTTACCTTACCTCAAAAAAGTGTAATATAGAGCAACCAAAAATCATATTTACCCCTAAAATAGTACCAAAACAACAACCACCTTATCCCATAGTTTCCTAGATGGGGTCACTTTTATGGAGTTTCTACTCTAGGGGTGCATCAGGGGGCTTGAAAGGGTACATGGTGTAAATAAACCAGTCCAGCAAAATCTGCCTTCCAAAAACCGTATGGCGTTCCCCTTCTTCTATGTCCTGCCGTTTAGCCAAATAGTAGTTTACGACCACATTTGGGGTGTTTCTGCAAACTACAAAATCAGGGCAACCCATTTTGAGTTTTGTTTGGCTGTTAACCCATTTTTTTCAGTAATAAAGTAAGGGTTAAAATGGAAAATTTTCCAAAAAATAGAAATTTCTAAATTGTTTCTCCATCTGCCATTAACTCTTGTGGAACACCTAAAGGGTTAACAAAGTTTGTAAACCCAGTTTTGAATACCTTGAGGGGTGTACTTTCTTAGATGGAGTCACTTTTTTGAAATTTTTATTTCAAATGGGACATGGTATAAACAAAACCAGTCCTGCAAAATCTGCCTTCCAAAACCCATATGGCGTTCCCCTCTTTCTACGTGCTCCCGTTTGGCCAAACAGTAGTTTACGACCACATATGGGGTGTTTCTGCAAACTACAGAATCAGGGCAACCCATTTTGAGTTTTGTTTGGCAGTTAACCCTTGTTTTTTTCCTGGAAAAAATTGATTATATTGGAAAATTTTCCAAAAAATCTAAATTCTAAAAATGTATGTCCATTTGCCATGAAGTGTTGTGGAAGACCTAAAGGGTTAACAAAGTTTGTAAAAACAGTTTTGAATACCTTGAGGGGTGTAGTTTCTAGAATGGGGTTTTTGGGTGGTTTCTATTATGTAAGCCTCACAAAGTGACTTCAAACCTGAACTGGTCCATAAAAAGTGGGATTTTGAAGATTTCTGAAAATTTCAAAATTTGCTTCTAAACTTCTAAGCCTTGTAACATCCCCAAAAAATAAAATATCATTCCCAAAATGCTACAAACATGAAGTAGACATATGGGGAATTTAAAGTCATCACAATTTTTGGGGGTATTACTATGTATTACAGAAGTAGAGAAACTGAAACTTTGAAATTGGCAAATTTTTCCAAATTTTTGGTAAATATGGTATTTTTTTATGCAAAAAAATTAACTTTTTTGACCCAATTTTAGCAGTGTCATGAAGTACAATATGTGACGAAAAAACAATCTCAGAACGGCCTGGGTAAGTCAAAGCGTTTTAAAGTTATCAGCACTTAAAGTGACAGTGGTCAGATTTGCAAAAAATGGCCTGGTCCTTAAGGTGAAATAGGGCTGTGTCCTTAAGGGGTTAAGGTGTGGATGAGTAGTGGACACCTAGTTTGTTTAGCAATCTGTGTTCATTTTCAATTTTTATCCTTGAGCATCAATCTTCAATCAACTCCTTGTACCAATGATTACAGACAAATGTGCTCCCTACGGTGGGCGGGATGTATATAAACACATAGAAGCCTTTACCGCATACAGGTTTTGTTTAGAAGATGACTGTGTACATGGTCACCATAACGCCAGCTGTAAGGGCGCTGCGCGATGACGGGAGGCCCGACGCCGGATCCTATCACTGCGTGCGTTGGGCGCGCATGCGCACTGTACGCTAGTGGCGATGTGGATGGGAGGCGTCTGGTTTCCATGGCCCCGGTGGAGCGCACTACGCGGACGCACATGGCTGACGTCATGGAGGAGGCGCGCAGGCGCATTGGACATAGAGGAACGCCGAAGGAAGCAAGGCAATTGGCCATACATATCGATAGAGTTTGGTCCATCTGAGTGATGCTTCCCCCTGGTCTACATTATGTATCGCAGTGAGTTGACAGAGTCATATTTTTATTTATGCACAATATGTGATGATTGATAATGCATGCTATGTTATTCCTGTAATAGGGTGAACACTGAATAGGGCGGTACACTTTTTTGTAAATTGTTTATTAACATAAAAGATTGGGTCATGTGACCCACTTAGTAAGGTATATGTATCCGGTTTTTACCTCACATTGTTAACTGCTTGAGAAAGATCACACAGATCGAAACGTCGCATTGAATTGGTGAATAAAGTTTGAAAGATCAAGGCTGGAGAGTAGGGATGAGCGAACTCGAACTGTATAGTTCGGGTTCGTACCGAATTTTGGGGTGTCCGTGACACGGACCCGAACCCGGACATTTTCGTAAAAGTCCGGGTTCGGGTTCGGTGTTCGTCGCTTTCTTCGCGCTTTTGTGACGCTTTCTTGGCGCTTTTTGAAAGGCTGCAAAGCAGCCAATCAACAAGCGTCATACTACTTGCCCCAAGAGGCCATCACAGCCATGCCTACTATTGGCATGGCTGTGATTGGCCAGAGCACCATGTGACCCAGCCTCTATTTAAGCTGGAGTCACATAGCGCCGCCCGTCACTCTGCTCTGATTAGCGTAGGGAGAGGTTGCGGCTGCGACAGTAGGGCGAGATTAGGCAGATTAACTCCTCCAAAGGACTTGATTAACTGATCGATCTGCAGCTGTGGATCATTGAGCTGCTGATCCTCAATTGCTCACTGTTTTTAGGCTGCCCAGACCGTTTGTCAGTCACATTTTTCTGGGGTGATCGGCGGCCATTTTGTGTCTTGTGGTGCGCCAGCACAAGCTGCGACCAAGTGCATTTAACCCTCAATGGTGTGGTTGTTTTTTGGCTAAAGCCTACATCAGGGTGAAGCTGTCACACCAAGTGCATTTAACCAGCAATAGTCTGTTCATTTTTTGGCCATATACAAAATCAGGGGCAAGCTGCGCCTGTCACCAAGTGCATTTAACCCTCAATGGTGTGGTTGTTTTTTGGCTAAAGCCTACATCAGGGTGAAGCTGTCACACCAAGTGCATTTAACCAGCAATAGTCTGTTCATTTTTTGGCCATATACAAAATCAGGGGCAAGCTGCGCCTGTCACCAAGTGCATTTAACCCTCAATGGTGTGGTTGTTTTTTGGCTAAAGCCTACATCAGGGTGAAGCTGTCACACCAAGTGCATTTAACCAGCAATAGTCTGTTCATTTTTTGGCCATATACAAAATCAGGGGCAAGCTGCGCCTGTCACCAAGTGCATTTAACCCTCAATGGTGTGGTTGTTTTTTGGCTAAAGCCTACATCAGGGTGAAGCTGTCACACCAAGTGCATTTAACCAGCAATAGTCTGTTCATTTTTTGGCCATATACAAAATCAGGGGCAAGCTGCGCCTGTCACCAAGTGCATTTAACCCTCAATGGTGTGGTTGTTTTCTGGCTAAAGCCTACATCAGGGTGAAGCTGTCACACCAAGTGCATTTAACCAGCAATAGTCTGTTTATTTTTTGGCCATATACTACATCAGGGGCAAGCTGTGCCCGTCACCAAGTGCATTTAACCCTCAGTAGTGTGGTTGGTCAAGCTGTGACACCAAGTGCATTTAACCAGCAATAGTCTGTTCATTTTTTGGCCATATACTACATCAGGGGCAAGCTGCGCCCGTCACCAAGTGCATTTAACCAGCAATAGTGTGGTTATTTTTTGGCCATATCCCAGTCTAATTCTGTCACTAAATCCATACCGGTCACCCAGCGCCTAAATACTAGGCCTCAAATTTATATCCCGCTAAATCTCTCGTTACCGCTGTCCTGTTGTAGCTGGGAAAGTTATTTAGTGTCCGTCAAAGCACATTTTTTGTTCTGGGTTGAAGTACAATTCCCAATTTAGCAATTTCATAATTTAGTGGTTTCTGCTATATCAGAGCTATTTGAAATCTATCCCTAAAAGGGTATATAATATTCAAGGTGCACATTGGGTCATTCAGAATAACTTCACACACACCCGCTACTGTGTATTTCCAAGTCTAATTCTGTCACTAAACCCATACCTGTCACCCAGCGCCTAAATACTAGGCCTCAAATTTATATCCTGCTAAATCTCTCGTTACCGCTGTCCTGTTGTAGCTGGGAAAGTTATTTAGTGTCCGTCAAAGCACATTTTTTGTTCTGGGTTGAAGTACAATTCCCAATTTAGCAATTTCATAATTTAGTGGTTTCTGCTATATCAGAGCTATTTGAAATCTATCCCTAAAAGGGTATATAATATTCAAGGTGCACATTGGGTCATTCAGAATAACTTCACACACACCCGCTACTGTGTATTTCCAAGTCTAATTCTGTCACTAAACCCATACCTGTCACCCAGCGCCTAAATACTAGGCCTCAAATTTATATCCTGCTAAATCTCTCGTTACCGCTGTCCTGTTGTAGCTGGGAAAGTTATTTAGTGTCCGTCAAAGCACATTTTTTGTTCTGGGTTGAAGTACAATTCCCAATTTAGCAATTTCATAATTTAGTGGTTTCTGCTATATCAGAGCTATTTGAAATCTATCCCTAAAAGGGTATATAATATTCAAGGTGCACATTGGGTCATTCAGAATAACTTCACACACACCCGCTACTGTGTATTTCCAAGTCTAATTCTGTCACTAAACCCATACCTGTCACCCAGCGCCTAAATACTAGGCCTCAAATTTATATCCTGCTAAATCTCTCGTTACCGCTGTCCTGTTGTAGCTGGGAAAGTTATTTAGTGTCCGTCAAAGCACATTTTTTGTTCTGGGTTGAAGTACAATTCCCAATTTAGCAATTTCATAATTTAGTGGTTTCTGCTATATCAGAGCTATTTGAAATCTATCCCTAAAAGGGTATATAATATTCAAGGTGCACATTGGGTCATTCAGAATAACTTCACACACACCCGCTACTGTGTATTTTCAAGTCTAATTCTGTCACTAAACCCATACCTGTCACCCAGCGCCTAAATACTAGGCCTCAAATTTATATCCTGCTAAATCTCTCGTTACCGCTGTCCTGTTGTAGCTGGGAAAGTTATTTAGTGTCCGTCAAAGCACATTTTTTGTTCTGGGTTGAAGTACAATTCCCAATTTAGCAATTTCATAATTTAGTGGTTTCTGCTATATCAGAGCTATTTGAAATCTATCCCTAAAAGGGTATATAATATTCAAGGTGCACATTGGGTCATTCAGAATAACTTCACACACACTCGCTACTGTGTATTTCCAAGTCTAATTCTGTCACTAAACCCATACCTGTCACCCAGCGCCTAAATACTAGGCCTCAAATTTATATCCTGCTAAATCTCTCGTTACCGCTGTCCTGTTGTAGCTGGGAAAGTTATTTAGTGTCCGTCAAAGCACATTTTTTGTTCTGGGTTGAAGTACAATTCCCAATTTAGCAATTTCATAATTTAGTGGTTTCTGCTATATCAGAGCTATTTGAAATCTATCCCTAAAAGGGTATATAATATTCAAGGTGCACATTGGGTCATTCAGAATAACTTCACACACACCCGCTACTGTGTATTTCCAAGTCTAATTCTGTCACTAAACCCATACCTGTCACCCAGCGCCTAAATACTAGGCCTCAAATTTATATCCTGCTAAATCTCTCGTTACCGCTGTCCTGTTGTAGCTGGGAAAGTTATTTAGTGTCCGTCAAAGCACATTTTTTGTTCTGGGTTGAAATACAATTCCCAATTTAGCAATTTCATAATTTAGTGGTTTCTGCTATATCAGAGCTATTTGAAATCTATCCCTAAAAGGGTATATAATATTCAAGGTGCACATTGGGTCATTCAGAATAACTTCACACACACCCGCTACTGTGTATTTCCAAGTCTAATTCTGTCACTAAACCCATACCTGTCACCCAGCGCCTAAATACTAGGCCTCAAATTTATATCCTGCTAAATCTCTCGTTACCGCTGTCCTGTTGTAGCTAGGAAAGTTATTTAGTGTCCGTCAAAGCACATTTTTTGTTCTGGGTTGAAATACAATTCCCAATTTAGCAATTTCATAATTTAGTGGTTTCTGCTATATCAGAGCTATTTGAAATCTATCCCTAAAAGGGTAGATCATATTGAAGGTGCACATAGGGTCATTCAGAATAACTTCACACACACCCGCTACTGTGTATTTCCAAGTCTAATTCTGTCACTAAACCCATACCTGTCACCCAGCGCCTAAATACTAGGCCTCAAATTTATATCCCGCTAAATCTCTCGTTACCGCTGTCCTGTTGTAGCTGGGAAAGTTATTTAGTGTCCGTCAAAGCACATTTTTTGTTCTGGGTTGAAGTACAATTCCCAATTTAGCAATTTCATAATTTAGTGGTTTCTGCTATATCAGAGCTATTTGAAATCTATCCCTAAAAGGGTATATAATATTCAAGGTGCACATTGGGTCATTCAGAATAACTTCACACACACCCGCTACTGTGTATTTCCAAGTCTAATTCTGTCACTAAACCCATACCTGTCACCCAGCGCCTAAATACTAGGCCTCAAATTTATATCCTGCTAAATCTCTCGTTACCGCTGTCCTGTTGTAGCTGGGAAAGTTATTTAGTGTCCGTCAAAGCACATTTTTTGTTCTGGGTTGAAGTACAATTCCCAATTTAGCAATTTCATAATTTAGTGGTTTCTGCTATATCAGAGCTATTTGAAATCTATCCCTAAAAGGGTATATAATATTCAAGGTGCACATTGGGTCATTCAGAATAACTTCACACACACCCGCTACTGTGTATTTCCAAGTCTAATTCTGTCACTAAACCCATACCTGTCACCCAGCGCCTAAATACTAGGCCTCAAATTTATATCCTGCTAAATCTCTCGTTACCGCTGTCCTGTTGTAGCTGGGAAAGTTATTTAGTGTCCGTCAAAGCACATTTTTTGTTCTGGGTTGAAATACAATTCCCAATTTAGCAATTTCATAATTTAGTGGTTTCTGCTATATCAGAGCTATTTGAAATCTATCCCTAAAAGGGTATATAATATTCAAGGTGCACATTGGGTCATTCAGAATAACTTCACACACACCCGCTACTGTGTATTTCCAAGTCTAATTCTGTCACTAAACCCATACCTGTCACCCAGCGCCTAAATACTAGGCCTCAAATTTATATCCTGCTAAATCTCTCGTTACCGCTGTACTGTTGTTGCTTGGAAAGATATTTAGTGTCCGTCAAAGCACATTTTTTGTTCTGGGTTGAAATACAATTCCCAATTTAGCAATTTCATAATTTAGTGGTTCCTGCTATATCAGAGCTATTTGAAATCTATCCCAAAAAGGGTATATAATATTCAAGGTGCACATAGGGTCATTCAGAATAACTTCACACACACCCTCTACTGTGTATTTCCAAGTCTAATTCTGTCACTAAACCCATACCTGTCACCCAGCGCCTAAATACTAGGCCTCAAATTTATATCCTGCTAAATCTCTCGTTACCGCTGTACTGTTGTTGCTGGGCAAGATATTTAGTGTCCGTCAAAGCACATTTTTTGTTCTGGGTTGAAATACAATTCCCAATTTAGCAATTTCATAATTTAGTGGTTCCTGCTATATCAGAGCTATTTGAAATCTATCCCAAAAAGGGTATATAATATTCAAGGTGCACATAGGGTCATTCAGAATAACTTCACACACACGCTTCTGTGCATTTCCAAGTCTAATTCTGTCACTAAATCCATACCGGTCACCCAGCGCCTAAATACTAGGCCTCAAATTTATATCCCGCTGAATTTGAATACAATACATTGGGCCAAATAATATATTTGTTGTTGTGGTGAACCATAACAATGAGAAAAACATCTAGTAAGGGACGCGGACGTGGACATGGTCGTGGTGGTGTTAGTGGACCCTCTGGTGCTGGGAGAGGACGTGGCCGTTCTGCCACATCCACACGTCCTAGTGTACCAACTACCTCAGGTCCCAGTAGCCGCCAGAATTTACAGCGATATATGGTGGGGCCCAATGCCGTTCTAAGGATGGTAAGGCCTGAGCAGGTACAGGCATTAGTCAATTGGGTGGCCGACAGTGGATCCAGCACGTTCACATTATCTCCCACCCAGTCTTCTGCAGAAAGCGCACAGATGGCGCCTGAAAACCAACCCCATCAGTCTGTCACATCACCCCCATGCATACCAGGGAAACTGTCTCAGCCTCAAGTTATGCAGCAGTCTCTTATGCTGTTTGAAGACTCCGCTGGCAGGGTTTCCCAAGGGCATCCACCTAGCCCTTCCCCAGCGGTGAAAGACATAGAATGCACTGACGCACAACCACTTATGTTTCCTGATGATGAGGACATGGGAATACCACCTCAGCATGTCTCTGATGATGACGAAACACAGGTGCCAACTGCTGCGTCTTTCTGCAGTGTGCAGACTGAACAGGAGGTCAGGGATCAAGACTGGGTGGAAGACGATGCAGGGGACGATGAGGTCCTAGACCCCACATGGAATGAAGGTCGTGCCACTGACTTTCACAGTTCGGAGGAAGAGGCAGTGGTGAGACCGAGCCAACAGCGTAGCAAAAGAGGGAGCAGTGGGCAAAAGCAGAACACCCGCCGCCAAGAGACTCCGCCTGCTACTGACCGCCGCCATCTGGGACCGAGCACCCCAAAGGCAGCTTCAAGGAGTTCCCTGGCATGGCACTTCTTCAAACAATGTGCTGACGACAAGACCCGAGTGGTTTGCACGCTGTGCCATCAGAGCCTGAAGCGAGGCATTAACGTTCTGAACCTGAGCACAACCTGCATGACCAGGCACCTGCATGCAAAGCATGAACTGCAGTGGAGTAAACACCTTAAAACCAAGGAAGTCACTCAGGCTCCCCCTGCTACCTCTTCTGCTGCTGCCGCCTCGGCCTATTCTGCTGCTGCCGCCTCGGCCTCTTCCTCCGCCTCTGGAGGAACGTTGGCACCTGCCGCCCAGCAAACAGGGGATGTACCACCAACACCACCACCACCACCTCCGTCACCAAGCGTCTCAACCATGTCACACGCCAGCGTTCAGCTCTCCATCTCACAAACATTTGATAGAAAGCGTAAATTCCCACCTAGCCACCCTCGATCCCTGGCCCTGAATGCCAGCATTTCTAAACTACTGGCCTATGAAATGCTGTCATTTAGGCTGGTGGACACAGACAGCTTCAAACAGCTCATGTCGCTTGCTGTCCCACAGTATGTTGTTCCCAGCCGGCACTACTTCTCCAAGAGAGCCGTGCCTTCCCTGCACAACCAAGTATCCGATAAAATCAAGTGTGCACTGCGCAACGCCATCTGTAGCAAGGTCCACCTAACCACAGATACGTGGACCAGTAAGCATGGCCAGGGACGCTATATCTCCCTAACTGCACACTGGGTAAATGTAGTGGCAGCTGGGCCCCAGGCGGAGAGCTGTTTGGCGCACGTCCTTCCGCCGCCAAGGATCGCAGGGCAACATTCTTTGCCTCCTGTTGCCACCTCCTCCTTCTCGGCTTCCTCCTCCTCTTCTTCCACCTGCTCATCCAGTCAGCCACACACCTTCACCACCAACTTCAGCACAGCCCGGGGTAAACGTCAGCAGGCCATTCTGAAACTCATATGTTTGGGGGACAGGCCCCACACCGCACAGGAGTTGTGGCGGGGTATTGAACAACAGACCGACGAGTGGTTGCTGCCGGTGAGCCTCAAGCCCGGCCTGGTGGTGTGTGATAATGGGCGAAATCTCGTTGCAGCTCTGGGACTAGCCAATTTGACGCACATCCCTTGCTTGGCGCATGTGCTGAATTTGGTGGTGCAGAAGTTCATTCACAACTACCCCGACATGTCAGAGCTGCTGCATAAAGTGCGGGCCGTCTGTTCGCGCTTCCGGCGTTCACATCCTGCCGCTGCTCGCCTGTCTGCGCTACAGCGTAACTTCGGCCTTCCCGCTCACCGCCTCATATGCGACGTGCCCACCAGGTGGAACTCCACCTTGCACATGCTGGACAGACTGTGCGAGCAGCAGCAGGCCATAGTGGAGTTTCAGCTGCAGCACGCACGGGTCAGTCGCACTACAGAACAGCACCACTTCACCACCAATGACTGGGCCTCCATGCGAGACCTGTGTGCCCTGTTGCGCTGTTTCGAGTACTCCACCAACATGGCCAGTGGCGATGACACCGTTATCAGCGTTACAATACCACTTCTATGTCTCCTTGAGAAAACACTTAGGGCGATGATGGAAGAGGAGGTGGCCCAGGAGGAGGAGGAGGAGGAGGAGGAAGAGGGGTCATTTTTAGCACTTTCAGGCCAGTCTCTTCGAAGTGACTCAGAGGGAGGTTTTTGGCAACAGCAGAGGCCAGGTACAAATGTGGCCAGCCAGGGCCCACTACTGGAGGACGAGGAGGACGAGGATGAGGAGGAGGTGGAGGAGGATGAGGATGAAGCATGGTCACAGCGGGGTGGCACCCAACGCAGCTCGGGTCCATCACTGGTGCGTGGCTGGGGGGAAAGGCAGGACGATGACGATACGCCTCCCACAGAGGACAGCTTGTCCTTACCCCTGGGCAGCCTGGCACACATGAGCGACTACATGCTGCAGTGCCTGCGCAACGACAGCAGAGTTGCCCACATTTTAACCTGTGCGGACTACTGGGTTGCCACCCTGCTGGATCCACGCTACAAAGACAATGTGCCCACCTTACTTCCTGCACTGGAGCGTGATAGGAAGATGCGCGAGTACAAGCGCACGTTGGTAGACGCGCTACTGAGAGCATTCCCAAATGTCACAGGGGAACAAGTGGAAGCCCAAGGCCAAGGCAGAGGAGGAGAAAGAGGTCGCCAAGGCAGCTGTGTCACGGCCAGCTCCTCTGAGGGCAGGGTTAGCATGGCAGAGATGTGGAAAACTTTTGTCAACACGCCACAGCTAACTGCACCACCACCTGATACGCAACGTGTTAGCAGGAGGCAACATTTCACTAACATGGTGGAACAGTACGTGTGCACACCCCTCCACGTACTGACTGATGGTTCGGCCCCATTCAACTTCTGGGTCTCTAAATTGTCCACGTGGCCAGAGCTAGCCTTTTATGCCTTGGAGGTGCTGGCCTGCCCGGCAGCCAGCGTTTTGTCTGAACGTGTATTCAGCACGGCAGGGGGCGTCATTACAGACAAACGCAGCCGCCTGTCTACAGCCAATGTGGACAAGCTGACGTTCATAAAAATGAACCAGGCATGGATCCCACAGGACCTGTCCGTCCCTTGTCCAGATTAGACATTAACTACCTCCCCATAACCATATATTATTGGACTCCAGGGCACTTCCTCATTCAATCCTATTTTTATTTTCATTTTACCATTATATTGCAAGGCTACCCAAAGTTGAATGAACCTCTCCTCTGCCTGTGTGCTAGGCCTAAATATATGCCAATGGATTGTTGCAGTGGTGGCTGACGTGAAGCCTCATTCTCTGCTATGACATGCAGACTGATTCTCTGGTGACATGAAGCCAGATTGTCTGTTACGGGACCTCTCTCCTCTGCCTGGGTGCTGGGCCTGAATTTATGACAATGGACTGTTGCAGTGGTGGCTGACGTGAAGCCTGATTCTCTGCTATGACATGCAGACTGATTCTCTGCTGACATGAAGCCAGATCCTCTGTTACGGGACCTCTCTCCTCTGCCTGGGTGCTGGGCCTAAATTTATGAAAATGGACTGTTGCAGTGGTGGGTGACGTGAAGCCTCATTCTCTGCTATGACATGCAGACTGATTCTCTGCTGACATGAAGCCAGATTGTCTGTTACGGGACCTCTCTCCTCTGCCTGGGTGCTGGGCCTAAATATCTGACAATGGACTGTTGCATTGGTGGCTGACGTGAAGCCTGATTCTCTGCTATGATATGAAGACTGATTCTCTGCTGACATGAAGCCAGATTGTCTGTTACGGGACCTCTCTCCTCTGCCTGTGTGCTAGGCCTAAATATATGCCAATGGATTGTTGCAGTGGTGGCTGACGTGAAGCCTGATTCTCTGCTATGACATGCAGACTGATTCTCTGGTGACATGAAGCCAGATCCTCTGTTACGGGACCTCTCTCCTCTGCCTGGGTGCTGGGCCTAAATTTATGAAAATGGACTGTTGCAGTGGTGGGTGACGTGAAGCCTGATTCTCTGCTATGACATGCAGACTGATTCTCTGGTGACATGAAGCCAGATCCTCTGTTACGGGACCTCTCTCCTCTGCCTGGGTGCTGGGCCTAAATTTATGAAAATGGACTGTTGCAGTGGTGGGTGACGTGAAGCCTCATTCTCTGCTATGACATGCAGACTGATTCTCTGCTGACATGAAGCCAGATCGTCTGTTACGGGACCTCTCTCCTCTGCCTGGGTGCTGGGCCTAAATTTATGAAAATGGACTCTTACAGTGGTGGGTGACGTGAAGCCTGATTCTCTGCTATGACATGAAGACTGATTCTCTGCTGACATGAAGCCAGATCCTCTGTTACGGGACCTCTCTCCTCTGCCTGGGTGCTGGGCCTAAATATCTGACAATGGACTGTTGCATTGGTGGCTGACGTGAAGCCTGATTCTCTGCTATGATATGAAGACTGATTCTCTGCTGACATGAAGCCAGATTGTCTGTTACGGGACCTCTCTCCTCTGCCTGTGTGCTAGGCCTAAATATATGCCAATGGATTGTTGCAGTGGTGGCTGACGTGAAGCCTGATTCTCTGCTATGACATGCAGACTGATTCTCTGGTGACATGAAGCCAGATCCTCTGTTACGGGACCTCTCTCCTCTGCCTGGGTGCTGGGCCTAAATTTATGAAAATGGACTGTTGCAGTGGTGGGTGACGTGAAGCCTGATTCTCTGCTATGACATGCAGACTGATTCTCTGGTGACATGAAGCCAGATCCTCTGTTACGGGACCTCTCTCCTCTGCCTGGGTGCTGGGCCTAAATTTATGAAAATGGACTGTTGCAGTGGTGGGTGACGTGAAGCCTCATTCTCTGCTATGACATGCAGACTGATTCTCTGCTGACATGAAGCCAGATTGTCTGTTACGGGACCTCTCTCCTCTGCCTGGGTGCTGGGCCTGAATTTATGACAATGGACTGTTGCAGTGGTGGCTGACGTGAAGCCTGATTCTCTGCTATGATATGAAGACTGATTCTCTGCTGACATGAAGCCAGATTGTCTGTTACGGGACCTCTCTCCTCTGCCTGGGTGCCGGGGCCTAAATATCTGAGAATGGACTGTTCCAGTGGTGGGTAACGGGAAGCCAGATTCTCTGCTATGATATGAAGACTGATTCTCTGCTGACATGAAGCCAGATTGTCTGTTACGGGACCTCTCTCCTCTGCCTGGGTGCTGGGCCTAAATTTATGAAAATGGACTCTTACAGTGGTGGGTGACGTGAAGCCTGATTCTCTGCTATGACATGAAGACTGATTCTCTGCTGACATGAAGCCAGATTGTCTGTTACGGGACCTCTCTCCTCTGCCTGGGTGCCGGGGCCTAAATATCTGAGAATGGACTGTTCCAGTGGTGGGTGACGGGAAGCCAGATTCTCTGCTATGGAACCTCTCTCCAATTGATTTTGGTTAATTTTTATTTATTTAATTTTTATTTTAATTAATTTCCCTATCCACATTTGTTTGCAGGGGATTTACCTACATGTTGCTGCCTTTTGCAGCCCTCTAGCCCTTTCCTGGGCTGTTTTACAGCCGTTTTAGTGCCGAAAAGTTCGGGTCCCCATTGACTTCAATGGGGTTCGGGTTCGGGACGAAGTTCGGATCGGGTTCGGATCCCGAACCCGAACATTTCCGGGATGTTCGGCCGAACTTCTCGAACCCGAACATCCAGGTGTTCGCTCAACTCTACTGGAGAGTGCTGCATTTTCTTGTATGATTGCATCTGGAGTTGGGGAAGCTGAAGACTGGCTTCTGACACAGCGGGCACCACCACAGTAAGGAACAATACGCAAATTTTTGTCGTGCTGCTACACTTTTTTCTTTTTTACAAGTGGTACCAAGTGATCAGAGCAATAAAATTGTGTTATAAATAGAAAAATACTGTTCCCTGATGGTGTTTTTTGTTGTATCAAGATTACTTTACATGGTGCTCTCAAAGAGGTAGGTAGAATTCCTTACAAAGTGATCAGGGACCCCACTCTTGAGTGTTGGGCAGCATGCATGTTTGTACATCCATAGCTATGGGTGATCAGGAGGAAATTCCTGAAAAAGGTAGCAGCCTTAGGCCTCTTTCACACGAACAATACAGATTGGCCCCATATGCATTCGGGGTGCGTTCAGTGAAACTCACACCATTTTGCAAGCAAGTTCAGTCGTTCAGTTTTTTTCCGCGCGGGTGCAATGCGCTTTGATGCGCTTTTCACATGCATGATAAAAAATGTAATGTTTACAAACAACATCTCTTAGCAACCATCAGTGAAAAACGCATTGCATCCGGACTTGCTTCCAGATGCAATACGTTTTTCACTGAAGCCCCAGTCATTTCTACGGGGCCAGGGCTGCGTGAAAAAAGCAGAATATAGAACATGCTGTGTTTTTAACGCAACGCAGAACTGATGCATAAAAAAATGCTCATGTAACACAGACACATTTAAATGAATGGGTCAGGATTCAGTGCGGATGCTATGCGTTCACGTCACACATTGCACCCGTCCAGAAAACTCGCTTGTGTGAAAGGGGCCTAATAGTTTTGAAAACTCCAGAGGCACCAGGGCAATTGTGAATAAGAAGCTGGTGCAATTCGACAGAAATACTACGTGGGGCTAGGGTGTGGAAGTGTGGCACAGTTGGTTCAGGCAAGATCTGTTAAACATCTTGGGGGCAACCTGAATTCCTGGAGGTGTGGTGTACTGTTCTTTAGATCCCTTGTAAGAGACCAATAAAGAGATCAAAACAAATGTGGAGTTTGGCAAGTGCAAGTTTCCCATCCAAATGAGAGTGTAACCACTAAGCATACTAAACCACTTAATGTGCAGTAAATATTAAAGGGAACCTGTCATCAACTTTATGCTGCCCATACTAATGGCAGCATAAAGTTGAGACAGGTGAGTTGATTTCAGAGTTAAAAGAAAGTATTTCCGAGATCCAACATCACAATCATTGCAGACTGGGCCTGGAAAAGAGTCACGGCCACCTGAGAAGAGTCCTGGTTATTTATAAATTTCTTCTCTCCCTGCCCACCTGCTGATGACTGACAGTCTTCTACCTAGTTGTCTCCCTTTCTGTCTAGGAGAGAACTGCCAATCATCAGCAGATGGTTGAGGAGAGCAGGAGATTATGAATAACCATGACTCTTCTCAGGTAGATTTGACTCTTTTCCAGGCCTGGGATGCAATGATTATGATGCTGGTTCTCAGCAACCACTTACTTTTAGCTCATCAGTGACACACTACTGACATCAGCATTTCTGTCACAATTTTATGCTGCCCTCAGTGAGGTCAGCATAAAGTTGATGACAGGTTCCCATTAAGCGGGGAATTTCAGAAAATGGGCTTTTGTTGCCCAGAGCACAACTATTAGTTTGATTTCTCATTTTGAAAGCTAAAACCTGTACCTCGATTTGCTGCTATAAGCAAAGTAGACAGTTTTTCTTTTCAACAGTTTTAGAAATCTATCCACATAAGTGTATAGTACCACTTAATGGTTGTAGCCATTAGGCATGCTGTGCCTCTGCATAAGAAAATAACAAAGCTAGCTGCAGTAACCTTGCACAGCCACTACACAGTGGATGGAGCTTTCCACGTGTGGCTCATTCATGTGTTTCTTCAGGCACTAGTTGCTGCTGAGAACAGTTTATTGGTAGGGTTGTTGGTTGTTGGATGTTGGATGTTGGATCCCCAACGATCTGATATGAATGACCTTCCTGGAGATAGGTCATCAATATCTAGAACATGGGTAAGCCCATACTAAGAAATTCAGCTCCATACCAAAACAAACCTTTCTCTTCACTGACAGAACAGCCAACAGTCCCAAGACTAAATCATCTAATTGCCTATAGCAGTGTATTTTATGCACATCTGAGCATATTTATAAAAATGAAAATGGGTATTGTAGTAAAAAAAGAAAAGTGAAACATTATGCTAATAATACCCTAACACTTAACATGGAGTTTCCCTTCAATTTTGTTGTAAAGTTTCCCTAGCTGCTCATAATTAAGCCACAAAAGTCATGTAATACAGAATATTGGATCTTTTTAAGGGTTTCCATAAACTCTTTTTAATTTAAGAGCGAACTTTGAAGTAGCAAACAATTTGCTCACGAAAGTTGCCTGTCTAAATGGGCAGATGTTTTCTATAAAATCTATGCTGAAAAATATAGTAGAGACAGCTAGAAGAAGATGGTGTTCACATATGTCAGCTTTTTATCAATTTCTTTTATCACTTTAAAATCAAAAGAGCAAGGAAAAATATGTGCAGATAAAATGTATCTATGGTAGACACAGAAGACATATTAGGGTGGGATCACATCTGCATTCTGGATTCCGTTATGGCTTTTACGTTATAATATGGTTATAACGAAAAATAACGGAATCCATAAGACGGAAAGACGGATCCGTTATGCTGCCCATAGACTTGTATTATGAGGGAATGCAAAACGGAAGCCTTTAAAAGGCATTCCGTCTTAATAGAAGTCTATGGGAATCATAACGGATCCGTCCCGTTTCCATTATGCAGAACGGAGAAAAAGGACTTTGTTTTCCGTCTTGCATAATGGGAACCAGATGGATCAATTATGATTGCAAATAGACTTCTATTATGCCAGATCAAAACAGAATGCCTCTTAAAGGCTTCCATTTTGACTTCCATCTTATGGATTCAGTTATTTTCCGTTATAACCATGTTATAACGGAAATCCATAACAGAATCCGGAACGCAGCTGTGAACTCACGCTAATACAACAATGGAAAAGTATATTTTAAGGCTCTGAAATACCTAATGGAGTTGTTAAAAGTCCAAATAGCACACACAGTAACACAACAACACATCAAAATAAAGACCTGCCCATCTGGGCTGTGCCTAATACACAGGTCGTCTCTATCCCACCAATACACTGTAGTTCAGCAGGTCAGCTAGCTTCCCAGGCTTTCATACTCACTGACAATCCTAGACCTGATTTTATTCCCCATTCCCCAGTAAAGATTCCAGCAGTCACACCTGAGATCACCTAAAGGAAAAAAATCACGCTGGAGTAAGGGTGTGGACTTAGAGGTTCCACTTCCACCTACCCACCAGTCCAAAAAATCAAGCCCAGAACAGAAACTAACCAAACCTGTCTCAGCAAACTACACTTTTCTGAAACCACTGCAGCTTTCTGGATTTCATTTACCTTCCGCCTCTGAAGATTCTGTGTGAAATATACACCCCTTGCAGGACTCCTGAACCTTATTTAAACCTATTCAAAAGTTCAATTTTCCCCCTTCCATTCTTTTTTTCAGGCTAAACAAATTAAGTTTTTTAACTCTTTCCTAAAAAGTTTTATTCTTAAGACCGTCCATGATTGTTATAGCTCTTCTTTGGACCTGTTCTATTTTATCTGTGTCTTTTTGTAGGTGAGGTCTCCAGAACTGAACACAGTATGCCACATGTTGGACTTACTATGCAGTGGAATCACAATCCTCTTCTTTCCACTGTTTATACCTTCAGCTATGCAGTCTAGCATCCAACTTGCTCTCCCTACTGGCTGGACACACTATTGGCTCAGCTACTTTTTTAAGTCCCATAGCAGTGAAAGGATAGAATGTCATTCTTGAGATAGGAGTGGGTCAGACACCTATAGAAAATGTATGGCCTATTTTGTTAATGCCATAAATGCCCAGATGGAATTTCTCCTTTAACACAACATTTGCTATGACTGGCTTGAAACCAGAACTACAACATTACCTAACCAGGGAAGGCCAGCATTTCTAGTTCTACCTAACCACACTTGCAGTGGGCCAGGATACAGGTAGTTAAAGTTCTGTATTTGTCGTGACGCCAATTACAACATGAGCAGGGTACTACCCCTGGGCCCTTCTAAGGTGTTATAATGCACGTTCCATATTAGGAATGCCAGAGTAGTGTAATGGCCTATAATGTCTCTATAGGGTGGAGATAATTGTGTCAACATTGTCTCCTACCTGGGCATGGCTGGACTCCTGGCTCACTTGCAATAAATTTGAATGTAGTGATAGTAGGAGTAATAGAGGAATTTTGCAGCAGAAATGATGTCCAGAACTTTAGATGAAGTTCAAACGTTTCTTTACTGAAGATAACTTGTATCCAAGCAGTATACAAGTTACTTGGTCTCTTGGTCCCAGCAGGTTTTAGCAATGATTGGCAGGAAATGGATGCTTCTGCGTTAAATGTGAGCTTAAGGGATAAGTCGCCTGCTTGGTAGCTCTGTAATTGTGGCAGGACTTAAGCTTCTACACTTTTCTGTAGCTTCTGATTTGTAGGGACAGACTAACTAAGGAGGAATGGCTTCTCCTAGGTCTCTAGATTTATCTCTCAGATAGATTATCAGGGAATGCTTTCTTCCTGGAACTCTGGAGGTTGTCTGCAGTTTCTACTTCTTTTCATCCAGCTATGACTGCAGGTGCTCAGACTGGGAATATGATCAAGTCTCAGCCGAGACAAGATCCTTGCTGTCTTCCCTATACAGCCATCACACAGCCATCACACAGCCTTTCCCTAGAAGGGGGGGAGGCTACACTAACCTCTTACTTCCTTTTCCACCCATGCTGCAGGATGTGGGAACAGCCAACTTTGCTCACAGAGGGAGAGCTAAGCTAAAATAACCCATTCCAGCCTAGATACACTAACCTGGGACTAGTACCTGGCCAATGCATTACTGCCACCTGCTGGTGAACCTGGAAAATTACAGGAACAATTGTGTTTAACATGGTTTTAGATGCACATTTGTGAAGACATAATCCGAGTAAATGTATCATTTTAAAGGAAAAATACGTTGAGATAAGTAGCAATAAGAGGCTGGAAAAAGTAAATTTGAGCATAACAAAGAGCTGGAAGACCAATTAACACTAATTAGGTCAATTGGCAACATGATTGGGTATAAAAAGAGCTTCTCAGAGTGGCAGTGTCTCTCAGAAGCCAAGATGGGTAGAGGATCACCAATTCTCACAATGTTGCGCAGAAAAATAGTGGAGCAATATCAGAAAGGTGTTACCCAGCAAAAAATTGCAAAGACTTTGCATCTATCATCATCAACTGTGCATAACATCATCCGAAGATTCAGAGAATCTGGAACAATCTCTGTGCGTAAGGGTCAAGGCCGTAAAACCATACTGGATGCCCGTGATCTCCGGGCCCTTAAACGACACTGCACCACAAACAGGAATGCTACTGTAAAGGAAATCACAGGTGGGCTCAGGAATACTTCCAATAACCATTGTCAGTGAACACAATCCACCGTGCCATCCGCCGTTGCCAGCTGAAACTCTACAGTGCAAAGAAGAAGCCATTTCTGAGCAAGATCCACAAGCTCAGGCGTTTTCACTGGGCCAGGGATCATTTAAAATGGAATGTGGCAAAATGGAAGACTGTTCTATGGTCAGACGAGTCATGATTCGAAGTTCTTTTTGGAAATCTGGGACGCCATGTCATCCGGACCAAAGAGGACAAGGACAACCCAAGTTGTTATCAACGCTCAGTTAAGAAGCCTGCATCTCTGATGGTATGGGGTTGCATGAGTGCGTGTGGCATGGGCAGCTTGCATGTCTGGAAAGGCACCATCAATGCAGAAAAATATATTCAGGTTCTAGAACAACATATGCTCCCATCCAGACGTCATCTCTTTCAGGGAAGACCCTGCATTTTTCAACAAGATAATGCCAGACCACATTCTGCATCAATCACAACATCATGGCTGCGTAGGAGAAGGAACCGGGTACTGAAATGGCCAGTCTGCAGTCCAGATCTTGCACCTATAGAGAACATTTGGCGCATCATTAAGAGGAAGGTGCAACAAAGAAGGCCCAAGACAATTGAACAGTTAGAGGCCTGTATTAGACAAGAATGGGAGAGCATTCCTATTTCTAAACTTGAGAAACTGGTCTCCTCGGTCCCCAGACGTCTGTTGAGTGTTGTAAGAAGAAGGGGAGATGCCACACAGTGGTGAAAATGGCCTTGTCTCAACTTTTTGGGGATTTGTTGACACCATGAAATTCTGATTCAACATATTTTTCTCTTAAAATGGTACATTTTCTCAGTTTAAACTTTTGTTCCGTGATTTATGTTCTATTCTGAATAAAATATTAGAAGTTGGCACCTCCACATCATTGCATTCAGTTTTTATTCACGATTTGTATAGTGTCCCAACTTTTTTGGAATCCGGTTTGTACATCAGATGACAATATACAGGCTCTTAGAAGATAGTAGCGGGTTAGAGGCATGTAGTACCACAACACTGGGGTGTTACACACTTGCCTTGGGAGATAAACATTGTACATTATCTCCTCCTGGGCTTTACTATCAGGGCCGTCTTTAATATTGATTGGATCCTGGCCAAGAGGGAGAACACAAGTGCTGCTGCTGCATTCATGGGTCCATACTTTATTAACTAAGTAGCAGGACATGTAGGGCATACATGGGGGATGTCCCTGCACTTACTATTATTTCTGGGCGCCGCTCCGTTGCACCGCTCTGGCCCTCGTTACATTCTACCTCGCTGTATGCTAAGTAACAGCATCGGAACACCAGGGAGGAGACATCAGCTTTTCTTCCTGGGCATTCCTCCAGGGAGAAGGTGAGTTTTTTTTTCTCCCTGGCTGTGATGTTCTGCACTGTGATTGGACAGCGCTACAGCGGAACACCCACAGACAAAAGCTGATGTCTCCTCCCTGGTGTTACTTAAAATACAGCGCGGGAAAATGTAACGGGGCCACAGCGGCGCAACGGAGCGGCGCCCAGAAATAATAATAAGTGCACGGACATCCCCCATGTTTTCCCTAAATGTCCTGCTACTTAGTTAATAGTATTTAATAGTAGTAAAAGTAAGGACCCATGAAAGGTCCCAGTGGCTCAAGAGGCAGAGTTGCCTTGGGCCCCCCAGGAGCAACTGGGCCCGCGGCAACTGCCTCTTTTGCCCCGCTTAAAAGATGGCCCTGTATACTATATAAATATATATATATATATATATATATATATATATACATATGTATAGGAAGATTGATGCTGATTAGTCCAACATAGAATGGTATTCTTTACTGTAAGAGCAGTGAGACTAAGGAACTCTCTGCCTGAGGAGGTGGTGATGGTGAATTCACTAAAAGAGTTCAAGAGGGGCCTGGATGTATTTCTGGAGCGTAATAATATTACAGATTATAGCTACTAGAGAGGGGTCGTTGATCCAGGGAGTTATTCTGACTGCCTGATTGGAGTCCAGAAGGAATTTTATTCTCTAAAACTGTCTTTTACCTTGTGAGTTATTTTTTTTTTTGCCTTCTTCAGGATCAACTTTGCAGGATAACAGAGCGATTTGGATGGACGGATGGTTTTTTTTCAGCCGACGGTATGTTATGATGTTACTATGTTAGTCACAGACCACACCATGATCTGTTGATATAGATACCAATCTTACATCATTGTGTAAGAATAAGGCTCATTTTGCAGATACAGTGTCCCAGTAAAACCCTGAAAACTTTTTGTCTAATTTAGCACTTGCATGTGCTTGGCAAGAACGCATACACTAATATAAATCTAATAACAGCTAACGTTTATCATATGTCCACTAATTCACCATGAAATCAATTCCAAAAACCCCTTCAAGCTACAAAAAACAAGTTGAGTATTTTTCAATACATTGCATTGTACTCAGGGGCGTAATACCATAGTGGCAGACCATGCGGCTGTTATGGGGCCCAGGGCAAGAGGGGGCCCAGTCTTAGTTGGGATTATTTTCTCTTCTACTGGAGGTAAAAACTTGGTCAGGACTCTACCCTCTAAAGCAGGGGTGGCCAACCTTACAGACACAAAGAGCCCAAAAAAAGAACATATGACTACCAGGAGCCACAAGCTATACATTTACACACGAGTCACCATATTTTTCGCCCTACAAGATGCACCTAGGTTTTATCAAAGAAATATAAGAGAAAAAAATATTTTTTTCATCTGATCTGAGATCTGATAAAAATATTTTTTTCTTATTTCTCATTAGCAGAGAAAAAAAGAAAAAATATATTTTTCATCAGACCTCAGATCAGACTCCTAAATCAGATCCCCAATCCTCATCTGACCTAAAATAAGATCCCCAAACCTCATCAGACCTCCAAATCAGACCCCCAAAATACAACCCCCAATGCTTGGATCAGACAACACAAATCAGACTCCAAGTGTCAGACCCTCAGTTCTTAGATCCCCCCCCCCCCAATGCTCAGATCCCCCCTCATGCTCAAATCTCCCCTCTTCTCAGATCTGACCCTTCATGCTCAGACCTGACCAACCCATGCTCAGACAAGACCCCCCCATGCTTATATCTTCCCCCATGCTCAGATCTGACCACCATGCTTAGATCACACCCCCATTGCTCAGATCACACCCCCACCATGCTCAGATCAGACTCCACCATGCTAAGATCAGACCCCACCATGCTAAGATCAGACCCCACCATGCTCAGATCAGAACCCCCCATGTTCAGTTCTATAATTTAAAAAAATATCTTTCCTCTCCTGATTAGGCACCAGGCTCCTGCTACTCTGCAGGTCTGACATGCTCTCCACTGTGACCTGATGAGCACAACGTCAGGTCATAGTCCGTGTCTCCACATACTACGTTTTCACACTGTGTGCATCAGGACGTAGTGGAGAGTGAGCTGGAGCTGCAAAGTAGCAACAGTGTCCGATCAGGAAAAGAGATCTGAGCATAGGGTGGAGAGTGAGCTGGCCTGACTGCTTCCCGGCTCCACAGCTAGAGCCGAACTTGAAGAAGCAAAGAGCCGCATGCGGCTCAAGAGCCACAAGTTGGCCACCCCTGCTCTAAAGGAACAACTTTTAGTAAATGAAGCAGTGGGAAAATGGCCCAAGGGTCTTTGAAAAGGGTTTAGGCAGAAACCCTTCTGTGCTGTGTGGGGGGCCTGGTTTGATCCTTGCTATGGGGCGCTTACTTCTCTATGTACACCACTGATTGTACTGATTCTGAGTTACAGGCTATATTTTACTCCAAAACTGTATTCTTAATTTCCCAGCATTCTTTGCTGTCCCAATGGATATGAAGAACATACTCTTGTGATTTACATTCTGCAAAGTGAAATGATCAATGGTGGGTAGTAGAACTACTGAAATGCATTACTCAATTTTTATATAGATTAAAGTCATATAAACCTGTAAAATGATCCTTAGAGGTGGATATATCATTCAAACATTAATCTAAAGGATACAATACCATTCAGAGAACAGAGTGGTCTCCATAATTGTGACTTCAGAGGTCATTTTGGTTAATCGCTTCCTTTTCTCTGATTATGGGATTATTGTGTAGTGATTTACCTTTTATATACACATGTTTGCTTTTCTTTTTTTTTTTTTTTACAAAGTCAAGGTAAATGGTCAGGTTGATTTAAAAGAAAAAAGTAGGTAACTAGATGCCAATATACCCATTAGAAGATAGAGGTTGAGTCTACAGTATGGTGCAAAATACGAAAGGGGAGATTTACGAGGGAGAGTGTTGTGGGCATGCTTTGTAACATGTGCATGTGTCCCTGTGCGGGAAAGAGGAGACGGGGGTTAACTGAGTTTTTCCTATTTCAAATGTCATCAATGTGATTGTTTTATTGCCTCCAGCTTGATGTCTTTCATTGTAATCTGTCGGGTTGTAATAATTCAATTAAGAATTATTAATTATGGTCATAAAAATAATTAACCATAAAAAAATAAAATTTATAAAATTTATAAAATTTGTCATAAATTCTTAAAATCATGACCTGGTGAATCGTAGACAAATTAATTGATACAATTCACATCTGAGGCCGACTATTTCCTCAGATAAATAAGTTCTTTTTGACGTGAGATGACGTTAATGATAAAACATGTAGTTCTGCATTATACAATAATACACAGGTTTATAAAAATATGCAGATTTATTGGTTACAAGGTTACAAACCTATATAAGTAAATAAACACAATGATACATGCAAATGGATATATATAGCGTTAATATAAAGCATTACAAGCTTAACAATACATGTGAGTGGAAATAACTTGTCACATTATAACAAAGCTATTATTAGGTTAGGATATCAAATTATAAACATAAGTTATATACATTACTCCTGTTCAGAGAACCTCATGATATCAGGATGGGCCATGTCTAATCCTAGACATCAATATAGAATGCTAAATACATTCTGCCCCCTCTAACCAACTATACATCACATGACTTCAGGATGGGAAAATCCATCCAAGGATATAACTTAGAAGAGATAACTGTATCCTTCCGCCCCATCCTGGACTATTTTCACACATATAACTTTGGTAAGACTATTAAGACAAATGACAGGGATATAGAATCTTTGCTAGACCATATCTTAAATGGGAAGGACTTGAAATAAGTCTTTCCTGTGGGAATCCATCACTTAGCTTGGCGAAGAATGTTCTATCAATATATATATATATATATATATATATATATATATATATATATATATATATATATATCTAAGCAATTATTTAATGCTTTGCTAGATTATGAGTCTTGATTCTTCTGCAGGTAGAATGAAGCCTCACAATATCCTAAAACTACATCTCAATATGGAGATGATCAATTAATTAATGTATTTATTCGCCAATCTAGATGGTATAATTTCACCCACACTATCAAATTAGTCTTAATAAGATGAAATATAATTTTCTGTGTCTCTTACCAAGTCCTAGTAGAAATCTCACTTCTGCTCCTAGGAAAGCTGGGTGGTCCATCATAGCACATCTCACCATGGCTTCCATCTTGATAGACCCCTCTAAAGAGCTTAACTTCTCTTTCCTCTTTCTTGTGTGTCTGTCTCTTCTGTCCTTTTCTCCCCCCTGTGTATGGTTTATGAACACAAACTTATCAGTTAGACACACCTTCCTAGTTTGGAAGTTTCCAATCATAATCGGATGGGCGTGACTATTGATAATAAATTACATCATAACCTCACCCAGAATGCACTTTTGCTACTGTTGTAATGTCACCTACTCATACCTAGGTGGCACTGCTGTGTAAGCTATTTGCATCCTAGTATAAAGGGTTAACTTCTGTAAGTCTGAATAAAGGTATAATATATATTTTGACCTTATAAGCTTTAATTCAAGGCTATCGGGATTAATTCTGACACTTGTAGCAATTAGAGACAGACCTCTAGGCATCTCTCTGAATGTTTCTCACATTGTTTATTTGTGTATCGTAAATAACTTCAATGACTTTGTTTACTCAGGAATATCAGTACCTCCTGTCATACCAAAGAGGTGAATAATTGTTACAAAACACACATCTTCACAGACACTCTTTTAGAGACAAATATTCTCCTAATGAGAAATATATATATAATATACCGGATACATGTTGTCTTCATCACATATAACAGTATAATATATATTATATGTTCTACTGATTGTCTTATGCTAAGGACTAAGGCTCATTAAATGAATACATACATATTATATATTTGCTTCATTGATAAATGCCTAATTGTAATTGTAATGGTTTTTTTTTTTTTTTTTTTTTTTTTTTTTTTGCTTTGGTGTTTTTTTTTTTTTTTTTTTCTTTCTTGCTACAGTGAAGGATGTCCACTAGAATTGTAACTTGGAATATTAGAGGGCTTGGGGAAAGGGTCAAAAGACAAGCTATCATGGATGCACTTAAAAGATATCTTCCAGCAATTATCTGCATGGTAGAAACTCATCTTACTAGAGAAACCGTGTCCCGCTTGACAACGGGATGGTACTCTCAATCTTATCACTCTACCTTTAGCAGCTCTTCTAGGGGCGTCTCAGTTCTGATTCATAATTCTGTGGACTTTACCCTTATAGAATCCTATATAGATGACCAGGGAAGATTTATCTTTTTGCATGGTAAGCTGCATGGCTATAGTTATATCCTTGCTTTCTTTTATATACCTCCGCCTTTTTCAATGTATCCACTGATCCAGCTAACACTTTTTTTTGAAGGGAGATCAGAATGCCGGCTAGTTCTGATGGGGGACTTCAATGCAGTAATGGACCCCAATAAAGATAGATTTACATCAGATGCAGAACGGGGGAGGAGCTTATGTACTTCCCCGCTGCCACAATTCTGCCTGGAGGTTGGACTGGTGGATATATGGGAACATCTTGGCGGAGGTAAGCGAGTATATTCTTGTGTTAGCAGGGGCGGTAGAGCAATGTCTAGAATTGATTTAGCATTTACTAATGAGAGTAATCTGAGTAACATCCGCAAGATACGATATGGGGTAAGAACAATTTCGGATCATTCACCCGTACTGGTTGAGGTTTGCACTGGGAAGAACAAGGATAATAGGGGGCTAGGATTTAAGTTGAATCCATATTGGTTTACTATTATGGACAATCTTCAGTCCACTAAATCTCTGATATCCTCCTTTTGGGAGGTGAATCGCCCCTCTGCCAACATCAATATAGTATGGGATGCCCTGAAAGCATATCTGAGGGGGGTCTTTATAAGCGAGATTGCGGCAGTAAAGAGAACATTTAAAAAAAAAGAGGAGGAACTGGCCAAGGCTGCTGCAGACACAACTGAGCGATTTTCCAGTCAACCTACTGAGTATAACAGGGAAGAGATGCAGAGGGCCAGTTGCTCCTTGGAAAAATATATAATAGAGAAAGCAAATCATAGAGTATTTTTCAAGGGCTTAAAATATTTTTCGGAGTCTGGACGTCCTGGTAGGCTGCTAGCTAGGATAATCACACAACAAGACAAGAAAAATCAATCTATTGTCGCTATTCGTAATATAGCGGGGGAAATTATAACAGATCCAGAAGGAATCAGGGACACTTTTCTACAATATTTTATTCAGACATACAGTCCGCCTTCTGGCCTGTCACCCGACCTGGCGACGCGGTTCCTGGAGAGGATTTCACTTTCTACTCTAAACGAAGCCCAAATAGAATATCTGGAAGAGGAGTTGTCTCTTTCGGAGCTCCAGGAGGCTTTGGGATCTGTCTCGGGGAATTCGTCGCCAGGTATGGATGGTCTTCCATATGAGGTCTACCGCAAGTACAGCGATGTGATTTTCCCTCAGCTGTTAGAGGTTTTCTCCCAGGCAACACAGGCAGGGAGCTTACCATGTACTATGATGGAGGCTCTTATCGTTTTAATTCCTAAAAAGGACAAGGACCCGATAGAAATGAGCTCTTATAGACCAATTTCGCTACTAAACACAGACGCTAAGTTATTATCCAAAGTTTTGGCTAGGAGGCTTTCACGGGTCATATCCACTATTATCCACCCAGACCAAAATGGTTTTATGCCCAAAAGGGGTACCCATCACAACCTGCACAGGCTATTTATGAATATTCAGTCCCCGGGGTGCGGCGCCCGCTCCATCCTGTCGTTGGATGCCACCAAAGCCTTCGACAGGGTGGAGTGGACTTTTCTCTGGGAGGTGATGAAAAAAATGGGCTTTGGCCCTAGATTTATGGCGATGGTTCAGTTATTATATAGCTCCCCAGCTGCTAGGATCAGGATTAACGACACGATTACAGAGAGCTTCACCTTAGGAAGAGGCACCCGTCAAGGATGTCCTCTCTCCCCTCTTTTGTTCAATATTTATATTGAACCTTTAGCAGCCAGTATAAGGCAGGATCTGCAGGTGGCCGGCTTCGGTATAATGGGGAAGTATGACCGTGTATCTCTTTACGCAGATGATATCTTGGTTTTTCTTCATCAAACAGAAACCACTCTCCCTCGTATAATGAATTTGGTTGGTTCTTTCTCTGCTCCGTCTGGTCTGGAGATCAATTGGGAGAAGACTGTTCTCCTCCCTATAGACGAGCTGCGAGGCGATTGGGATAACCAGTTAACAGTCTCTGAATCAATAAAGTACCTGGGGATTTCAGTTTCTGCCAAACCTCAGGAATATCTACAACTTAACTTGATTCCCCTGCTGATAAAGTTGAGGGCTAAAATCAAGATATGGCAAAAAATTCTGCATACAAGAGCTGATAGAATTTCTCTAATAAAAATGGTAGTACTTCCCCAGGTTCTTTATGTCCTGCGCAACTCACCTGTATGGATCGCAGATAAGTATTTTAGATTGATAGAGCGGATGCTTAACGATCTATTATGGGGGAGGAAGCGTGTTAGATTGAAGGCGCTTTATTTCTCCATGCCTTATAACCAGGGAGGCCTTAATCTCCCCTATTTTAGGGGTTACTTTATGGCCTCTCAACTCTGCCTTTTTAAGGACTGGGAAAATAGCAGCTTTTGCAGTAAAGTGGTGAAAGACTCAGGTTTTACGGATTTCCTTACTGTATTGGAGTCCGACTATTTATCCAATATACAGACCGGGCATACACTTTTCTGCAGAATGGCTATAAAGACCTGGCGGGTTATTAGGAGCTGGTGTGGAGTTAAGGCATCACTTATATGTACCCCACTATGGCATAATCCAAAGCTTTTGAATTTAAGGGACTTGAATTGCTGCCAGTATTGGAGGACTAGGAATGTTGAGTACTTACATCAGGTGGTTAGTGGTGGACAAATTCTGTCCTCGATGGAATTGGGGCAAAGGGCTAATCTGAGTGAGGTGGCCTGGTACGCATATTTTCAATTGAGGTCTGCACTTTCTAGTACTTTGAATAGTCACCTTTTTCTTATAGATACTCCTGAATTTTTACACGATTTAATTATTAAGAAACCCGCCACGAAAATTAAAATATCACATTGCTATAGACACTTAATGAAACATTTTTTTTTGGGTCTTCTTTCACCAGGACAGAAGTCCTGGTCTTCGTTACTTTTAGAGGTGGGTCCCCCAGATTGGGAGAACATAGGGGAAAGTTTAAAATATGTTTCACACAATTTTAATCACACTGTTGTACAATTTAACATTTTGCACAAAATATATGTGACACCTATGTGGTTATATAGAAGAGGACTTAGAGCCTCCTCCGATTGCCCACGCTGTGGCGACTCCGAGGCAGACCACTTACACCTGTTTTGGGACTGCCCAATGGTGGGCAGCTATTGGAGATCGGTCCAGACCACTCTGGCTCGTAAACTCAACATTGCTGTTCCTCTGTCTCCCAGGATATGGGTCTTGGGAGACTTATCGGAGGTTAATTATCAGCCCATAAAACGTAAATTATTGATTAAGGTTATGTTCTTGGCCAGGCTTCTTGTTTCCAGGTTATGGTTTAGTTCCTCCGCTCCAGATTGCAGCAATTGGCTGGCCTTGGTAGAGAAAGTGAAAAGCTATGAGAGGATTCTGTATAAACAAAGAGGATCCTATTTAAAATGGGGTAAACTGTGGGAAGACTGGGATATGGTTAATTAATTTGGATTTCATTTTTTTTTTTTTTTTTTTTTTTTTTTTTTTATATATATATATATATTTTTTTTTATTTATTTTTTTATGTGTGTATATGTATGTGTATGTGCATGTGTATATATGTATATGCACGTATGTATGTGTGTGTATATGTGTATGCATGCATATGTACCTTTTTTTTTTTTTTTTTTTTTTTTCCTCCTGCAAGGTTGGGAGGGGGGGGGGGAATAGATGGGGTGGGCCGGGGATGATCTTAGACTTTATAAT
Organism: Bufo gargarizans; assembly: GCF_014858855.1. NCBI lineage: Eukaryota > Metazoa > Chordata > Amphibia > Anura > Bufonidae > Bufo > Bufo gargarizans. The sequence goes on along the minus strand of NW_025334188.1, from coordinate 840,418 downwards.
ATTATAAATGTTATGTGGATATGTTTTTTTGCACTATAAATAAAATATATATATAAAAAAAAAATTAAAAAAAAAAAAAAAAAAAAAATAAATAAATGCCTAATTGTATAGGTAATTATCACCAGCTGCATAGAGCTTATCTTTACCTCCTGTCATAAATTTAAGAGTAGACAATGAGTATTCTTCTCAGACTGGTACATTCATGAGAAGAATAACACTAAAAAGCAGAAACCTTTGTACGACCTTAGTTTGGCCTACTCAAGACATACAAAATTGTCAACTATAGTCGAGCATGGCTCTTAAAGGTAATGAACATTCATCTTGACTAAAATAAATTGGATATCAATGCATTTACCTATAAAAAGGCACAACAAATCCTGTTTGTAAAGACAATGAGATGACTGTTGAGAAATGATTATTTACAGAACAGAAAAACAGGTAGTGTCAGCCTATTAGTGGAACAGTGGGCAGTGTGAAAATTAAAAAAATTCAGGATTTAACACAGGTGGTTACATGGAAAGTGAAAAAAACAAAACATAAGAATAAAAATATGTTTACATGACGTAACTTAATTTCTGACAATACATCCCGTATAATCTCTTTTAAAGAAATAAGGTGTTGTAAAAATCAAATGGTAATGAGTCTGGCAAGCATATTTAGACAGCTATTATTGGTAGAAATATATATTTGTAATACAGTAGATGCATGGGATTGGAAACATGTCAGAGCTGAGATTAGGAAAATATCTTGACAAATGGATTTCATATATTCTGGCCTAATACTTTGAAGCAGTAGATAATGGTTATCACATTTTGCAGGTGGATACAAAGCAGCATAAGCACCCTGATTCCTAGTGAAATCATATGTCAAATGACAAATAAGGATAAAGAGGCCAGATCGGTTTCTGTCCAAGTCTGTATAGCCTCCCGCTTTGTTTGTACCCCATATTTTTAACTTTAATATGGGGCAACACAACATATATATATACTGGCATGCACTGTATTGTATTGTTTTTTCAGATCCCGGTTGCGCTAGCCACCTGCATCCCTAGCCTCGGTCTGGGCATAGTACCACCCACCGAGGACATCACGTGCCGCTGAACCACCAATGAAGATCCTTTAGCCACAACAAGCGCCGGCTGTACATACATTGTGGTCTTGACAGTGGTGAGTTTTCTGATAAAACTTACATTCTTTGCATCAGTAGGGTCTTACTTGTGTTTAACCACCTGCCGCCACGCTAACGCCGAAAGGCGTCATTGCGGCGGCTCTCCCAGACTACACTAACGCCGAATATCTCGCGTGAGCCGAGATTTCCTGTGAACGCGCGCACACAGGCGCGCGCGTTCACAGAATCGGAAGGTAAGCAAGTGGATCTTCAGCCTGCCAGCGGCAATCGTTCGCTGGCAGGCTGGAGATGCGATTTTTTTTAACCCCTAACAGATATATTAGACGCTGTTTTGATAACAGCGTCTAATATACCTGCTACCTGGTCCTCTGGTGGTCCCTTTTGTTTGGATCGACCACCAGAGGACACAGGCAGCTGTGTAAAGTAGCACCAAACACCACTACACTACACTACACCCCCCCTCCCCTGTCACTTATTAACCCCTTATGAACCCCTGATTACCCCATATAGACTCCCTGATCACCCCCCTGTCATTGATCACCCCCCTGTCATTGATCACCCCCCTGTAAGGCTCCATTCAGATGTCCGTATGTGTTTTACGGATCCACACATCCATGGATCGGATCCGCAAAACGCATACGGACGTCTGAATGGAGCCTTACAGGGGGGTGATCAATGACAGGGGGGTATTCACCCCATATACACTCCCTGATCACCCCCCTGTCATTGATCACCCCCCTGTCATTGATCACCCCCCTGTAAGGCTCCATTCAGACGCCCGTATGTGTTTTACGGATCCACGCATCCATGGATCGGATCCGCAAAAAACATACGGACGTCTGAATGGAGCCTTACAGGGGGGTGATCAGGGAGTCTATATGGGATGATCACCCCCCCCCCCCCCGTAAAGCTCCATTCAGACGTCCGTATGTGTTTTAGGGATCCACGCATCTATGGATCGGATCCGCAAAACACATACGGACGTCTGAATGGAGCCTTACAGGGGGGTGATCAGTGACAGGGGGTTGATCAGCCCATATAGACTCCCTGATCACTTCCCTGTCATTGATCACCCCCCTGTAAGGCTCCATTCAGATGCCCGTATGTGTTTTACGGATCCACGCATCCATGGATCGGATCCGCAAAACACATACGGACATCTGAATGGAGCCTTACAGGGGGGTGATCAATGACAAGGGGGTGATCACCCATATAGACTCTCTGATCACTTCCCTGTCATTGATCACCCCCCTGTAAGGCTCCATTCAGACATTTTTTTGGCCCAAGTTAGCGGAAATAGTTTTTATTTTGTTTGTTTGTTTTTCTTACAAAGTCTTATATTCCACTAACTTGTGTCAAAAAATAAAATCTCACATGAACTCACCATACCCCTCACGGAATCCAAATGCGTAGCATTTTTTAGACATTTATATTGCAGACTTCTTCTCACGCTTTAGGGCCCCTAAAATGCCAGGGCAGTATAAATACCCCACATGTGACCCCATTTCGGAAAGAAGACACCCCAAGGTATTTTGAGTCCATGAAAGATTGACATTTTTGTCCCAAGTTAGCGGAAAGGGAGACTTTGTGAGAAAAAACAAAAAAAAATCAATTTCCGCTAACTTGTGCTCAAAAAAATAAAAATTCTATGAACTCGCCATGCCCCTTATTGAATACCTTGGGGTGTCTTCTTTCCAAAATGGGGTCACATGTGGGGTATTTATACTGCCCTGGCATTTTAGGGGCCCTAAAGCGTGAGAAGAAGTCTGGGATCCAAATGTCAAAAAATGCCCTCCTAAAAGGAATTTGTGCCCCTTTGCGCATCTAGGCTGCAAAAAAGTGTCACACACGTGGTATCGCCGTACTCAGGAGAAGTTGGGGAATGTGTTTTGGGGTGTCATTTTACATATACCCATGCTGGGTGAGATAAATATTTTGGTCAAATGCCAACTTTGTATAAAAAAATGGGAAAAGTTGTCTTTTGCAGAGATATTTCTCTTACCCAGCATGGGTATATGTAAAATGACACCCCAAAACACATTGCCCAACTTCTCCTGAGTACGGCGATACCAGATGTGTGACACTTTTTTGCCGCCTAGGTGGGCAAATGGGCCCACATTCCAAAGAGCACCTTTAGGATTTCACCGGCCATTTTTTACAGATTTTGATTTCAAACTACTTACCACACATTTGGGCCCCTAGAATGCCAGGGAAGTATAACTACCCCACAAGTGACCCCATTTTGGAAAGAAGACAAAAAAACCTACCGGGCCTGCGGTAGGTTTTCTGCTGCAGGCACGTCCTGATTTCCCCGCCACCTCTCCCATCCCATGGCCTGATCCTATAGCAGATAGATACTGCATATGGCATGGTATATTACCTAGGGCTCATTTACTGTCTCATGTCTTTGGATCCTGTCTCACCAATCAGGTTCTTAATTCTGAACAGACGCGGTATTCTTAATTCTGAACAGACGCGGTATAATCATGTCTTATTAAACGCTGAATAGCTTATCAACTATTAATCTATGTACTTGATGACATACTATGACATGTGGGGCTCAACCTCCCCTACTTGATATTTTGATATTTTGACCAACCAATTATGCCATATTGTTGTGCGGATCTTTATTTTAACTCTATAATCATGGCAATTTTTTTTACAAAATTGTATAATCATGTGTCATGAATTTATGATGCATTTCCATCCTATGAACTTTTTTCTGCATATTATGTTTTGTCAGCCAGATGAAGGGCGTATGTTAGCCCGAAACGTTGCACGCAACTGATATACCACTGACTCCGGCTGAAATAATATGAAATAAAATCACTATTTATCATCACCAAGGAGTGCTGTCTAAATATTTGTGTGATATCTACAGTTCTTGAGGTGGAGCTACAGAACACACAACGTGCACCCACCCTTGCCATTAATTGAAAAGAGTGCTGTGGCATATTAACTTGAAAATAGTGTGGCGGGGGCCATAGTTACCACAAGAAGAACTCGCCTGTCCACCCAAAATGTGGAGAGACTGACCTTTGTCAAGATGAATCAGGAGTGGATCAGCCAGGATTTCCACCCACCAATGCCTAATGCATCAGACTAGATCATCTGTGGTGCCACACCAACACTTTGACAAAAGAGACTGGTTTCTTCTGGCTACCTGCCTTAACTACTATTCTGTTGCTGCCACCCGCCTGATGCCACGTGCTCCTTCTTTCATCCACCATCTTCAGCTGGTACTTGTACTGCCACCCACCTCCCCACTCTGTCACGGGGTCACTCTGTGGTCTCCTGATGCTGCTGCCACCTACACACTATGTAACCTTGCCACTCTGTGGTCTCCCGATGCTGCAGCCACCTCCCCACTCTGTCTCTGGGTCACTCTGTGGTCTTCTACTACTGCTGCCACCTTCACACTATGTCACCTTGCCACTCTGTGGTCTCCTGATGCTGCTGTCACCTCCACACTATGTAACCTTACCACTCTGTGGTTTCCTGATGCTGCTGCCACCTCCCCACTCTGTCACCGGGTCACTCTGTGGTCTCCTGATGCTGATGCCACCTCCACACTATGTCACCTTGCCACTCTGTGGTCTCCTGATGCTGCAGCCACCTCCCTACTATGTCACTGGGTCACTCTGTGGTCTCCTGATGCTGCTGCTACTACATCCACACTATGTCACCTTGCCACTCTGTGGTCTCATGATGCTGCTGTCAACTCCACACTATGTCACCTTGCCACTCTGTGGTCTCCTGATGCAGCTACCACCTCCACACTGTCATTGTGCCACTCTGTGGCCTCCTGATGCTGCTGCTGCCACCTCCACACTGTCATTGTGCCACCCTGTGGCCTCCTCCTAATGCTGCTGCTGCCACCTTCACACTCTGTCATTGTGCCACTCTGTGGCCTCCTGATGCTGCTGCCACCTGCACACTGTAATGTGCCACTCTGTGGCCTCCTGATGCTGATGCTGCCTCCACCTCCACACTGTCATTGTGCCACTCTGTGGCCTCCTTCTGATACTGCCACCACCGCCAGACTCTGTCATTGGGACACTCTGTGGACTCCTCATGCTGCTTTCACCTCAACACTATGTCATAGGGCCACTCTGTGGACTTCTCATGCTGTAGCCACCCTCCCCACTTAATGACTGGGCCACTATTTTGCCTTTTGGCCTAGCTGACATCATCATTTATTTGACCCTTCTTCTGATCTGTCAGAAGGAAGGAAAAATGAGACGCACAACGGATCCTGTCTGTGTAGCAGCTGTAAGGCCTGTATGGTCCCCTTTAGAACTGGCTTATGATTTGGGAGCCAAAAGCAGAAGTGGGTACAAAACACAGAAGACATTTAAATATTCCATTCACTTGTCATCTCTGTTTTGGATCCACTCCTGGTTTTTTTGGCATTAGCAATACTGATGGATTACTGACCAAATGCTAACCAAGTGATGGTGGATGCTCAACAAAATAATCAGTAACCCTTTCCACTCTGTCGGGGGGCTCTACTTGTATAAGCGTTTAATAGGACAGGTTCTGTAGACATCTATGTGGAATCAGCTGATGACGGTGCAAAAGGAGTGCACGTCTTCTTGACGCTAACATCGACCTGTAAGGCTGAGTTCATAGTTATTTGGTCAGTTTTGGCCACGTGACTGCCCAAATAATTAAAGTGTGCAGTGATTCTAAGTGATTCTAAGGCCTCTTTCACACGGGCGTCATGTTTTTTGCCCGGATAAGAGGAGGGTGCGTTGCGGGAAAATGCAAAATGCAGAATGAATACAGAATGCTTAGTATAATAGTGCTGGAAGGGTTAAAAATGATAAAAAAGTTAACTCACCTTCTCCTCTTGTTCGCGTAGATGCCGGTCTGTTCTTTAGCTGTGGGCTGAATGACCTGAGGTGATGTCAGATCACATGCTCCAATCACATGGTCCATCACCATGGTGATGGAGCATGTGATCTGACGTCACCACAGGTCCTTCAGCCCACAGCTAAAGAACAGACCGGCATCTAGGCGAACAAGAGGAGAAGGTGAGTTAACTTTTTTATTATTTTTAACCCTTCCAGCACTATTATACTAAGCATTCTGTATTCAGAATGCTATTATTTTCCCTTATAACCATGTTATAAGGGAAAATAATACAGTGAATAGACTGTCACCTAGAACCCATGCGTGAAAATCGCACCGCATCCGCACTTGCTTGCGGATGCATGCGATTTTCACGCAACCCCATTCATTTCTATAGGGCCTGCGTTACGTGAAAAACGCACAAAGAGGAGCATGCTGCGATTTTCACGCAACGCACAAGTGATGCGTGAAAATCACCGCTCGTGTGCACAGTCCCATAGAAATGAATGGGTCAGGATTCAGTGCGGGTGCAGTGCGTTCACCGCACGGATCGCACCCGCACGGAAAACTCGCCCGTGTGAAAGGGGCCTACGGTCCCTTTCACACGAGCGTGATTTTCGCGCGGGTGCCATGCGTGACATGAACGCATAGCACCCGCACTGAATCTGGCACCATTCATTTCAATGGGGCTGTGTACATGAGCGTTTTTTTTCACGCATCACTTCTGCAATGCTTTGAAATCGCAGCATGTTCTATATTCTGCGTTTGTAACGCAGGACAGGCCCCATAGAAGTGAATGGGGCTGCGTGAAAAACGCATTGCATCCGCAAGCAAGTGCGGGTGCGATGTGTTATTCACTGATGGTTGCTAAGAGACGTTGTTTGTAAACCTTCAGTTTTTTATCACGCGCGTGAAAAACCCATCAAAACGCATTGCACCCGCGCAGAAAAAACTGAACAACTAAACGCAATCGCAGACAAAACTGACTTGTTTTAGTGCCAAAATCGCAGCATTTTTACTGAACGCACCCTTAACGCATCCGGATCAAATCCGTCACGCCCGCGTGAAACCAGCCTAAGAGCGACGCCTGTCATCTGCATGTCATACTGACTCACAGTATTATTTCACTACCACAGCAGACTCCCTATGCGTGTTACTGCAAATCAGTGTTCTACACCACTATAAAGGCTCTCTGCAGCCTTTTTTTTTTTTTTTTATTCGCTCATCTCTAGACACTACGTATAAATGATGCAGTTTTAGGGGGCACTATGTATAGTTTTATTTATTCCAGATGTTAGCTGAAAGTCTCTGGGAAATATGAAACCGATGACAAAAAGGGGGCCCTTTTAAAAAAAAAAATATGTGGGTGCTTTTTGTGTTTATGGCATTCTTTTTATTGCAGCATGTTGAAGCAATGGTGTTTTTTCATTCGTTTTTTTTATTACCATCCATTTTTCATGTGGTTTTCTAAAATTCTTTTCAATCACCATGCCTGAAAAAAATGCAGGCACACAAAACCTCCACTACGAAAAACATTATAAACGACACAAATAGTTTTTATGGCATTTTTTCCCTCGGAAAAGAAACCTACAACTGCATCCATGGAAAGCTAGGATTATAGGACTAGGAACGTGTAAGGCCTCTTTCACACTACAGTTTTTTGCGTTCCGTATACGGTCCGTTTTTTGCGTTCCGTATACGGTCCGTATACGGAACCATTCATTTCAATGGTTCCGCAAAAAAACGGAATGTGTTCCGTATGCATTCCGTTTCCGTATTTCCGTTTTTCCGTTCCATTGAAAAGATAGAACATGTCCTATATTTGGCCGCAAATCACAGTCCGTGGCTCCATTCAAGTCAATGGGTCCGCAAAAAAAACGGAACACATACGGAAATGCATCCGTATGTCTTCCGTTTCCGTTCCGTTTTTTGCGGAACCATCTATTGAAAATGTTATGCCCAGCCCAATTTTTAATATGAAATTACTGTATACTGTATTTGCCATACGGAAAAACGGAACGGAACAACGGAACGGAAACGGAACCACAACGGAAGCAAAAAACGGAACAACGGATCCGTGAAAAACGGAATGCAAAACACTGAATTCAACATACTGTAGTGTGAAAGAGGCCTAAAACTGTGATCTTGATTTTTACCTGAACTTGATTTCTGGCATAAGTATTTTCTCACTTATTGAGAAGAAAATCACTCCAAAAGGGAAAAGATAAGGCATTCCATAGCTTTAAAAAAAAAAAAAAACACTACCGGGCTCTGTGCTTCATTTTTTAAACTTTGCTTATTACAATATAAAATATGGTTGCTGGCCCTAGCATGGAAAATCCACAAAATCGCACATCTCTCTATCCACTTGTCTTATACCATTACTACCACCTAGTGGAGTCCTTGGGCACTACAGTCAAAGATAGACGTCTTCTGAAATAAAAGTCTTGTTGTCAGCAGAAGTGCAACTTTTTACCTATTTTTCTCAATTTCTGAGGTCATAAGTTATTTGGTATCTTTCAATTTTAGCAATGATTATATGCGTCAGGGAACAAAAGGTCACCAAATAGACATAGGTACCTGGGAAGTTAATGTCACAATCTGCTCTTCAGACTCTGCGTTATTGCACCATTTACTGGTAGAGATCTTGTGGTAAGTTTTGTGGTTGCAGTCAGTAACCATTTATTCCATCAGGTAGATGGTTTTAGACACAGTTCATGAAAGGCAGATACTGCACCACTAAACTAATGTAAGGATTTGTGGAGTAAAATGTGTTTCAACAACCAGACAAGCAGTTGTCACCTCTATATGAGTGAGTTTTATCAAAACTGGTGCAAATATAAACTGTCTTAGGCCTCGTTCACATGTCACATTAAGAAGATCCGGCACAGAGCAGCCGGCCGGATCTCGCAGGATCCCGCTTCGGCAAATTCTCTATTTTGCTGCCGTTGCAACGCTGCAACGCTGCAATGTTTTTTTTGTCCGGCCAACAGCCTGCATTTGTGCCAGATCTGGCAGCCAGATCTTCTTGAAGGATATGTGAATGAGGCCTTAGTTGTCCATAGCAACCAATCAGATTCTATCTTTCATTTTTCAGATCTCCTTTGGAGAATGAAAGGATCAATCTGAAAGGCAACCAAGCCACGTTTTCTATGCACCAGTTCTAAAAATTTCCCCCAATGTCTATTGTAATTAAAGAGATTCTGCAAGATTAACCGCTTTCAGACCAGGCCACCAACCCCCCTTGAGACCAAGCCTAATTTTGTAAATCTGACATGTGTCACTTTATGTGGTAACTTTGGAACAATTGTATTTATCCAAGCCATTCTGAGACTATTTTCTCATGACACATTGTAAGTAGGGATGAGCGAACTCGAACTGTATAGTTCGGGTTCGTACCGAATTTTGGGGTGTCCGTGACACGGACCCGAACCCGGACATTTTCGTAAAAGTCCGGGTTCGGGTTCGGTGTTCGTCGCTTTCTTGGCGCTTTTGTGACGCTTTCTTGGCGCTTTTTGAAAGGCTGCAAAGCAGCCAATCAACAAGCGTCATACTACTTGCCCCAAGAGGCCGTCACAGCCATGCCTACTATTGGCATGGCTGTGATTGGCCAGAGCACCATGTGACCCAGCCTCTATTTAAGCTGGAGTCACATAGCGCCGCCCGTCACTCTGCTCTGATTAGCGTAGGGAGAGGTTGCGGATGCGACAGTAGGGCGAGATTAGGCAGATTAACTCCTCCAAAGGACTTCACTTGATTAATCGATCGATCTGCAGCTGTGCATCATTGAGCTGCTGAAATTCAAATGCTCACTCACTGTTTTTAGGCTGCCCAGACCGTTTGTCAGTCACTTTTTTCTGGGGTGATCGGCGGCCATTTTGTGTCTTGTGCGGTGCTGCGACCAAGTGCATCCAAGCTGCGACCAAGTGCATTTAACCCTCAATGGTGTGGTTGTTTTTTGGCTAAAGCCTACATCAGGGTGAAGCTGTCACACCAAGTGCATTTAACCAGCAATAGTCTGTTCATTTTTTTGGCCATATACTAAATCAGGGGCAAGCTGCGCCTGTCACCAAGTGCATTTAACCCTCAATGGTGTGGTTGTTTTTTGGCTAAAGCCTACATCAGGGTGAAGCTGTCACACCAAGTGCATTTAACCAGCAATAGTCTGTTCATTTTTTGGCCATATACTACATCAGGGGCAAGCTGCGCCCGTCACCAAGTGCATTTAACCCTCAGTAGTGTGGTGCGTCAAGCTGTGACACCAAGTGCATTTAACCAGCAATAGTCTGTTCATTTTTTGGCCATATACTAAATCAGGGGCAAGCTGCGCCCGTCACCAAGTGCATTTAACCAGCAATAGTGTGGTTATTTTTTGGCCATATCCCAGTCTAATTCTGTCACTAAATCCATACCGGTCACCCAGCGCCTAAATACTAGGCCTCAAATTTATATCCCGCTAAATCTCTCGTTACCGCTGTCCTGTTGTGGCTGGGAAAGTTATTTAGTGTCCGTCAAAGCACATTTTTTGTTCTGGGTTGAAGTACAATTCCCAATTTAGCAATTTCATAATTTAGTGGTTCCTGCTATATCAGAGCTATTTGAAATCTATCCCTAAAAGGGTATATAATATTCAAGGTGCACATTGGGTCATTCAGAATAACTTCACACACACCCGCTACTGTGTATTTCCAAGTCTAATTCTGTCACTAAACCCATACCTGTCACCCAGCGCCTAAATACTAGGCCTCAAATTTATATCCTGCTAAATCTCTCGTTACCGCTGTCCTGTTGTGGCTGGGAAAGTTATTTAGTGTCCGTCAAAGCACATTTTTTGTTCTGGGTTGAAATACAATTCCCAATTTAGCAATTTCATAATTTAGTGGTTCCTGCTATATCAGAGCTATTTGAAATCTATCCCTAAAAGGGTATATAATATTCAAGGTGCACATTGGGTCATTCAGAATAACTTCACACACACCCGCTACTGTGTATTTCCAAGTCTAATTCTGTCACTAAACCCATACCTGTCACCCAGCGCCTAAATACTAGGCCTCAAATTTATATCCTGCTAAATCTCTCGTTAACGCTGTCCTGTTGTGGCTGGGAAAGTTATTTAGTGTCCGTCAAAGCACATTTTTTGTTCTGGGTTGAAATACAATTCCCAATTTAGCAATTTCATAATTTAGTGGTTTCTGCTATATCAGAGCTATTTGAAATCTATCCCTAAAAGGGTATATAATATTCAAGGTGCACATTGGGTCATTCAGAATAACTTCACACACACCCGCTACTGTGTATTTCTAAGTCTAATTCTGTCACTAAACCCATACCTGTCACCCAGCGCCTAAATACTAGGCCTCAAATTTATATCCTGCTAAATCTCTCGTTAACGCTGTCCTGTTGTGGCTGGGAAAGTTATTTAGTGTCCGTCAAAGCACATTTTTTGTTCTGGGTTGAAATACAATTCCCAATTTAGCAATTTCATAATTTAGTGGTTTCTGCTATATCAGAGCTATTTGAAATCTATCCCTAAAAGGGTATATAATATTCAAGGTGCACATTGGGTCATTCAGAATAACTTCACACACACCCGCTACTGTGTATTTCTAAGTCTAATTCTGTCACTAAACCCATACCTGTCACCCAGCGCCTAAATACTAGGCCTCAAATTTATATCCTGCTAAATCTCTCGTTAACGCTGTCCTGTTGTGGCTGGGAAAGTTATTTAGTGTCCGTCAAAGCACATTTTTTGTTCTGGGTTTAAATACAATTCCCAATTTAACAATTTCATAATTTAGTGGTTTCTGCTATATCAGAGCTATTTGAAATCTATCCCTAAAAGGGTATATAATATTCAAGGTGCACATTGGGTCATTCAGAATAACTTCACACACACCCGCTACTGTGTATTTCCAAGTCTAATTCTGTCACTAAACCCATACCTGTCACCCAGCGCCTAAATACTAGGCCTCAAATTTATATCCTGCTAAATCTCTCGTTAACGCTGTCCTGTTGTGGCTGGGAAAGTTATTTAGTGTCCGTCAAAGCACATTTTTTGTTCTGGGTTGAAATACAATTCCCAATTTAGCAATTTCATAATTTAGTGGTTTCTGCTATATCAGAGCTATTTGAAATCTATCCCTAAAAGGGTATATAATATTCAAGGTGCACATTGGGTCATTCAGAATAACTTCACACACACCCGCTACTGTGTATTTCTAAGTCTAATTCTGTCACTAAACCCATACCTGTCACCCAGCGCCTAAATACTAGGCCTCAAATTTATATCCTGCTAAATCTCTCGTTAACGCTGTCCTGTTGTGGCTGGGAAAGTTATTTAGTGTCCGTCAAAGCACATTTTTTGTTCTGGGTTGAAATACAATTCCCAATTTAGCAATTTCATAATTTAGTGGTTTCTGCTATATCAGAGCTATTTGAAATCTATCCCTAAAAGGGTATATAATATTCAAGGTGCACATTGGGTCATTCAGAATAACTTCACACACACCCGCTACTGTGTATTTCCAAGTCTAATTCTGTCACTAAACCCATACCTGTCACCCAGCGCCTAAATACTAGGCCTCAAATTTATATCCTGCTAAATCTCTCGTTACCGCTGTCCTGTTGTGGCTGGGAAAGTTATTTAGTGTCCGTCAAAGCACATTTTTTGTTCTGGGTTGAAATACAATTCCCAATTTAGCAATTTCATAATTTAGTGGTTTCTGCTATATCAGAGCTATTTGAAATCTATCCCTAAAAGGGTATATAATATTCAAGGTGCACATTGGGTCATTCAGAATAACTTCACACACACCCGCTACTGTGTATTTCCAAGTCTAATTCTGTCACTAAACCCATACCTGTCACCCAGCGCCTAAATACTAGGCCTCAAATTTATATCCTGCTAAATCTCTCGTTAACGCTGTCCTGTTGTGGCTGGGAAAGTTATTTAGTGTCCGTCAAAGCACATTTTTTGTTCTGGGTTTAAATACAATTCCCAATTTAACAATTTCATAATTTAGTGGTTTCTGCTATATCAGAGCTATTTGAAATCTATCCCTAAAAGGGTATATAATATTCAAGGTGCACATTGGGTCATTCAGAATAACTTCACACACACCCGCTACTGTGTATTTCTAAGTCTAATTCTGTCACTAAACCCATACCTGTCACCCAGCGCCTAAATACTAGGCCTCAAATTTATATCCTGCTAAATCTCTCGTTAACGCTGTCCTGTTGTGGCTGGGAAAGTTATTTAGTGTCCGTCAAAGCACATTTTTTGTTCTGGGTTTAAATACAATTCCCAATTTAGCAATTTCATAATTTAGTGGTTTCTGCTATATCAGAGCTATTTGAAATCTATCCCTAAAAGGGTATATAATATTCAAGGTGCACATTGGGTCATTCAGAATAACTTCACACACACACGCTTCTGTGCATTTCCAAGTCTAATTCTGTCACTAAATCCATACCGGTCACCCAGCGCCTAAATACTAGGCCTCAAATTTATATCCCGCTGAATTTGAATACAATACATTGGGCCAAATAATATATTTGTTGTTGTGGTGAACCATAACAATGAGAAAAACATCTAGTAAGGGACGCGGACGTGGACATGGTCGTGGTGGTGTTAGTGGACCCTCTGGTGCTGGGAGAGGACGTGGCCGTTCTGCCACATCCACACGTCCTAGTGTACCAACTACCTCAGGTCCCAGTAGCCGCCAGAATTTACAGCGATATATGGTGGGGCCCAATGCCGTTCTAAGGATGGTAAGGCCTGAGCAGGTACAGGCATTAGTCAATTGGGTGGCCGACAGTGGATCCAGCACGTTCACATTATCTCCCACCCAGTCTTCTGCAGAAAGCGCACAGATGGCGCCTGAAAACCAACCCCATCAGTCTGTCACATCACCCCCATGCATACCAGGGAAACTGTCTCAGCCTCAAGTTATGCAGCAGTCTCTTATGCTGTTTGAAGACTCCGCTGGCAGGGTTTCCCAAGGGCATCCACCTAGCCCTTCCCCAGCGGTGAAAGACATAGAATGCACTGACGCACAACCACTTATGTTTCCTGATGATGAGGACATGGGAATACCACCTCAGCATGTCTCTGATGATGACGAAACACAGGTGCCAACTGCTGCGTCTTTCTGCAGTGTGCAGACTGAACAGGAGGTCAGGGATCAAGACTGGGTGGAAGACGATGCAGGGGACGATGAGGTCCTAGACCCCACATGGAATGAAGGTCGTGCCACTGACTTTCACAGTTCGGAGGAAGAGGCAGTGGTGAGACCGAGCCAACAGCGTAGCAAAAGAGGGAGCAGTGGGCAAAAGCAGAACACCCGCCGCCAAGAGACTCCGCCTGCTACTGACCGCCGCCATCTGGGACCGAGCACCCCAAAGGCAGCTTCAAGGAGTTCCCTGGCATGGCACTTCTTCAAACAATGTGCTGACGACAAGACCCGAGTGGTTTGCACGCTGTGCCATCAGAGCCTGAAGCGAGGCATTAACGTTCTGAACCTGAGCACAACCTGCATGACCAGGCACCTGCATGCAAAGCATGAACTGCAGTGGAGTAAACACCTTAAAACCAAGGAAGTCACTCAGGCTCCCCCTGCTACCTCTTCTGCTGCTGCCGCCTCGGCCTATTCTGCTGCTGCCGCCTCGGCCTCTTCCTCCGCCTCTGGAGGAACGTTGGCACCTGCCGCCCAGCAAACAGGGGATGTACCACCAACACCACCACCACCACCTCCGTCACCAAGCGTCTCAACCATGTCACACGCCAGCGTTCAGCTCTCCATCTCACAAACATTTGATAGAAAGCGTAAATTCCCACCTAGCCACCCTCGATCCCTGGCCCTGAATGCCAGCATTTCTAAACTACTGGCCTATGAAATGCTGTCATTTAGGCTGGTGGACACAGACAGCTTCAAACAGCTCATGTCGCTTGCTGTCCCACAGTATGTTGTTCCCAGCCGGCACTACTTCTCCAAGAGAGCCGTGCCTTCCCTGCACAACCAAGTATCCGATAAAATCAAGTGTGCACTGCGCAACGCCATCTGTAGCAAGGTCCACCTAACCACAGATACGTGGACCAGTAAGCACGGCCAGGGACGCTATATCTCCCTAACTGCACACTGGGTAAATGTAGTGGCAGCTGGGCCCCAGGCGGAGAGCTGTTTGGCGCACGTCCTTCCGCCGCCAAGGATCGCAGGGCAACATTCTTTGCCTCCTGTTGCCACCTCCTCCTTCTCGGCTTCCTCCTCCTCTTCTTCCACCTGCTCATCCAGTCAGCCACACACCTTCACCACCAACTTCAGCACAGCCCGGGGTAAACGTCAGCAGGCCATTCTGAAACTCATATGTTTGGGGGACAGGCCCCACACCGCACAGGAGTTGTGGCGGGGTATTGAACAACAGACCGACGAGTGGTTGCTGCCGGTGAGCCTCAAGCCCGGCCTGGTGGTGTGTGATAATGGGCGAAATCTCGTTGCAGCTCTGGGACTAGCCAATTTGACGCACATCCCTTGCTTGGCGCATGTGCTGAATTTGGTGGTGCAGAAGTTCATTCACAACTACCCCGACATGTCAGAGCTGCTGCATAAAGTGCGGGCCGTCTGTTCGCGCTTCCGGCGTTCACATCCTGCTGCTGCTCGCCTGTCTGCGCTACAGCGTAACTTCGGCCTTCCCGCTCACCGCCTCATATGCGACGTGCCCACCAGGTGGAACTCCACCTTGCACATGCTGGACAGACTGTGCGAGCAGCAGCAGGCCATAGTGGAGTTTCAGCTGCAGCACGCACGGGTCAGTCGCACTACAGAACAGCACCACTTCACCACCAATGACTGGGCCTCCATGCGAGACCTGTGTGCCCTGTTGCGCTGTTTCGAGTACTCCACCAACATGGCCAGTGGCGATGACACCGTTATCAGCGTTACAATACCACTTCTATGTCTCCTTGAGAAAACACTTAGGGCGATGATGGAAGAGGAGGTGGCCCAGGAGGAGGAGGAGGAGGAGGAGGAAGAGGGGTCATTTTTAGCACTTTCAGGCCAGTCTCTTCGAAGTGACTCAGAGGGAGGTTTTTGGCAACAGCAGAGGCCAGGTACAAATGTGGCCAGCCAGGGCCCACTACTGGAGGACGAGGAGGACGAGGATGAGGAGGAGGTGGAGGAGGATGAGGATGAAGCATGGTCACAGCGGGGTGGCACCCAACGCAGCTCGGGTCCATCACTGGTGCGTGGCTGGGGGGAAAGGCAGGACGATGACGATACGCCTCCCACAGAGGACAGCTTGTCCTTACCCCTGGGCAGCCTGGCACACATGAGCGACTACATGCTGCAGTGCCTGCGCAACGACAGCAGAGTTGCCCACATTTTAACCTGTGCGGACTACTGGGTTGCCACCCTGCTGGATCCACGCTACAAAGACAATGTGCCCACCTTACTTCCTGCACTGGAGCGTGATAGGAAGATGCGCGAGTACAAGCGCACGTTGGTAGACGCGCTACTGAGAGCATTCCCAAATGTCACAGGGGAACAAGTGGAAGCCCAAGGCCAAGGCAGAGGAGGAGCAAGAGGTCGCCAAGGCAGCTGTGTCACGGCCAGCTCCTCTGAGGGCAGGGTTAGCATGGCAGAGATGTGGAAAACTTTTGTCAACACGCCACAGCTAACTGCACCACCACCTGATACGCAACGTGTTAGCAGGAGGCAACATTTCACTAACATGGTGGAACAGTACGTGTGCACACCCCTCCACGTACTGACTGATGGTTCGGCCCCATTCAACTTCTGGGTCTCTAAATTGTCCACGTGGCCAGAGCTAGCCTTTTATGCCTTGGAGGTGCTGGCCTGCCCGGCAGCCAGCGTTTTGTCTGAACGTGTATTCAGCACGGCAGGGGGCGTCATTACAGACAAACGCAGCCGCCTGTCTACAGCCAATGTGGACAAGCTGACGTTCATAAAAATGAACCAGGCATGGATCCCACAGGACCTGTCCGTCCCTTGTCCAGATTAGACATTAACTACCTCCCCATAACCATATATTATTGGACTCCAGGGCACTTCCTCATTCAATCCTATTTTTATTTTCATTTTACCATTATATTGCGAGGCTACCCAAAGTTGAATGAACCTCTCCTCTGCCTGTGTGCTAGGCCTAAATATATGCCAATGGACTGTTGCAGTGGTGGCTGACATGAAGCCTGATTCTCTGCTATGACATGCAGACTAATTCTCTGCTGACATGAAGCCAGATTGTCTGTTACGGGACCTCTCTCCTCTGCCTGGGTGCTGGGCCTAAATTTATGACAATGGACTGTTGCAGTGGTGGCTGACGTGAAGCCTGATTCTCTGCTATGACATGCAGACTGATTCTCTGCTGACATGAAGCCAGATTGTCTGTTACGGGACCTCTCTGCTCTGCCTGTGTGCTAGGCCTAAATATATGCCAATGGACTGTTGCAGTGATGGGTGACGTGAAGCCTCATTCTCTGCTATGACATGCAGACTGATTCTCTGCTGACATGAAGCCAGATTGTCTGTTACGGGACCTCTCTGCTCTGCCTGTGTGCTAGGCCTAAATATATGCCAATGGACTGTTGCAGTGGTGGGTGACGTGAAGCCTCATTCTCTGCTATGACATGCAGACTGATTCTCTGCTGACATGAAGCCAGATTGTCTGTTACGGGACCTCTCTCCTCTGCCTGTGTGCTAGGCCTAAATATATGCCAATGGACTGTTGCAGTGGTGGCTGACGTGAAGCCTCATTCTCTGCTATGACATGCAGACTAATTCTCTGCTGACATGAAGCCAGATTGTCTGTTACGGGACCTCTCTCCTCTGCCTGGGTGCTGGGCCTAAATTTATGACAATGGACTGTTGCAGTGGTGGCTGACGTGAAGCCTGATTCTCTGCTATGACATGCAGACTGATTCTCTGCTGACATGAAGCCAGATCCTCTGTTACGGGACCTCTCTCCTCTGCCTGGGTGCTGGGCCTAAATTTATGAAAATGGACTCTTACAGTGGTGGGTGACGTGAAGCCTGATTCTCTGCTATGACATGAAGACTGATTCTCTGCTGACATGAAGCCAGATTGTCTGTTACGGGACCTCTCTCCTCTGCCTAGGTGCCGGGGCCTAAATATCTGAGAATGGACTGTTCCAGTGGTGGGTGACGGGAAGCCAGATTCTCTGCTATGGAACCTCTCTCCAATTGATTTTGGTTAATTTTTATTTATTTAATTTTTATTTTAATTAATTTCCCTATCCACATTTGTTTGCAGGGGATTTACCTACATGTTGCTGCCTTTTGCAGCCCTCTAGCCCTTTCCTGGGCTGTTTTACAGCCGTTTTAGTGCCGAAAAGTTCGGGTCCCCATTGACTTCAATGGGGTTCGGGTTCGGGACGAAGTTCGGATCGGGTTCGGATCCCGAACCCGAACATTTCCGGGATGTTCGGCCGAACTTCTCGAACCCGAACATCCAGGTGTTCGCTCAACTCTACTTTTAACCCATTCGCTTCCAGCGCTGGACCGATGTGTAAACATGGCATCCGCTCGCACGTGCAGCAGGCGTCATGGCCGGCAGATCTCTGCTGTTTTAAACAGCAGAGACCTGCGGCTAATTAACGTGACTAATTAACTAGGTTTAATTGGTAATGTTGACGTACTAATCCAAAATATATATATTTACTGCCTATATAAAGTACGCTAAAAACTGTTTATTATTTTTTATATTAAAAGTCTCCACAAAACAGGCTTGATAGGGTGAATAGGGATATCTCAGACTGATGATGCTGATCCCTAAAGACACTCCTACCACTGGAACTTCTAATTCTAAGGAGTGTACTGTGTTGGTGTAATTCCTCTACCAGCAAATGGGGATAATTGGACATCCAATAACAGTGTACCTGATTGGACAACAGTATATGGTGTGTCAAATCTCCTTATTGCTAGGAGAACATGCACAGGACATAGTGTCAGGTTACACTGTAAGAATGGAGCAACCCTAGACTGGTAGCTATCTATACAGGAATGAACCACTAGGCTCCAAAATATTGGCGAGAGTCAGTCTGCATATGAAACTACAGAAATATTGCTCGACGCGTTTCTCTATCCTACTGGTTGTTGGTTCATCAGGAGAAAGTCAGTAAGTCCACTGTTACCGCTGAATACTACCCCCTCACACTGGGTGTGCAGCAAATAGCAGAGAACTTAGGAGTATCTGACTAGAACTATGCTGTACGCCACTGATGTCGTGCGTGCAGCAATCAGGAGCGAATCCCTAGGTCCACTGTTGCCGCTGAATATTACCCCCTCACACTGGGTGTGCAGCAAATAACAGGGAACTAAGGAATATCTAACTGAGAATATGCTGCACGCCACTGATGTCGTGCGTGCAGCAGTAAGCCTCCGGCATATGTGGCCGTAACCCGCGCGTATCGCTGACTTGTTTAAATGGAGGAAACTCCTCCCATCTGTGTAACCGACCCCCAATGAGTATCCAATACAGAATGAAGCACGTCACCTGACTGCGCCCAATCCTTCCGTCACAGCCAGATGACGCGCGATCCATCATATCGAAAATCTAAGGCTGACAAAAGCCTGGCTCCACCCACCCGTAAGTGTCACTCATAGGGGGGAGGATGAAACGATGACGAGTGCTTCTGCTGCCCTCACTGTATTGGTCAGTGCAACAAGAGGGAGGAATAATGAAAGGTCTGTGACGCATGCTTGAGTTTCACAATGAACGGGGACACTAAAGGTAAACAGATACATAGTCATACAATCCGAACTCCTTGTGACACTAAAGGAGAACAATAGAAGTCCCCCATAATAGGTGACAAGGAGTGACAAATAGAAAAATACAAAGGACATACTTAGAAATAAGCACTGAAATTCCTATATGAATCACCCATAGGTATTCAAATAAGATGTAAAAGGTCTGGAGGGAAACAATAATCATATTACGAACCGGTGTATCATATATAGGTGGGGAGTGAGATATGCTACTGGAAGTTCATTCAATAAAACAGGCAAATGAAATAGCATCGTTAAGACCCCTCGGCTTAACAGTATTGAGGGTGAACATCCACTGTGCCTCCTTTCTTAGCAACAGTGTGTCGATATCACCTCCCCTAGATGGTGGCCTAACATGTTCTATTCCTTGAAATTTAAAGCAATCCAGATTGCCAGGATGACAGGTGGCCACATGTTGTGCCACAGGGGTGTCTCCAGAATTTTACATTTTTAGGAGATGCTCACCTACGCTCCTTCTAAATTCCCGTTTTGTTTTTCCTAGATACAGGTGGCCAGGTAGACCACCCCAACTGTCCTGCAATTAATGAAGGACTTGATGGAATATTCATGTCCTGTGGCGGAGCTCTTAAATTTCGTACTTTTCCAGATAGCTTTGCAAGCTATGCAGTTGCCACACTGATATGTACCGTTAGTAACATCTCTGGGGGTAGTAAAGGCACTGTGAACCAGTTTGTCCCTAATATTACCCCCACGTCTGTATGTAATCATGGGACGACTGCCTACTAGATGACCAACATCCGGATCCGTTTTTAAAATGTCCCAATATTCAGTGAGCAATGCACGTATCTCACTACTTGCTGTGTCAAAAGTGCCAACTATCCGTATCTGTGCCTCGTTGGATGTTCTATTCCTAGGATGCAAAAGTTGTTCTCTATTGCATGCTGCTGCATGTTGGTATGCTTCCTTCAAAATTGGTTTCGGATAACCCTTTTCCGTAAACCGTTTTTTAAGGTCATCCGCCCAGACCTTGAAATCAGACCATTGAGAACAGTTGCGTCTCATTCTAAAGTATTTTCCCTTAGGAATGCCCCTCTTTAGTGGGTAAGGATGTCCACTCTCCCATCTCAAGAGGGCATTAGTGGCCGTTGGTTTTCGGAACACTTGATTTCAAGGTCTCGGCGGATGACCTTAAAAAACGGTGACACTTACGGGTGGGTGGAGCCAGGCTTTTGTCAGCCTTGGATTTTCGATATGATGGATCGCGCGTCATCTGGCTGTGACGGAAGGATTGGGCGCAGTCAGGTGACGTGCTTCATTCTGTATTGGATACTCATGATACTCATTGGGGGTCGGTTACACAGATGGGAGGAGTTTCCTCCATTTAAACAAGTCAGCGATACGCGCGGGTTATGGCCACATATGCCGGAGGCTCATTGCTGCACGCACGACATCAGTGGCGTGCAGCATATTCTCAGTTAGATATTCCTTAGTTCCCTGTTATTTGCTGCACACCCAGTGTGAGGGGGTAATATTCAGCGGCAACAGTGGACCTAGGGATTCGCTCCTGATTGCTGCACGCACGACATCAGTGGCGTACAGCATAGTTCTAGTCAGATACTCCTAAGTTCTCTGCTATTTGCTGCACACCCAGTGTGAGGGGGTAGTATTCAGCGGTAACAGTGGACTTAGTGACTTGCTCCTGATGAACCAACAACCAGTTGGATAGAGAAACGCGTTGAGCAATATTTCTGTAGTTATATATGCAGACTGACTCTCGTCGATATTTTTGGAGCCTAGTGGTTCATTCCTGTATAGATAGCTACCAGTCTAGGGTTGCTCCATTCTTACAGTGAAACCTGACACTATGTCCTGTGCATGTTCTCCTAGCAATAAGGAGATTTGACACACCATATAATGTTGTCCAATCAGGTACACTGTTATTGGATGTCCAATTATCCCTATTTTGCTGGTAGAGGAATTACACCAACACAGTACACTCCTTAGAATTAGGAGTTCCAGTGGTAGGTGTGTCTTTAGGGATCAGCATCATCAGTCTGAGATATCCCTATTCACCCTATCAAGCCTGTTTTGCGAAGACTTTTAATATAAAAAATAATAAACAGTTTTTAGCGTACTTTATATAGGCAGTAAATATAATTAACGTGACTGCCAATAATGGCGGTAATTAAATGCTGTAGATGCCATGACCAAGTGAGATCACGGCATCTAAATGCACAAAAAACCTGGAAGCGCTTCCTAACAATGCCCTGTGTGGCCAAATGGGGCATCGGTACTTGCGCTGAACACTTTCAGCCTCGCTGATGAGGCTGAAAGTGTTCATGCTGCAATTCAAATTTTTACCACCAGATGGCAGGCCAGGATAAAAAATGAGCAAAAGTGAGTTTAAAGGGCTTCTGTCCCCCCTCTAAAGTGATTTTTTTTTTTTGGGCTGGTGAAATTAGTTATATTGCGATATATCACAATATAATTGTGTCACTTACTTTGATCCAGCAGTTTCTTCAAAAAACGAAGTTTTATCATATGTAAATTCGGTCTCTAACAGCAAGTAGGGCGGCTACTTGCTGCTAGCTGCTGCAGAAATCCGCCCTCTCGTCGTGTTGATTGACAGGGCCAGCCGGGATCTTCTCCTCCGGCCAGCCCTGTCGGCATTTCAAAAATCGCGCGCCTCTGTTGATTCGGCGCAGGCGCTGTGAGATGAGGAGGCTTGTCTCCTCAGCACTCCCTCAGTGCGCCTGCGCCGATGACGTCTTCTATTTCGGTGATGTCATCGGCGCAGGCGCACTGAGGGAGTTCTGAGGAGACGAGCCTCCTCATCTCAGAGCGCCTGCGCCGAATCCACAGAGGCGCGCGATTTTTGAAATGCCGACAGGGCTGGCCGGAGGAGGAGATCCCGGCTGGCCCTGTCAATCAACACGACGAGAGGGCGGATTTCTGCAGCAGCTAGCAGCAAGTAGCCTCCCTACTTGCTGTTAGAGACCGAATTTACATATGATAAAACTTCGTTTTTTTAAGAAACTGCTGGATCAAAGTAAGTGACACAATTATATTGTGATATATCGCAATATAACTAATTTCACCAGCCCAAAAAAAAAAAAAATCACTTTAGTGGGGTGACAGAAGCCCTTTAAGTGGCATTTTAACCTCTTAAGGACAGGTACGCCCTTGTGCCCTGGTACTTAAGGACACAGGGCGTACAATCATTGAGCAGGCACTTGGGGGAAATGCGCCGGGGGGTCCGGTGACCCCCCCCCATGTATGCGATCGCAGAAAACCGCAGGTCAATTCAGACCTGCGGTTTTCTGCGTTTCCGGGTTATTCGGGTCTCTGAAGACCCGATAACCCTGAACAGGATGGTGATGGTGGTGTGATTTCACCCCACCAATCACCATCCAGCGATCCCGAGTGGTGATGGTGACATCACCACTCAGGATCTCTTTCTGATTGGTCTGTGGGCGGTCCGGCGGCAGATTCAAAAGAGGCAGGCGCTCCTCTCCTCCTCCTTTTGTGTTCCGGAGCCGGAGGAGAGAGGAGCTGCCTGCACGTGTGTCCGCCATCGCTGCCAGCACCCCCCAGGACCTGATCTCTGCCCCCAGGACCCGATCTGTGCCCCAGCACCCCCCATCAGGTACATAGGGACAGCATAGGGAAAGTTTGGTTTAGGCAGGGAAAAAAAAGGGAAAGTTAGTTTCTGAACTTTAATTGCATCACCCTAAGTTAGGGTGTCTGGGGTCCACAGCACAGCTGTGTGACCCTAGACCCCCCAGGGGTGCTGCCACTTAGACCCCCCCCCTGCCCTTCCCCCCACTTTTTTGGGGTGCATTTTTTTTTCCCTTTTATACGCTGACTGTGGCTGGCACTTAGTGTCCGGCCACTGTTAGCGCATTGCACCGCTGATCAACTTCGGACGGTTGATCGGCGGTTTTGCATTTTTTCTCCACATTTTTTGCCCTTTTTTTTAGTTAGTTTATTTTATTTTTTTTCTGTTAGTTTTAGGGTGAGTTCGTGAACACCCGTGCCCCCACACACACCAAATAAAGAGTTACACACACGCACATATACACGCAGACACACACTCCCCTATGGCCCGCCGGACGTTGTCGGCCGAGGAGGCATACGCCCAGCTTGCCTCCGACTCCGAGAGTCCCAGTGAGGATGAGGATGACCCCACATTCCTGTTGTCATCTAGCGATGATGATGAGCCCCCAAGGCGGCGGAGATGGACCGCCATGTTAGGGACCCTGTGGCCCACACTAGTACGAGCATCTCTGGGGCTCGTACTGGTTTCCCGGCCCACCAGTTAAATCCACCGGAGCACCCTGCCGGTGAACTAGTCTGGTGTAGCCCAGAGCGATACGAGCCCGTGATTCCTGATTTTGTAGGCCCATCAGGAATCCAGATTTCCACAGTGGGCTACACTGAATATGACTTTTTTTGTCATTTTTTCAGTGACCCACTGGTAAATCTGATGGTGGAGCAGACGAATCTGTACGCCCAACAGTTTGTCGCTCAACACCCGGGCTCCTTTTTGGCCAGGCCCGGTGGCTGGACGCCGGTCAGTGCAGCCAAAATGAGGACATTTTGGGGCCTCGTGCTGCATATGGGCCTGGTCAAGAAACCCAGTGTCAGGCTGTACTGGAGTGGGGACGTCCTATACCAGGCCCACTTTACAGTACAGCCATGACACGCTCCCGGTTTGAGGCCATCCGGAAATGTCTGCATTATTCCGATAATGCAGCATATCCCCCCCAAGGTGATCCTGCCCATGACCGTCTGTATAAGATACGGCCGGTCATCGATCACTTTGGGGCCAAATTCATAGAGGCCTATGTACCTGGAAGAGAGGTCGCGGTTGATGAGTCTCTCATTGCGTTCAAGGGGAGACTCATTTTCCGCTAGTATGTGTCCTCCAAGCGGGCGAGGTATGGCGTGAAGCTATACAAAATTTGTGAGAGTACCTCAGGGTACACTTACAAATTTTGTGTATACGAGGGGCGAGATTACCGGATTCAACCCCCAGAATGTCCCCCCACTCTGGGTGTTACCGGGAAACTTGTGTGGGACCTTATGTACCCACTGCTGGATAAGGGTTACCACCTTTACGTGGATAACTTTTATACCAGTATCCCCTTGTTCCAGTCCCTTGCCGCCAGATCCACCTCCGCTTGTGGGACCGTGCGGAAAAATCAACGCGGCCTCCCTGCCCACCCCCTCCAGGTACCTATCCCCAGGGGTGAGACCTGTGCCCTTACCACTGGAAACCTGTTGCTGGTCAGGTATAAGGACAAGAGGGATGTCCTTATGCTGTCCACAATTCATGGTAACGGCATCACCCCTGTCCCTGTGCGAGGAAGCGGCAACGGTCCTCAAGCCCGATTGTATCGTCGACTACAATCGGTATATGGGAGGAGTTGATCTCTCTGATCAAGTCCTCAAGCCATATAACGCCATGCGCAAAACCCGGGCATGGTACAAAAAAGATGCGGTCTACTTGGTACAGGTTGCCATGTACAACTCTTTCGTACTATCCCGAATCGCTGGCAGCACAGGGACATTCCTCCAGTTCTATGAGGCAGTCCTCAAGGCCCTGATCTTTTCGGACCGGGAAAGAGCAGGCCGGAGTACCTCGGGAACTGTAGGTGTCTGGATCGTCCCTGGCCAACACTTTCCAGGTGTGGTCCCCCATACTGGAAAGAAGGGATGAACCCAAAAAAAGTGCAGAGTGTGTCGCAGGAGGGGGATACGGAAGGACACGACTACCCAGTGCGACACGTGCCCCGATCATCCGGGCCTCTGCATTGACGGTTGCTTCAGGGAGTATCACACTTCCATGGAGTACTAAATTTATATCCCAATTTAGCAACACCCAAAAAAAACTAAAATAATTTATTAAAAGTAGACATATTAGGTATCGCCGCGTCAGTAATAATCTCCTCTATAAAAATACCCCATGAGCTAATCCCCCAGATTAACACGGTCCAGAAAAAAAAAAGAAAAGGTGCAAAAAAAGTTTTTTTTGTCACCTTACATAATAAAAAGTTTAATAGCAAGCGATCAAAAAGTCATATAGTCCCCAAAATAGTGCCAATAAAACCATCGTCTCTTCCCGCCAAACATGAGATAATTGGATAAAAAACTTTTTAAAAAAATGACCCTTAGACTTTAGAGATACCCAAAAAAAATGGTATCAAAAAAGATAATATAGTCTAAAACCTAAATAATTGTAAAAAAAAGTAGACTTATTGGGTATTGCCGCATCCGTAAGAATCTCCTCTATAAAAATACCCCATGACCCACCCCCCAGATTAACACAGTCAAAAAAAAAAAAATAAATAGGTGCAAAAAAAGAATTTTTGGGTCACCTTACATAACAAAAAGTTTAATAGCAAGCGATAAAAAAGTCATATAGCCCCCAAAATAGTGCTAATAAAACCGTCTGCTCATCCTGCAAAAAATGAGCCCCCACATGAGATAATTGGATAAAAAATATTTAAAAAATGACCCTTAGACTTTAGAGATACCCAAAAAAAATTGTATAAAAAAAGATAATATAGTCAAAAACCTAAATAATTGTCTTATTAGGTATTGCCGCATCCGTAAGAATCTCCTCTATAAAAATATCCCATGACCTACCCCCCAGATTAACTCGGTTAAAAAAAAATAAAAAAAACGGTGCCAAAACCGCCAGTTTTGGTACTTTTCCATTTCAATCAGTTTTTTCCGGTAACAAAACAAGGGTTAACAACCAAACAAAACTTAATATTTATTACCCTGATACTGCAGTTTACAGAAACACCACATTTGTGGTCGTATTCTGCTGTATCAGTAAAAGGGAGGCCGCAAAAGGAAATGACCGACATGGTTTCTGGAAGGCCGATTTTGATGGCCTTTTTTATTGACACAATGTCTCTTTTGAAGCCCCCCTGATGCACCCTAGAGTAAAAACTCCCTAAAAGTGACCCCATCTAAGAAACTACACCCCTCAAGGTATTCAAAACTGATTATACAAACTTTATTAACCCTTTAGGTGTTCCTCAACAGTTAATGGCAAATGGAGATGACATTTCAGAATTTCAATTTTTGGTAACTTTGCCTCACAAAAATGTAATATAGAGCAACCAAAAATCATATTTACCCTAAAAATAGTCCCCCAAAAAATGCCACCTTATTCCGTAGTTTCCAAAATGGGGTCACTTTTAGGGAGTTTCTACTAGCCCTCCAAAAACCAAACGGCGCACCTTTCACTCTACGCCCCGCTGTGTGGCCGTACAGTAGTTTACGGCCACATATTGGGTGTTTCTGTAAACGGCAGAGTCAGGGCAATAAAGATACAGTCTTGTTTGGCTGTTAACCCTTGCTTTGTTAGTGGAAAAAATGGGTTAAAATGAAAAATTAGACAAAAAAATGAAATTCTAAAATTTCATCCCCATTTGCCAATAACTCTTGTGCAACACCTAAAGGGTTAATGACATATGTAAAATCAGTTTTGAATACCTTCAGGGTGTAGTTTCTTAGATCAGGGCACTTTTAGGGAGTTTCTACTCTAGGGGTGCATCAGGGGGCTTCAAATGGGACATGGTGTAAATAAACCAATCCATAAAAATCAGCCCTCCAAAAACCAAACGGCGCACCTTTCGCTCTACGCCCCGCTGTGTGGCCGTACAGTAGTTTACGGCCACATATTGGGTGTTTCTGTAAACGGCAGAGTCAGGGCAATAAAGATACAGTCTTTTTTGGCTGTTAACCCTTGCTTTGTTAGTGGAAAAAATGGGTTAAAATGAAAAAATTGACAGAAAAATGAAATTCTCAAATTTCATCCCCATTTGCCAATAACTCTTGTGCAACACCTAAAGGGTTAACAACGTATGTAAAATCAGTTTTGAATACCTTGAGGGGTGTAGTTTCTTAGATGGGGTCATTTTTGGGTGGTTTCTATTATGTAAGCCTCGCAAAGTGACTTCAGACCTGAACTGGTCCCTAAAAATTTAGTTTTTGTAAATTGCTGAAAAATTTCAAGATTTGCTTCTAAACTTCTAAGCCTTATAACATCCCCAAAAAATAAAATATCATTCCCAAAATAATTCAAACATAAAGTAGACATATGGGGAATGTAAAGTCATCACAATTTTTAAGGGTTTTACTATGTATTACAGAAGTAGAGAAACTAAAACTTTGAAATTTGCAAATTTTTCCAAATTTTTGTTAAATTAGGTATTTTTTGGTGCAAAAAAAAATTAATTTTTTGACTTCATTTTACCAGTGTCATGAAGTACAATATGTGATGAAAAAACACTCTCAGAACAGCCTGGATAAGTCAAAGCATTTTAAAGTTATCAGCACTTAAAGTGACTCTGGTCAGATTTGCCTGGTCCTAAGGTGTAAAAAGGCTGTGTCCTTAAGCAGTTAAAAATCCCTAGTAGACCAAAATTAAAAATTAAAAAACATAATTTAGAGTGGGTTAACATCTGCATTCTGGATTCCATTATGGCTTTCCGTTATAACATGGTTAAAACGGAAAATAACGGAATCCATAAGACGGAAGTCAAAACGAAAGCCTTTAGAGGCATTCCATTTTGATCCATCTTTTAGAAGTCTACGGGGAAGCATAACAAATCTGACTGGGTCCCGTTATGCAAGACGGAAAACAAAGTCCTGTCGACAGGACTTTTTTCTCTGTTCTGCCTAACGGAAACCAGACAGATCCGTTATGCTTCCCCATAGACTTCTATTAAGACTGAAAGCAAAACAGAATGCCTTTTAAAGTCTATGGGCAGCATAGCAGATCCGTCCTTGCGTCTTATTAATTCCGTTATCTTCCATTATAACCATTTTATAACGGAAAGCCATAGCAGAATCCAGAACACAGATGTGAACCCACCCTTATAGGTCTTATATGAGCCACAAAATAATCATATTAAAAAAATATATAAAATATAAAAAAAATATAAAAGTTTAAATCACCCCCTTTCCGTATAATTTAAAAAATAAATACCTAAATAACAATAAATATAAACATGCCCATACTATTAAAATATTTTAAAAAAAATTTAAAACGGAGAATGGCGTAAGGGAAAAAAGTGTCAAAATGGCCAATTTGCAATTTTTTCATTGCTTCTCTTAGGCCTCATGTACACGGCCGTTGTTTTGGTCCGCATCCGAGCTGCTGTTTTGTGCAGGCCCATTCACTTCAATGGGGCCACAAAAGATGCAGACAGCACTCCAGAAAGCGGAACACGCACGGACGCCATCTGTGTTTTGCGGATTATTAATTTGCGGACTGCAAAACACACCACAGTCGTGTGCCTTACCCAAATAAATGTAATAAAATGTGATCAAAAAGTCATGCACACTCCAAAATGGCATCAGTAATAACTACAGATTGTTCCACAAAAAATGAGACCCTAAACAGCTTAGTAGACATAAGTAGAGATGATCGAATCGAAGCTAATGAAGTGGAATTCATTTAGAATTTCAGGAAAAATTTGATTCTCAGCGAATGCGAATTTCCTCGCGCTTCATGTTAACGTATCGCATGTTTCCTAAAGTGGCAGATACACGTGTGAGGACTGAGGGCATGGGGCATGGAACTCTGGGAAGGTGGGATCACCCAGATTGACATGCCTGCATGCAGCCAATCAGAAGCCAGCCCTGTGATGGCACATAAATAAATACGTCGGCCATCTTACAGTCAGACATTTTCCAGTGTTCAGAGTGCAGGGACAGATGTGTGAAGACACTAGGGACAGCTATTGGAAAAACTATTGTGGAAAAACCAAACAAACAGAAAAAAAAACGATTTAAAAGTGCAGGGAAAGGATAGGGAGGAATAATTTCACAGCATCTTAGTGCAGGGAGAGACATTAGAAGTCGCAAGAGGCATTGATAGGAAAGTGATTTACAAGTGCAGGGAATGATTATTTGGGGATCCAAATAGTCATTAGACAGCTCTGTCATTCAAGCTTTTTGTTATTGGGCTGCAAGTCTTATGTTAAAAAGTCTTTAGAGGCTAGAGTACTAAAAGAAAAATATATACGCATTTTACTTTCACAGTTATTTCTGGTGAAAGCGTATAGGGGTGTATCTCAGTACTGCCAGAAAAATATATACGCACTTCACTATTTCATTGTTTTCTGGTTAAAGCGTATAGTGGCCTATTTCATTCCAACAAGAAATATATATTCTCAGGTCACTTCTGCAGTTATTTATGGTGAAAGCATATAGGGGTGTATTTCAGTAAAAAAAGACAAATATATATATATGCACTGCACTGTTGCAGTTATTTCTGGTGAAAGCATATAGGGGCGTATTACAGTAAAAAAAGAAAAATATACAGTACAGACCAAAAGTTTGGACACACCTTCTCATTCAAATAGTTTTCTTTATTTTCATGACTATGAAAATTGTAGATTCACACTGAAGGCATCAAAACTATGAATTAACACATGTGGAATTATATACATAACAAAAGAGTGTGAAACAACTGAAAATATGTCATATTCTAGGTTCTTCAAAGTAGCCACCTTTTGCTTTAATTACTGGTTTGCACACTCTTGGCATTCTCTTGATGAGCTTCAAGAGGTAGTCACCTGAAATGGTCTTCCAACAGTCTTGAAGGAGTTCCCAGAGATGCTTAGCACTTGTTGGCCCTTTTGCCTTCACTCTGCGGTCCAGCTCACCCCAAACCATCTTGATTGGGTTCAGGTTTGTTGACTGTGGAGGCCAGGTCATCTGGCGCAGCACCCCATCACTCTCCTTCATGGTCAAATAGCCCTTACACAGCCTGGAGGTGTGTTTGAGGTCATTGTCCTGTTAAAAAATAAATGATGGTCCAACTAAACGCAAACCGGATGGAATAGTATGCCGCTGCAAGATGCTGTGGTAGCCATGCTGGTTCAGTATGCCTTCAATTTTAAATAAATCCCCAACAGTGTCACCAGCAAAGCACCCCCACACCATTACACCTCCTCCTCCATGCTTCACGGTGGGAACCAGGCATGTAGAACCAGGTCCATCCGTTCACCTTTTCTGCGTCGCACAAAGACACGATGGTTGAAACCAAAGATCTCAAATTTGGACTCATCAGACCAAAGCACAGATTTCCACTGGTCTAATGTCCATTCCTTGTGTTCTTTAGCCCAAACAAGTCTCTTCAGCGTGTTGCCTGTCCTTAGCAGTGGTTTCCTAGCAGATATTCTACCATGAAGGCCTGATTCACACAGTCTCCTCTTAACAGTTGTTCTAGAGATGTGTCTGCTGCTAGAACTCTATGTGGCATGGACCTGGTCTCTAATCTGAGCTGCTGTTAACCTGCGATTTCTGAGGCTGGTGACTCGGATGAACTTATCCTCCACAGCAGAGGTGACTCTTAGTCTTCCTTTCCTGGGGCGGTCCGCATGTGAGCCAGTTTCTTTGTAGCCCTTGATGGTTTTTGTGACTGCACTTGGGGACACTTTCAAAGTTTTCCCAATTTTTCGGACTGACTGACCTTCATTTCTTAAAGTAATGATGGCCACTAGTTTTTCTTTACTTAGCTGCTTTTTTCTTGCCATAATACAAATTCTAACAGTCTATTCAGTAGGACTATCAGCTGTGTATCCACCTGACTTCTCCACACCGCAACTGATGGTCCCAACCCCATTTATAAGGCAAGCAATCCCACTTATTAAACCTGACAGGGCACACCTGTGAAGTGAAAACCATTTCAGGTGACTACCTCTTGAAGCTCATCAAGAGAATGCCAAGAGTGTGCAAAGCAGTAATCAAAGTTTCACACTTTTTTGTTATGTATATAATTCCACATGTGTTAATTCATAGTTTTGATGCCTTCAGTGTGAATCTACAATTTTCATAGTCATGAAAATAAAGAAAACTCTTTGAATGAGAAGGTGTGTCCAAACTTTTGGTCTGTACTGTATATATAAAAAAAACAAATGTATACTTACCTCCTCCAGCGATGCAGGCCTCTTCCAGCCTGTGTCCGTCGCTGGCTCAGGCGGCGCGATGATGCCATCGCACCGCCTGCACCGGCCTCTGATAGGCTGCCGTCCTAGTGCTGGAAGCCTATCAGAGGAACAGGGAGGGGACACACCTCTCCCTCCCCTGCCGCAGCACAGACATTTGTATCGCCGTCCTGAGGACGGCGATACAGATGACTATGGAGATGAGTGAGCGCTTCCACAATCGAAGCGCAGCGCTCATCTCCTGCTGTCCCCTGCCGGCGTCCCCCTTCTGACAGTTCCCCGGGCAGCCACCGGGCTCGCCCGGTCCAAGAAACGGCCCTGCAAAGTGGCACTGCCCTAGTAGGCGGTGGGACCCAGGAGTCAAACAGCAACCCTGCTGTCTGACAATGCCACCCATGGCACTGGGTCCCACAAACCCACCAGCACAGCGCCACAAAAACAAAGGCCACCAAGCAGTACTGCACCATGTGAACAGTTGTCTAACACAACATGTCCATTGCTATCAGGAGCTACAGGTCAATGACCACTTATATGCAGACTTCTGTGATTAAAACCACCTGTGCCGAATGGGAGGAGTGCTGATACCAGTAGTAAAGAAGAAAGTTATGGGGGTCAGAGTATGGTGATGTAAATTTTTTTTATTTTTATCAAAGTTTAAATTTATTGTTACACTATTTATATATAAATAACCTATACATATGGGGTATTGGTGTAATCATACTGACTCAGAGAATAAAGGGCATGTTTTGCTGTAAACAAATTGCTGTGGGACCAAAACCCGTAAAACGTTGGAGGAATTGCATAATTAATGGCATTAGAAAGTACAACTTGTCCCGCAAAAAAATAAGCCCTCATACAGCAATGTGACTGGAAATATAAAAAAGTTATAGCTCACGGAAAATAGGGAAGAAAAATGAAAAACGAAAAACCTCCTGTAGCCTAAGGGTTAAGGACCAATTCAACTTGCACAAGGACCAATTCAGTTTCGAAGTCACTTTGAGGAACTTACATAATAGAAGCCCCCCATAAATGACTTCATTTTAGAAATTACACCCCTTATTTATTCAAAACAGATGTTATAAATGTTGTTAGCCCTTTAGGTGTTCCAAGGAATTAAAGCTAAATGGAGGTGAAATTTAAAAATGTGACTTTTTTGCTGAGTTTCCATTTTAATCCATTTTTTCCTGTAACACAGCAAGAAATAACTGCAAAACAAATCATAATATCTATTACCCTTGTTCTGCAGTTTACAGAAACACCTGATATGTGGTCCTAGACTGTTGTATGGGCAGACGGCAGAGCTTAGAAGGAAAGGAGCGCCATATGAATTTTGGAGAACAGATTTTGCTGGAATAGTTTTGGGTGCCATGTTGCATTTGAAGAGACTCTGAGATAGCCCTACAGTGGAAACCCCCCAAAAGTGACTACATTTTGGAAACTACACCACACAAGGAATATTTAAGTGGTGTAGTGAGCACTTTTGCCCCAACAGGCGCTTCTTAGCATTTATAACACTTGGCTGTGAAAATAAAAAGGATGTTTTAGGCCCAAACTTTTTTTTTTACAAGGGACAACAGGAGAACATCACCGCACAATTTGTTACTCATCTTCTCCTGAATAAAGAAACACCCCATTTGTGGTTGTAAACTACTGTTTGGGGATACACCAAGGCTCAGAAATTTGCTGAAATACTTTTTAAAGGGAACCTGTCACCGGGATTTTGGGTATAGAGCTGAGGACATGGGTTGCTAGATGGCCACTAGCACATCCACAATACCCAGTCCCCATAGCTCTGTGTGCTTTTATTCTGTAAAAAAACAACGATTTGATACATATGCAAATTAACATAAAAGAGTCATATCTTACTTGTGTGACCAGAGAAGAGTCATATTTTCAAGCTCTGACTCGTCTTAGGTTAATTTGCATATGTATCAAATCGTTTTTTTTTACACAATAAAAGCACACAGAGCTATGGGGACTGGGTATTGCGGATGTGCTAGCGGCCATCTAGCAACCCATGTCCTCAGCTCTATACACAAAATCCCGGTGAGAGGTTCCCTTTAAGAGCCATAACTTTAGTTTCTGTTGGCTGACCTGTGTGGGGGATAATTTTTTTGCAGAACAAGCTGTATTTTTTATTGGCACCATTTGGGGTACATCTGGATTTATGATAATTTTTTATTTAATTTTTGGGATGTGGGATTGGAATTACAATTCTGTCAGTGTTTATTATCTTATTTTTTTATGGTGCTCACCATGTAGTATACATGATATAATAACTTTATTCTGCAGGTTGATTTGATTACGGCAATACCAAATTGATATAGTGTTTATCATGTTTTACTACTTTTGCATAATGCATTCATTTGTATACAGCCTGATGAAGGAGTCTTTGCTCTAAAAGCTTGCAAACTGTTTTTTTCGGGTAAATGAAAGGTATGACAGTCTGCTAATACTTTTGTCTTTGTTAACACAAAAGCATTTAAAATCGCATGGATCTGATATGATATAGTATTATATGATTAAATGATAATGTAATACTACATTTAAAGGTGTTTTCTGGGAGTACAATATTAATGACTTATCCTCATGATTGGTCATCAATTTGAGATTAATGGGTGGCCGACTCCTGTTTGAAGTCAATGGCATCACGTTCATAGGTCACATGGCCCATGTGCAGTTCAGTACTAATCAATTGAAAGGGCCTGGACTGCAATACCAATTACAGCCACTATGCAATGTACGGAGCTGTGCTTGGTAATCTGTAAGACCACAGTGCTCACTGGAGGGCCTCTTCAAACAGTTGACTCGGGGAGTGGGGGTGAGAGTCGGACTGCCCTCTTTCTTTTTTGATGATCTATCCTGAGAATAGCCCTTTAATATTCTACTCCCGGAAAACCCTTAAGTGCGTAAAATAAATACATAATAAAATAAGTTGCTGCATCCTTTATGCTGAGGAAAGATTGTTGTCCTAACCCATGGATGTCAAACTCATGGCCCTCCAGATGTTGCAAAACTACAACTCCCATCATTCCCTGATAGCTGTAGTATGCCCAGGCATGATGGGAGTTGTAGTTTTGCAACAGCTGGAGGGCCACGAGTTTGACATCCCTGTGACCTAACCACTTTAACAGTTGGAGAAGGAGACATCAGAACATTAATAAAGGGGATATAAGGAGTAAATATACACCAGTAGAGGACAAGATACTGTGTTATTAGCTTACAGAGGAGCAATTTTGGAGCTATTGGAGTGTGGTTTTGATAGAAATACATGTATAATGTCAGATTTGTAGATAATATCAAAACATTATGCAATTTTATCTGGCTGCTTTGATCAAACTGAGATAAACTATAATCAAACATGACAATTTATGCAATGCAAAATTCTGATTACTATTTACCCACTAGTGACACTTTATGACAATGTTCAGGCCCAATAAGTTGTGATTATGTTGCCATTATAACAGGACAAACTGGAGAAGGTGAAGAGGTCACCATGAATAACAGCAATTAACTGACCTGACCTTGTGCTGGTTGATGATTAGACAGTGATATATGCAGTTCTCTATACATCATACATTTGTGTATTGCCGCCTGTTATTTATTCCTCTCCCATGTGCGTTTTTAAAGGACCAGCTGAGTTTTCGTCTTTAAAATTCTCTCCGTGTAAAAACATGGATGAATAGATTGGTAAAGTTGTACTGGTATATGCTGCTTACATGGTGTACTCCAGAAGTACAAGAAACCTATTGGATGGTGTTGCAGAAAACTAGAAGACAACAAACGAAGATCTGACTGACTTGATCCCAAACTAAGGAACATAAGGATGAGCCCTGTAATAGCCCTAGCATTCTCCCTGACTTCTCAGCCCATGCAAAGATCTCTATGATAGATAATTGCATGACCTCGTGCCTCGACTGTATGACACCTGAACACCCTATAATAGTGAGGGGACACGACCACTGGCTCCCTACACTTAATACGGAGGGAGTCAGGGTCACCTAGGACCAAGCAAACAGGAAAACACAAATAAGTAAACAGACTTATCTGTAGAAGCATCAGTTGCAGCATCCAGTATGCACACACTCCAGGAAGTTGTATAAACCGCAAAGTGATGCAGTATGGGAGGGGATTTAAAGTGCAACTAGATGACAGCTGAGAGAGGGAAACGAGATGACAAAATGAAAGCAAAACAAAAGAACCTCAAGCAGGAGGTTCTGAAGAACGTCTGTCAGAGCTTCTCAGATATCTGGCGGTGACAGTACCCCTGCTTCAATGAGTGGACTCCGGACACTCAGAGCCCACCTTCTCAGGATGGGACCTATGGAAAGCCCTGATGAGACGAGTGGCCTTAATGTCCGTCACTGGGACGCACATCCTCTCCTCAGGACCATAACCCTCTCAATGAACGAGGTATTGGAGAGAACCGCGGACAACAAGAGAATCCACAATCCTAGAGACCTGAAATTCAAGATTACCATCAACCACAATCGGAGGAGGAGGCAAAGAGGAGGGTACAATGGGTTGGACATAAGGTTTTAATAGGGACCTATGAAAAACATTATAGATCTTCCAAGTCTGAGGAAGATCAAGACGGTAGGCAACAGAATTGATGACGGACAAGATTTTGTAAGGCCCAATAAACTTAGGACCCAACTTCCAGGAGGGAACCTTCAATTTGATATTCTTAGTAGACAACCACACCAGATCACCAACATTCAGGTCTGGACCAGGCACACGTCTCTTATCCGCCACACGCTTATATCTCTCACTCATGCGCTTTAGATTATCCTGAATCTTTTGCCAAATAGATGACAAAGACGAGGAGAATCTCTCCTCATCAGGTAAACCAGAAGACCCCTCTCCAGAGAATGTCCCAAACTGCGGATGAAACCCATATGCACCAAAAAATGGTGACTTATCAGAGGACTCCTGACAACGGTTATTTAAAGCAAGCTCAGCAAGGGACAAAAAAGAACACCAATCCTCCTGAGTCTCCGCCACAAAACAGCGCAGATATGTCTCCAGATTCTGATTGACGCACTTCGTCTGGCCATTCGACTGCGGGTGGAAAGCAGAAGAGAATGACAACCGAACCCCCAAGCGAGAACAGAAAGCCTTCCAGAATCTGGAAACAAACTGCGTGACCCTATCAGAGACTATGTCTGAAGGAATACCATGCAATTTGACAATGTGATTAATAAATGCCTGCGCCAGCGTCTTAGCATTGGACAACCCAGGAAAAGGAATGAAATGCGCCATTTTGCTAAAACGGTCCGCCACCACCAGAATCACAGTCTTCCCCGAGGAACGAGGCAGGTCCGTAATGAAGTCCATGGACAGATGTGTCCAAGGACGGGAAGGAATGGGTAACGGGAGGAGAGGACCTGATGGCCATGAATGAGGGACTTTGGCAGGAGCGCAGGTCTCGCAGGCTGCCACAAAACCCTCAACTGACTTACGAAGCGGCGGCCACCAGAATCTCCGAGCGATGAGATCTACTGTGGCTCTACCCCCTGGGTGCCCAGCAAGGACAGTATCGTGGTGCTCCTTAAAAACCTTGTGTCTTAAAGCGAGAGGCACAAGCAACCTCCCAGGAGGACAAAGATCAGGAGCCTCTGCCTGGGCTGCCTGAACCTCTGCCTCCAATTCAGGATAAAGAGCAGAGACCACCACCCCTTCAGCCAAAATGGGACCCGGGTCTTCAAAATTCCCACCTCCCGGAAAACAACGTGACAGGGCATCCCCAGGGCGGAACGTGACAACGAAATTAAACCTTGAAAAGAACAAAGACCATCTGGCCTGTCTCGGGTTCAGACACCTGGCTGACTCCAAGTAGGCCAGATTCTTATGGTCGGTAAACACGGTAATAGGGTGTCTGGCTCCCTCTAGCCAAAGGCGCCATTCCTCAAAAGCTATCTTGATGGCCAACAACTCCGTATCTCCCACATCGTAATTTCTCTCTGCGGATGAGAGTTTCTTCGAGAAAAAGGCAAACGGACGCCATTTGGCAGGAGAGGGACCCTGAGACAAGACCGCACCGACACCCACCTCAGAAGCGTCCACCTCAACAATGAAGGGCAGAGAGACATCAAGTTGTACCAAGATGGGAGCGGAAGCAAAACTCTCCTTGATACTAGAAAAGGCCTTACGTGCCTCTACCGACCAGGAGGAAAAATCTATCCCCTTTCTAGTCATATCAGTGAGTGGCTTAACAACAGAGGAATAATTCAAAATTAACTTCCTGTAATAATTGGCAAAACCCAAAAAGCGAATCGCGCCTTCTGATTCTCAGGAAGCTCCCAATCAAGCACAGCGCGGACCTTCTCGGGGTCCATGCGAAAACCTGAAGCGGAGAGGAGAAACCCCAGAAATTGAATTTCTGGAACCGCAAACACACATTTTTCCAGTTTAGCGTACAATTTATTCTCCCGCAGAATGAGCAAGACCTGACGTAGGTGGTCCCTATGGGTCTTGAAATCCGGAGAAAAAAATCAAAATGTCATCTAGATACATTAGTACAAATTTCCCCATTAAATGATAAAAAATGCTGTTCACAAAATGTTGGAAGACGGCTGGAGCATTCATCAAACCAAAAGGCATA
The DNA here is from genome assembly GCF_014858855.1 of Bufo gargarizans. NCBI lineage: Eukaryota > Metazoa > Chordata > Amphibia > Anura > Bufonidae > Bufo > Bufo gargarizans. The sequence goes on along the minus strand of NW_025334188.1, from coordinate 802,095 downwards.
ACCAAATTCTCAAAATGGCCCTCAGGGGTATTGAAGGCCGTCTTCTATTCGTCCTCTTCTCTGACCCTGACCAGGTTGTAAGCCCCTCTTAAATCCAACTTGGAAAAAACTTTAGCCCTAACAATCTGGTTAAACAGGTCCAGGATCAGAGGAAGCGGATAAGGGTCACGAATTATGATTCTGTTCAGCTCCCTGAAATCCAGACATGGTCTTAAAGAACCATCTTTTTTCTTAACAAAAAAAAACTGCGGCAACAGGTGACTTCGAGGGTCGTATGTGTCCCTTTCTCAGACTCTCAGAGATATAAGTACGCATAGTGACCCTTTCAGGTTGGGAGAGATTGTATAAACGAGATTTAGGCAGCTTGGCGCCTGGGATGATATTAATAGGGCAATCGTACTCCCGATGAGGGGGCAGCTCCTGAACACCACACTCAGAAAACACATACGAAAATTCAGAGAGAAAAGATGGTACAATCTTAGTAGAAACCTCTGAAAGAGACGTCGAGAGGACTTTTGGCAATTCTCTGCAAAAGTCACTCCAACCATTTATTTGCCTCGCTTGCCAATCAATGGTCGGGTTATGTTTAGTGAGCCAGGGTAGCCCCAATACTAGAGGAGTAGGTAACCCGCTTAGGACGAAACATGACACATCCTCAACATGAGCATCACTTACAGTCAAATGGATATTGTGAACTATGCCCTTTAATGATTTTTTAGAAAGTGGAGCGGAATCAATAGCAAAAACAGGTATGTCCTTTCCCAAAGTGCATACCTGGAAACCATGTGTTACAGCAAATTGACCATCAATGAGATTGACAGCTGCTCCACTATCTACAAAAATCTCACAAACAATGTTCTTGCTCTCTAGCGCCACCCTGGCAGGAAGGACAAAACGAGAACTACAAGCAAACGGAAAAGCTTCCATTTCCGCATCAACCTTGCCAATGGTAACAGATTTTTTTGAGGATTTCTTTCTTTTTGTTTCTTTATTACCCTCAAAACTCTCCCTGGATCTTCTAGAGGGGCAAACATTTGCCAAATGATTTATACCTCCACAACAGAAACAAACCCTCCTCGGAGAGCTGAATCCTCTATTATTAGAGGCAAGCAAACCCAGCTGCATGGGCTCCTCCTCAAAGGGGATTGAGAGAGACTGAGACCCCTGTGCACTGAATGAGACAGACCCACTGTCCTTGGACTGAATATGACAGGAAGGAGTGATCTCTCTCCTCTCTCTAAGATGCCTGTCAATATGAACAGACTGAGACATGGCAGACTCCAAGGAGGCAGGTCTCTCATAAAGGCAAATGTATCCTTCAATCCCTCTGAAAGACCATGGCAAAATTGACTTCGGAGTGCAGCATCATTCCAACCAGAATCAGCTGCCCATCTCCGAAATTCTGAACAGAATAACTCTGCGGACTGTTTACCCTGGCATAAAAGACACAGTCTAGATTCAGCCAGAGCAATACGATCCGGATCATCATATATCTGACCCAGGGCTACAAAAAATTCATCCACGGATCGGAGGGGCCGTGCCCCCACCGGTAGTGAAAAGGCCCAAGACTGAGCGTTATCCCTGAGCAGCGAGATGATGATCCCCACCCTCTGCTCCTCATCACCAGAGGAATGGGGAAGTAGGCAAAAATTGAGTTTGCAAGCCTCTCTAAAACAAACAAAATTCTCACTACCCCCGGAGAACGTATCCGGAAGCGAGATCTTAGGCTCAGAACAAACTCCATGAACGCAAGCTGAATCGGTCACCTGAAACTGAGATACAGATATTTACGGAGATCTGCTACCTCCAGTGAAAAACCCTGCATACGTCAAGAGTGAAACCGGATCCATGCTTAAGACGGTTTCGGCGGTTTATAATGTCACGGACGGTGTTGCAGAAAACCAGAAGACAACAAACGAAGATCCGACTGACTTGATCCCAAACTAAGGAACACAAGGGTGAGCCCTGTAAAAGCCCTAGCACTCTCCCTGACTTCTCAGCCCATGCAAAGATCTCTATGATAGATAATTGCATGCCCTCGTGCCTCAACTGTATGACACCTGAGGGGACATATAGTGAGGGGACACGACCACCGGCTCCCTACACTTACGATCTAAGATCAAGCAAACAGTAAAACACAAATAAATGAACACTTATCTGTAGAAGTATCAGTTGCAGCATCCAGCATGCACACACTCCAGGAAGTTGTATAAACCACAAAGTGATGCAGTATGGGAGGGGATTTAAAGGGATGCTGAGAGAGGGAAACGAGATGACAAAACGAAAGCAAAACAAAAGAACCTCAAGCAGGAGGTTCTGAAGAACGTCTGTCAGAGCTTCTCAAATATCTGGCGGTGACAATCTGACAGCCTCTGAGTATTCCCAGGTTTCTTTTAAAATAAAGGATAATTTCAAAGAAGTTATTGAAAGACTACTTTAAAAGAACAATAATTATACATCTATTAAACACTGCAGGAAAAACTGATATACTATGTTGTCCCCAGTAAGGGCCTGAGGGGGTTGTACATAAGTCGTTCAAAGAACACTAAAGAGAGAAGTCCCTTCAGACCCTACAATTGGTTTGATTAAATTTTTCTGTACTGTTCCTATAAGAGTTTTACATTTGATTTCCCTTTCTAACCCATTCTTTAAAAAATGCATGCGATTTGATTGGCTAAGGCTACTTTCACACTAGCGGCAGCCTTCTTTGGCAGGCTGTTCTGGCGGGGGAACAGCCTGCCGGATCCGTGCTGCTGCTAGTGTGAAAGTAGCCTTATTTGAATTTCTACAAGAAAGAACAACTGAACTTCTCAATGACTTCCCAGGTTTTGCAGTCAGACATTAAGAGGGGTTTTCCAACATTGTTATACAGTATTAATGGCCTATAATCAGGATAGGCCAACAGTATCCAATCAGAAGGAGTCCAACATTCTTCCTTGTTGTCTTACATTTTGACCAGTTTCGAAGCCTAAAACAGGCGTAGATAATGGTAAATGAGACGTCTCCTTTCCCGCCCACTTTTTTAGACCTGGCGCGAGAGGGGAGAAGTTGCAGATTTAGGCATATTTCTGTTTGATAAATGACCCCATATGCTTCTAAAATAGACAATTCTGGGTGGAGATCTTCTTTAATGGAAGGTATGAAGTAGTGTTTATAAAGTCCACCTTTCGGACTGCAATAAGGAATGTTTGGGGAAACATTAGACTTCTGCTCTATGTTAAAGACCATAAATGGAATTTCTGTAACACAAGGAGGAGATCAGAGTGGATTATCTAGTAAATGTCAGTTCAGAAAGTCTAATAGTCAACATATAATTTAGTGAATCATGCTAAAGTAGCTTCATTTCTGAGAGATTCTCAACTTCTGCTCCTCTGAACAGTCTGTAATACCCTGCATACTCACTGAGTTCATGATATTCTCATTTTCTTTTCCTTTGATGAAATCAGATGAACCATAATTTCAATGGGATTTTCAAAGGTAAATGAAACATCCTCCTCATTGTATATTTTTGGCAACAAAAGGCTTCATGGCATCATCTGAACATATTAGAGAGGAAGAAGCCATCAAACAGTAGGCAGTACAGTGCTACTAAAATACATACAAATATCTTATATACTAAGAACCAACAGTTTTACATAAAATCTAATGCACATAGAGATGGTAACAACTGTAATGTACTAATAAGGGTTTGTTATACCCAACTCATAGATCTCAGCACATAAAATCTGAAACATTGTTACAAGGTAAAAGGAAACAAGCAATAATGGTGTCCTTGCTGTGGCTACTTGGATCCTAATATCAACAGCAACCTCCCTGTCAAGATGTTTGCATAGACATTTAGCTGTGGTACACTGGTTTTCTTTTGTTGATCTTAAGTTCTGATCCCGAGTTATGATCCTTTTTCTTAATATGCAAATTAGGCCTTTGGTGCAACAAGGTTATAATCATTGCTCTTGTTGCACCTAAGCTCTACTCATTTCTATGGCCAGCCACTCCCTGGC